>NC_140990.1:192794074-192949924 GCF_052327205.1 Somniosus microcephalus | reverse complement strand
GATCTCGGGGGGAGAGAAGGTCAGGAGCTCGGGGGGAGAGAAGGTCAGGAGCTCGGGGTGGAAGTTCAGGAACTCGGAGGGGTGGTTAAGGTCAGGAACTCGGGGAGAGAAGGTCAGGAACTCGGGGGGGAGAAGGTCAGGAGCTCGGGGTGGAAGTTCAGGAACTCGGAGGGGTGGTTAAGGTCAGGAACTCGGGGGGAGAAGGTCAGGAACTCGGGGGGAGAGAAGGTCAGGAGCTCGGGGGGAGAGAAGGTCAGGAATTCAGGGGGGGCGAACTTCAGGAACTCGGTGGGGGGAGAATGTCAGGAACTCGGGGGGAGAGAACGTCAGGAACTCGGGAGGGAGAAGGTCAGGAACTCGGTGGGGAGAAGGTCAGGAACTCGGTGGGGAGACGGTCAGGATCTCAGGGGGGGAGAAGGTCAGGAACTCACGGGGGAGAGGGTCAGGAACTCAGGGGGGGAGAAGGTCAGGAACTCGGGGGGGAGAAGGTCAGGAACTCGGGGGGCTGAAGGTCAGGATCTCGGAGGGGAGAAGGGCAGGAACTCGGGGGATGAAGGTCAGGAACTCGGGGGGGCAGAAGGTCAGGAACTCGGGGGGGAGAAGGTCAGGAACTCGGCGGGGTGAAGGTCAGGAACTTGGGTGGGAGAAGGTCAGGAACTCGGGGGGTAGAAAGTCAGGAACTCGGGGGGAGAAGGTCAGGAACTCGGAGGGAGAAGGTCAGGAACTCGGGGGGGAGAAGGTCAGGAACTCGGGGGTGGAGAAGGTCAGGAACTCAGGGGGGAGAAGGTCAGGAACTCGGGGGGGAGAAGGTCAGGAGCTCGGGGTGGAAGTTCAGGAACTCGGAGGGGGGGGTTAAGGTCAGGAACTCGGGGGGAGAAGGTCAGGAACCCGGGGGGGGAGAAGGTCAGGAACTCAGGGGAGAGAAGGTCAGGAACTCGGGGGGGAGAAGGTCAGGAACTCGGCGGGGGAGAAGGTCAGGAACTCGGGGGGGAGAAGGTCAGGAACTCGAGGGGGGAGAAGGTCAGGAACTCGGCGGGGAGAAGGTCAGGAACTCGGGGGTCTGAAGGTCAGGAACACAGAGGGGAGAAGGTCAGGAACTCGAGGGAAGAAGGTCAGGAACTTGGAGGGGGGGAGAAGGTCAGGAACTTGGGGGGGAGAAGATCAGGAACTCGGGGAGGTGAAGGTCAGGAACTCGAAGTGGGAGAAGGTCAGGAACTCGGAGGGAGAAGGTCAGGAACTCGGCGGGGAGAAGGTCAGGATCTCGGGGCGGGGAGAAGGTCAGGAACTCGGGGGGGAGAAGGTCAGGAACTCAGGGGCAGGTGGTCAGGAACTCGGGGGGCGGGGAGAAGGTCAGGAGCTCGGGGGGGAGAATGTCAGGAACTCAGGGGGAGAAGGTCACGAACTCGGGGGGGAGATGGTCAGGAACTCGAGGGGGAAGTTCAGGGACTCGGGGGGGGAGAAGGTCAGGAACTCGGGGGGGAGAAGGTCAGGAACTCGGGGGGGGAGAATGTCAGGAACTCGGCGGGGAGAAAGTCACGAACTCGGGGGAGAGGAGGTCAGGAACTCGGGGGAGAGAAGGTCAGGAACTCGGGGGGAGAGAAGGTCAGGAGGTCGGGGGGAGAGAAGGTCAGGAACTCGGTGGGGAGAAGGTCAGGAACTCGGCGGGGAGAAGGTCAGGAACTCGGGGGAGGAGAAGGTCAGGAACTCGGCGGGGAGAGGAGAAGGAACTCGAGGGGGAGAAGGTCAGGAACTCGGGGGATGAAGGTCAGGAACTCGGGGGGGGAGAAGGTCAGGAAGTCGGGGGGGAGAAGGTCAGGAACTCGGGGGGGGAGAACGTCAGGAGCTCGGGGGGGTGAAGGTCAGGGACTCGGGGGGAGAAGGTCAGGAACTCGGAGGGAGAAGGTCAGGAACTCGGGGGGGGAGAAGGTCAGGAACTCGGGGGGGAGAAGGTCAGGAACTCGGGGGGGCGTTGAAGGTCAGGAACTCGGGGGGGGAGAATTTCAGGAACTCGGGGGAAGAAGGTCAGGAACTCGGAGGGAGAGAAGGTCAGGAACCCGGGGGTGAGAAGGTCAGGAACTCATGGGGGAGAAGGTCAGGAACTCGGGGGGGGTGAAAGTCAGGAACTCGGGGGGGGGAGAAGTTCAGGAACTCGGGGGAAGAAGGTCAGGAACTCTTTGGGGAGAAGGTCAGCAATTCGGGGGGGAGAAGGTCAGGAACTCAGGGGGCAGAAGGTCAGGAACTCGGGGTAGGGGAGAAGGTCAGGAACTCGGGGTGGAGAAGGTCAGGAACTCGGGGGGAGAAGGTCAGGAACTCGGGGGGGAGAAGGTCAGGAACTCGGGGGGGAGAAGGTCAGGAACTCGGGGGGCAGAAGGTCAGGAACTCGGCGGGGGAGAAGGTCAGGAACTCGGCGGGGAGAAGGTCAGGAACTCGGGGGGGAGAAGGTCAGGAACTCGGGGGGGAGAAGGTCAGGAACTCGGGGGGGAGAATGTCAGGAACTCGGGGGGAGAAGTTCAGGAACTCGGTGGGGGGAGAAGGTCAGGAACTCGGGGGGGAGAAGGTCAGGAACTCGGGTTGGTGAAGGTCAGGAACTCACGGGGGGAGAATGTCAGGAACTCGGGGGGGGGAGGTGGTCAGGAACTCGGGGGGGAGAAGGTCAGGAACTCGGTGGGAGGAAGGTCAGGAACTCGGGGGGGGTGGAAGGTCAGGAACTCGGCGGGGAGAAGGTCAGGAACTCGGGGGGGAGAAGGTCAGGAACTCGGGGGAGAGAAGGTCAGGAACTCGGCGGGGAGAAGGTCAGGAACTCGGGAGGGAGAAGGTCAGGAACTCGGGGGGGAGAAGGTCAGGAACTCGGGGGGAGAAGTTCAGGAACTCGGCGGGGAGAACGTCAGGAACTCGGGGGGGAGAAGGTCAGGAACTCGGGGGGGGAGAATGTCAGGAACTCGGGGGGAGAAGGTCAGGAACTCGGTGGGGAGAAGGTCAGGAGCTCAGGGGGAGACGGTCAGGGACTCGGTGGGGGGAGAAGGTCAGGAACTCGGGGGGAGAGAAGGTCAGGAACTCGGGGGGAGAGAAGGTCAGGAACTCGGGGGGCTGAAGGTCAGGATCTCGGGGGAAGAAGGCCAGGAACTCGGGGGGGGATAATGTCAGGAACTCGGTGGGGAGAAGGTCAGGAACTCGGGGGGGTGAAGGTCAGGAACTCGGGGGGGTGAAGGTCAGGAACTCGGGTGGGAGAAGGTCAGGAACTCGGGGGGGAGAAGGTCAGGAACTCGGGGGGAGAAGGTCAGGAACTCGGAGGGAGAAGGTCAGGGACTCGGGGGAGAGAAGGTCAGGAACACGGTGGGGAGAAGGTCAGGAACTCGGGGGGGGGCGAAGGTCATGAACTCGGGGGGGGAGAAGGTCAGGAACTCAGGGGGGAGAAGGGCAGGGACTCGGGGGGGAGAATGTCAGGAACTCGGGGTGGAGAAGGACAGGAACTCGGTCGGGGAGAAGGTCAGGAACTCGGGGGGGAGAAGGTCAGGAACTCGGGGGGCTGAAGGTCAGGAACACAGACGGGAGAAGGTCAGGAACTCGGGGGAAGAAGGTCAGGAACTTGGAGGTGGGGAGAAGGTCAGGAACTCGGGGGGGAGAAGGTCAGGAACTCGAAGTGGAAGAAGGTCAGGAACTCGGAGGGAGAAGGTCAGGAACTCGGCGGGGAGAAGGTCAGGATCTCGGGGCGGGGAGAAGGTCAGGAACTCGGGGGGGAGAAGGTCAGGAACTCGGGGGGGAGAAGGTCAGGAACTCGGGGCGGGGAGAAGGTCAGGAACTCGGGGGGGAGAAGGTCAGGAACTCGGTGGGGAGAAGGTCAGGAACTCGGGGCGGGGAGAAGGTCAGGAACTCGGGGCGGGGAGAAGGTCAGGAACTCGGGGGGGAGAAGGTCAGGAACTCGGTGGGGAGAAGGTCAGGAACTCGGGGGGGAGAATGTCAGGAACTCGGGGGAAGAAGGTCAGGAACTCGGAGGGGGGGATAAGGTCAGGAACTCGGGGGGAGAAGGTCAGGAACTTGGGGGGGAGAAGGTCAGGAACTCGGGGGAGAGAAGGTCAGGAACTCGGGGGGGAGAAGGTCAGGAACTCGGAGGGGGCAGAAGGTCAGGAACTCGGGGGGGAGAAGGTCAGGAACTCGGGGGGAGAAGGTCAGGAGCTCAGGGGAAGGTGGTCAGGAACCCGGGGGGTGGGGAGAAGGTCAGGAACTCGGGGGGAGAAGGTCAGGAACTCGGGGGGGGAGAAGGTCAGGAACTCGGCGGGGAGAAGGTGAGGAACTCGGGGGGGGAGAATGTCAGGAACTCCGGGGGGGGAGAATGTCAGGAACTCGGCGGGGGGGAAGGTCAGGAACTCGGGGGGGAGAAGGTGAGGAACTCGGGGGGGGAGAAGGTCAGGAACTCGGGGAGGGGAGAATGTCAGGAACTCGGCGGGGAGAAGGTCAGGAACACGAGGGGGGAGAAGGTCAGGAACTCGGTGGGGAGAAGGTCAGGAACTCGGGGGGGAGAAGGTCAGGAACACGAGGGGGGAGAAGGTCAGGAACTCGGTGGGGAGATGGTCAGGAACTCGGGGGGGGAGAATGTCAGGAACTCGGGGGAGAGAAGGTCAGGAACTCGGGGGAGAGAAGGCCAGGAACTCTGGGGGGTAGAGAAGGTCAGGAAGTCGGGGGGGAGAAGGTCAGGAACTCAGGGGGGGGCAGAAGGTCAGGAACTCGGGGGGAGAGAAGGCCAGGAAGTCGGGGGGCAGAAGGTCAGGAACTCGGTGGGGGAGAAGGTCAGGATCTCGGGGGGAGAGAAGGTCAGGAATTCAGGGGGGCGAACTTCAGGAACTCGGTGGGGGGAGAATGTCAGGAACTCGGGGGGAGAGAACGTCAGGAACTCGGGAGGGAGAAGGTCAGGAACTCGGTGGGGAGAAGGTCAGGAACTCGGTGGGGAGACGGTCAGGATCTCAGGGGGGGAGAAGGTCAGGAACTCACGGGGGAGAGGGTCAGGAACTCAGGGGGGGAGAAGGTCAGGAACTCGGGGGGGAGAAGGTCAGGAACTCGGGGGGCTGAAGGTCAGGATCTCGGAGGGGAGAAGGGCAGGAACTCGGGGGATGAAGGTCAGGAACTCGGGGGGGCAGAAGGTCAGGAACTCGGGGGGGAGAAGGTCAGGAACTCGGGTGGGAGAAGGTCAGGAACTCGGGGGGTAGAAAGTCAGGAACTCGGGGGGAGAAGGTCAGGAACTCGGAGGGAGAAGGTCAGGAACTCGGGGGGGGAGAAGGTCAGGAACTCGGGGGTGGAGAAGGTCAGGAACTCAGGGGGGAGAAGGTCAGGAACTCGGGGGGGGAGAAGGTCAGGAACTCGGGGGTGGAGAAGGTCAGGAACTCAGGGAGGAGAAGGTCAGGAACTCGGGGGGGAGAAGGTCAGGAGCTCGGGGTGGAAGTTCAGGAACTCGGAGGGGGGGGTTAAGGTCAGGAACTCGGGGGGAGAAGGTCAGGAACCCGGGGGGGAGAAGGTCAGGAACTTGGGTGGGAGAAGGTCAGGAACTCGGGGGGTAGAAAGTCAGGAACTCGGGGGGAGAAGGTCAGGAACTCGGAGGGAGAAGGTCAGGAACTCGGGGGGGGAGAAGGTCAGGAACTCGGGGGTGGAGAAGGTCAGGAACTCAGGGGGGAGAAGGTCAGGAACTCGGGGGGGAGAAGGTCAGGAGCTCGGGGTGGAAGTTCAGGAACTCGGAGGGGGGGGTTAAGGTCAGGAACTCGGGGGGAGAAGGTCAGGAACCCGGGGGGGAGAAGGTCAGGAACTCGGGGGAGAGAAGGTCAGGAACTCGGGGGGGAGAAGGTCAGGAACTCGGCGGGGGAGAAGGTCAGGAACTCGAGGGGGGAGAAGGTCAGGAACTCGGGGGGAGAAGGTCAGGAACTCGAGGGGGGAGAAGGTCAGGAACTCGAGGGGGGAGAAGGTCAGGAACTCGAGGGGGGAGAAGGTCAGGAACTCGGTGGGGGAGAAGGTCAGGAACTCGGGGGGGAGAAGGTCAGGAACTCGAGGGGGGAGAAGGTCAGGAACTCGGCGGGGAGAAGGTCAGGAACTCGGGGGTCTGAAGGTCAGGAACACAGAGGGGAGAAGGTCAGGAACTCGAGGGAAGAAGGTCAGGAACTTGGAGGGGGGGAGAAGGTCAGGAACTTGGGGGGGAGAAGATCAGGAACTCGGGGAGGTGAAGGTCAGGAACTCGAAGTGGGAGAAGGTCAGGAACTCGGAGGGAGAAGGTCAGGAACTCGGCGGGGAGAAGGTCAGGATCTCGGGGCGGGGAGAAGGTCAGGACCTCGGGGGGGAGAAGGTCAGGAACTCAGGGGGAGATGGTCAGGAACTCGAGGGGGTAGAAGGTCAGGAACTCGGGGGGGAGAAGGTCAGGAACTCGGGGGGGAGAAGGTCAGGAACTCGGGGGGGAGAAGGTCAGGAACTCGGGGGGGAGAAGGTCAGGAACTCGGGGGGGGAGAATGTCAGGAACTCGGCGGGGAGAAAGTCACGAACTCGGGGGAGAGGAGGTCAGGAACTCGGGGGAGAGAAGGTCAGGAACTCGGGGGGAGAGAAGGTCAGGAGGTCGGGGGGAGAGAAGGTCAGGAACTCGGTGGGGAGAAGGTCAGGAACTCGGCGGGGAGAAGGTCAGGAACTCGGGGGGGGAGAAGGTCAGGAACTCGGCGGGGAGAGGAGAAGGAACTCGAGGGGGAGAAGGTCAGGAACTCGGGGGATGAAGGTCAGGAACTCGGGGGGGGAGAAGGTCAGGAAGTCGGGGGGGAGAAGGTCAGGAACTCGGGGGGGGAGAACGTCAGGAGCTCGGGGGGGTGAAGGTCAGGGACTCGGGGGGAGAAGGTCAGGAACTCGGAGGGAGAAGGTCAGGAACTCGGGGGGGGAGAAGGTCAGGAACTCGGGGGGGAGAAGGTCAGGAACTCGGGGGGGCGTTGAAGGTCAGGAACTCGGGGGGGGAGAATTTCAGGAACTCGGGGGAAGAAGGTCAGGAACTCGGAGGGAGAGAAGGTCAGGAACCCGGGGGTGAGAAGGTCAGGAACTCATGGGGGAGAAGGTCAGGAACTCGGGGGGGGTGAAAGTCAGGAACTCGGGGGGGGGAGAAGTTCAGGAACTCAGGGGAAGAAGGTCGGGAACTCTTTGGGGAGAAGGTCAGCAATTCGGGGGGAGAAGGTCAGGAACTCAGGGGGCAGAAGGTCAGGAACTCGGGGTAGGGGAGAAGGTCAGGAACTCGGGGTGGAGAAGGTCAGGAACTCGGGGGGAGAAGGTCAGGAACTCGGGGGGGAGAAGGTCAGGAACTCGGGGGGGAGAAGGTCAGGAACTCGGCGGGGGAGAAGGTCAGGAACTCGGCGGGGAGAAGGTCAGGAACTCGGGGTGGAGAAGGTCAGGAACTCGGGGGGGAGAATGTCAGGAACTCGGGGGGGAGAAGGTCAGGAACTCGGGGGGCAGAAGGTCAGGAACTCGGCGGGGGAGAAGGTCAGGAACTCGGCGGGGAGAAGGTCAGGAACTCGGGGTGGAGAAGGTCAGGAACTCGGGGGGGAGAATGTCAGGAACTCGGGGGGGAGAATGTCAGGAACTCGGGGGGAGAAGTTCAGGAACTCGGTGGGGGGAGAAGGTCAGGAACTCGGGGGGGGAGAAGGTCAGGAACTCGGGTTGGTGAAGGTCAGGAACTCACGGGGGGAGAATGTCAGGAACTCGGGGGGGGGAGGTGGTCAGGAACTCGGGGGGGAGAAGGTCAGGAACTCGGTGGGGGGAAGGTCAGGAACTCGGGGGGGGGGAAGGTCAGGAACTCGGCGGGGAGAAGGTCAGGAACTCGGGGGGGAGAAGGTCAGGAACTCGGGGGAGAGAAGGTCAGGAACTCGGCGGGGAGAAGGTCAGGAACTCGGGGGGGAGAAGGTAAGGAACTCGGGGGGAGAAGTTCAGGAACTCGGCGGGGAGAACGTCAGGAACTCGGGGGGGAGAAGGTCAGGAACTCGGGGGGGGAGAATGTCAGGAACTCGGGGGGAGAAGGTCAGGAACTCGGTGGGGAGAAGGTCAGGAGCTCAGGGGGAGAAGGTCAGGGACTCGGCGGGAGAAGGTCAGGAACTCGGGGGAGGGAGAAGGTCAGGAACTCGGGGGAGGGAAGGTGAGAAACTCGGGGGAGGGAAGGTGAGGAACTCGGGGGAGAGTAGGTCAGGAACTCGGGGGGAGAAGGTCAGGAACTCGGGGGGAGAAGGTCAGGAACTCGGGGGAGGGAAGGTGAGGAACTCGGGGGAGAGTAGGTCAGGAACTCGGGGGGAGAAGGTCAGGAACTCGGGGGGAGAGAAGGTCAGGTACTCAGGGGAGAGAAGGTCAGGAACTCAGTGGGCGCGTGATCAGGTCAGGAACTTGGGGGAGGGAGAAAGTCAGTAACTCGGGTAGAGAAGGTCAGGAACTCGGGGGAGAGAAGGTCAGGAGCTCGGGGGGAGAGAGAAGGTCAGGAACTCGGGGAGGGAGAAGATCGGGAACTCGGAGAGAGAAGGTGAGGAACTCGGGGGAGGGAGAAGGTTAGGAACTCAGGGGGAGAGAAGGTCAGGTACTCAGGGGAGAGAAGGTCAGGAACTCAGTGGGGGCGTGATCAGGTCAGGAACTTGGGGGAGGGAGAAAGTCAGTAACTTGGGTAGAGAAGGTCAGGAACTCGGGGGAGAGAAGGTCAGGAGCTCGGGGGGAGAGAGAAGGTCAGGAACTCGGGGAGGGAGAAGATCGGGAACTCGGAGAGAGAAGGTGAGGAACTCGGGGGAGGGAGAAGGTCAGGAACTCAGGGGGAGAAGGTCAGGAACTCGGGGGAGGGAGAAGGTCAGGAACTCGGGGGGAGAGAAGGTCATGAACTCGGGGTGAGAAGGTCAGGAACTCAGGGGGAGAGAAGGTCAGGAACTCGGGGGGAGTAGGTGATGCACTACAACAACACCAAAGACTACGAGTCGAACTTATACGAAGTAGGCTTTTATTGACTAAGAACTGGAGCATGCCTCTTCTAGTGGATCCATCCTAAGAGCTCCCAGGGGAAGGGTGGTGAGTCACCTTTATACCCGGGCTTAGGGGTGGAGCCGGGGACGGAGACATGCCCGGACCTGAACAGAGTTAACAGTGGTTTACCATACAGACCTGTACAGAGTTAGCAGTGGTTTACCACAGTAGGTCAGGAACTCGGGGGAGAGAGAAGGTCAGGATCTCCGGGGGGAGTAGCTCAGGAACTCAGGGGAGAGAGAAGGTCAGGAACTCGGGGAGAGAAGGTCAGGAACTTGGGGGAGAGAGAAGGTCAGGAACTCGGGGAGAGAAGGTCAGGAACTCGGGGAGAGATGGTCAGGAACTCGGGGAAAGAAGGTCAGGAACTCGGGGAGAGGAGGTCAGGAACTCGGGGAGAGAAGGTCAGGAACTCGGGGTGGAGAAGGTCAGGAACTCGGGGAGAGAAGGTCAGGAACTCTGGGGAGAGATGGTCAGGAACTCGGGGGGGAGAAGGTCAGTAACTCGGGGAGAGAAGGTCAGGAACTCGGGGGAGAGAAGGTCAGGAGCTGGGGGGGGAGAGAAGGTCAGGAACTCGGGGGTGGAGAAGGTCAGGAACTCGGGGGAGAGAAGGCCAGGAACTCTGGGGGGAGAAGGTCAGGAACTCGGGGGGAGAGAAGGTCAGGAAGTCGGGGGGGAGAAGGTCAGGAACTCAGGGGGGGGCAGAAGGTCAGGAACTCGGAGGGAGAGAAGGTCAGGAAGTCGGGGGGCAGAATGTCAGGAACTCGGTGGGGGAGAAGGTCAGGATCTCGGGGGGAGAGAAGGTCAGGAGCTTGGGGGGAGAGAAGGTCAGGAATTCAGGGGGGAGAAGGTCAGGAACTCGGTGGGGGGAGAAGGTCAGGAACTCGGGGGGCTGAAGGTCAGGATCTCGTAGGGGAGAAGGTCAGGATCTCAGGGGAAGCAGGCCTGTAACTCGGGGGGGGATAAGGTCAGGAACTCGGTGGGGAGAAGGTCAGGTACTCGGGGGGGTGAAGGTCAGGAACTCGGGTGGGAGAAGGTCAGGAACTCGGGGGGGAGAAGGTCAGGAACTCGGGGGGAGAAGGTCAGGAACTCGGAGGGAGAAGGTCAGGGACACGGGGGAGAGAAGGTCAGGAACACGGTGGGGAGAAGGTCAGGAACTGGGGGGGGCGAAGGTCATGAACTCGGGGGGGGAGAAGGTCAGGAACTCAGGGGGGAGAAGGGCAGGAACTCGGGCCAAGGTGGTCAGGAACTCGGGTGGGGAGAAGGTCAGAAACTCGGGGGGGAGAATGTCAGGAACTCGGGGGGGAGAAGGACAGGAACTCGGTCGGGGAGAAGGTCAGGAACTCGGGGGGGAGAAGGTCAGGAACTCGGGGGGCTGAAGGTCAGGAACACAGACGGGAGAAGGTCAGGAACTCGGGGGAAGAAGGTCAGGAACTTGGAGGTGGGGAGAAGGTCAGGAACTTGGGGGGGAGAAGGTCAGGAACTCGGGGAGGTGAAGGTCAGGAACTCGAAGTGGAAGAAGGTCAGGAACTCGGAGGGAGAAGGTCAGGAACTCGGCGGGGAGAAGGTCAGGATCTCGGGGCGGGGAGAAGGTCAGGAACTCGGGGGGGAGAAGGTCAGGAACTCGGTGGGGAGAAGGTCAGGAACTCGGGGGGGAGAATGTCAGGAACTCGGGGGAAGAAGGTCAGGAACTCGGAGGGGGGGATAAGGTCAGGAACTCGGGGGGAGAAGGTCAGGAACTTGGGGGGGAGAAGGTCAGGAACTCGGGGGGGAGAAGGTCAGGAACTCGGGGGGGAGAAGGTCAGGAACTCGGAGGGGGCAGAAGGTCAGGAACTCGGGGGGGAGAAGGTCAGGAACTCGGGGAGGAGAAGTTCAGGAACTCAGGGGAAGGTGGTCAGGAACTCGGGGGGCGGGGAGAAGGTCAGGAACTCGGGGGGAGAAGGTCAGGAACTCGGGGGGGGAGAAGGTCAGGAACTCGGCGGGGAGAAGGTGAGGAACTCGGGGGGGGAGAATGTCAGGAACTCGGGGGGGGGGAGAATGTCAGGAACTCGGCGGGGGGGGAAGGTCAGGAACTCGGGGGGGAGAAGGTGAGGAACTCGGGGGGGGAGAAGGTCAGGAACTCGGGGAGGGGAGAATGTCAGGAACTCGGGGGGGGAGAATGTCAGGAACTCGGGGGAGAGAAGGTCAGGAACTCGGGGGGGAGAAGGTCAGGAACTCGGGGGGTAGAGAAGGTCAGGAAGTCGGGGGGGAGAAGGTCAGGAACTCAGGGGGGGCAGAAGGTCAGGAACTCGGGGGGAGAGAAGGCCAGGAAGTCGGGGGGCAGAAGGTCAGGAACTCGGTGGGGGAGAAGGTCAGGATCTCGGGGGGAGAGAAGGTCAGGAGCTCGGGGGGAGAGAAGGTCAGGAATTCAGGGGGGCGAACTTCAGGAACTCGGTGGGGGGAGAATGTCAGGAACTCGGGGGGAGAGAACGTCAGGAACTCGGGAGGGAGAAGGTCAGGAACTCGGTGGGGAGAAGGTCAGGAACTCGGTGGGGAGACGGTCAGGATCTCGGGGGTGGGAGAAGGTCAGGAACTCACGGGGGAGAGGGTCAGGAACTCAGGGGGGGAGAAGGTCAGGAACTCGGTGGGGAGAAGGTCAGGAACTTGGGGGGCTGAAGGTCAGGATCTCGGAGGGGAGAAGGGCAGGAACTCGGGGGATGAAGGTCAGGAACTCGGGGGGGCAGAAGGTCAGGAACTCGGGGGGGAGAAGGTCAGGAACTCGGCGGGGTGAAGGTCAGGAACTTGGGTGGGAGAAGGTCAGGAACTCGGGGGTAGAAATTCAGGAACTCGGGGGGAGAAGGTCAGGAACTCGGAGGGAGAAGGTCAGGAACTCGGGGGGGGAGAAGGTCAGGAACTCGGGGGGGAGATGGTCAGGAACTCAGGGGGGAGAAGGTCAGGAACTCGGGGGGGAGAAGGTCAGGAACTCGGGGGGAGAAGGTCAGGAACTCGGGGTGGGAGAAGGTCAGGAACTCGGGGGGGAGAAGTTCAGGAACTCGGGGGGGGAGAAGGTCAGGAACTCGGGGGGGAGAAGGTCAGGAACTCGAGGGGGGAGAAGGTCAGGAACTCGGGGGGGAGAAGGTCAGGAACTCGGCGGGGAGAAGGTCAGGAACTCGGGGGTCTGAAGGTCAGGAACACAGAGGGGAGAAGGTCAGGAACTCGAGGGAAGAAGGTCAGGAACTTGGAGGGGGGGAGAAGGTCAGGAACTTGGGGGGGAGAAGATCAGGAACTCGGGGAGGTGAAGGTCAGGAACTCGAAGTGGGAGAAGGTCAGGAACTCGGAGGGAGAAGGTCAGGAACTCGGCGGGGAGAAGGTCAGGATCTCGGGCGGGGAGAAGGTCAGGAACTCGGGGGGGAGAAGGTCAGGAACTCGGGGGGGAGAATGTCAGGAACTCGGGGGAAGAAGGTCAGGAACTCGGAGGGGGGAATAAGATCAGGAACTCGGGGGGAGAAGGTCAGGAACTTGGGGGGGAGAAGGTCAGGAACTTGGGGGGGAGAAGGTCAGGAACTCAGGGGAAGGTGGTCAGGAACTCGGGGGGCAGAAGGTCAGGAGCTCGGGGGGAGAAGGTCACGAACTCGGGGGGGAGATGGTCAGGAACTCGAGGGGGTAGAAGGTCAGGAACTCGGAGGGAGAAGGTCAGGAACTCGGGGGGGAGAAGGTCAGGAACTCGGGGGGGGAGAATGTCAGGAACTCGGCGGGGAGAAAGTCACGAACTCGGGGGAGAGGAGGTCAGGAACTCGGGGGGAGAGAAGGTCAGGAACTCGGGGGGGAGAAGGTCAGGAACTCGGGGGGGGAGAATGTCAGGAACTCGGGTGGGGAGAAGGTCACGAACTCGGGGGGAGAAGGTCAGGAACTCGAGGGGGGAGAAGGTCAGGAACTCGGTGGGGGGGAAGGTCAGGAACTCGGGGGGAGAAGGTCAGGAACTCGGGGGGAGAAGGTCAGGAACTCGGGGGGGAGAAGGTCAGGAATTCGGGGGGGAGAAGGTCAGGAACTCGAGGGGGCAGAAGGTCAGGAACTCGGTGGGGAGAAGGTCTGGAACTCGTGGGGAGAAGGTCAGGAACTTGGGGGGAGAAGGTCAGGAACTCGGGGAGAGAAGGTCAGGAACTCGGGGGGAGAGAACTCCAGGAAGTCGGGGGGCAGAAGGTCAGGAACTCGGTGGGGGAGAAGGTCAGGATCTCGGGGGGAGAGAAGGTCAGGAGCTCGGGGGGAGAGAAGGTCAGGAATTCAGGGGGGAGAAGGTCAGGAACTCGGTGGGGGAGAAGGTCAGGATCTCGGGGGGAGAGAAGGTCAGGAGCTCGGGGGGAGAGAAGGTCAGGAATTCAGGGGGGCGAAGTTCAGGAACTCGGTGGGGGGAGAATGTCAGGAACTCGGCGGGAGAGAACGTCAGGAACTCGGGAGGGAGAAGATCAGGAACTCGGAGCGAGAAGGTCAGGAACTCGGTGGGGAGAAGTTCATCAACTCGGTGGGGAGACGGTCAGGAACTCGGCGGGGGAGAAGGTCAGGAACTCGCAGGGGAGAGGGTCAGGAACTCGGCGGGGGAGAAGGTCAGGAACTCGGGGGGGAGAAGGTCAGGAACTCGGGGGGGAGAAGGTCAGGAACTCGGGGGGCTGAAGGTCAGGATCTCGGAGGGAAGACGGCAGGAACTCGGGGCATGAAAGTCAGGAACTCGGGGGGGCAGAAGGTCAGGAACTCGGGGGGGAGAAGGTCAGGAACTCAGGGGAAGGTGGTCAGGAACTCGGGGGGCGGGGAGAAGGTCAGGAACTGGGGGGAGAAGGTCAGGAACTCGGGGGGGAGAAGGTGAGGAACTCGGGGGAGAGAAGGTCAGGAACTCGGGGGAGAGAAGGCCAGGAACTCTGCGGGGAGAGAAGGTCAGGAACTCGGGGGAGAGAAGGCCAGGAACTCTGCGGGGAGAAGGTCAGGAACTCGGGGGGTAGAGAAGGTCAGGAAGTCGGGGGGGAGAAGGTCAGGAACTCAGGGGGGGGCAGAAGGTCAGGAACTCGGGGGGAGAGAAGGCCAGGAAGTCGGGGGCAGAAGGTCAGGAACTCGGTGGGGGAGAAGGTCAGGATCTCGGGGGGAGAGAAGGTCAGGAGCTCAGGGGGAGAGTAGGTCAGGAATTCAGGGGGGCGAACTTCAGGAACTCGGTGGGGGGAGAATGTCAGGAACTCGGGGGGAGAGAACGTCAGGAACTCGGGAGGGAGAAGGTCAGGAACTCGGTGGGGAGAAGGTCAGGAACTCGGTGGGGAGACGGTCAGGATCTCGGGGGGGGAGAAGGTCAGGAACTCACGGGGGAGAGGGTCAGGAACTCAGGGGGGGAGAAGGTCAGGAACTCGGTGGGGAGACGGTCAGGAACTCGGGGGAAGAAGGTCAGGAACTCTTTGGGGAGAAGTTCAGCAACTCGGGGGAGAGAAGGTCAGGAACTCGGCGGGGAGAAGGTCAGGAACTCGGAGGGGGCAGAAGGTCAGCAACTCGGGGGGGAGAAGGTCAGGAACTCAGGGGAATGTGGTCAGGAACTCCGGGGGCGGGGAGAAGGTCAGGAACTCGGGGGAGAGAAGGTCAGGAACTCGGGGGGGAGAAGGTCAGGAACTCGGGGGAGAGAAGGTCAGGAACTCGGAGGGGAGAATGTCAGGAACTCGGGGGGGGAGAAGGTCAGGAACTCGGGGGGGGAGAAGGTCAGGAACTCGGGGGGGAGAAGGTCAGGAACTCGGGGGGGGAGAATGTCAGGAACTCGGGGGGGAGAAGGTCACGAACTCGGGGGGAGAAGGTCAGGAACTCGAGGGGGGAGAAGGTCAGGAACTCGGTGGGGGGGAAGGTCAGGAACTCGGGGGGAGAAGGTCAGGAACTCGGGGGGAGAAGGTCAGGAACTCGGGGGGGAGAAGGTCAGGAATTCGGGGGGGAGAAGGTCAGGAACTCGAGGGGGCAGAAGGTCAGGAACTCGGTGGGGAGAAGGTCTGGAACTCGTGCGGAGAAGGTCAGGAACTTGGGGGGCGAAGGTCAGGAACTCGGGGAGAGAAGGTCAGGAACTCGGGGGCGGAGAAGGTCAGGAACTCGGGGGGGAGAGAAGGTCAGGAACTCAGGGGGGGGGCAGAAGGTCAGGAACTCGGGGGGAGAGAACTCCAGGAAGTCGGGGGGCAGAAGGTCAGGAACTCGGTGGGGGAGAAGGTCAGGATCTCGGGGGGAGAGAAGGTCAGGAGCTCGGGGGGAGAGAAGGTCAGGAATTCAGGGGGGCGATGTTCAGGAACTCGGTGGGGGGAGAATGTCAGGAACTCGGCGGGAGAGAACGTCAGGAACTCGGGAGGGAGAAGATCAGGAACTCGGAGCGAGAAGGTCAGGAACTCGGTGGGGAGAAGTTCATCAACTCGGTGGGGAGACGGTCAGGAACTCGGGGGGGGAGAAGGTCAGGAACTCGGAGGGGGCAGAAGGTCAGGAACTCGGCGGGGAGAAGGTGAGGAACTCGGGGGGGGAGAATGTCAGGAACTCGGGGGGGGGAGAATGTCAGGAACTCGGCGGGGGGGGAAGGTCAGGAACTCGGGGGGGAGAAGGTGAGGAACTCGGGGGGGGAGAAGGTCAGGAACTCGGGGAGGGGAGAATGTCAGGAACTCGGCGGGGAGAAAGTCACGAACTCGGGGGGGAGAAGGTCAGGAACACGAGGGGGGAGAAGGTCAGGAACTCGGTGGGGAGAAGGTCAGGAACTCGGGGGGGGAGAATGTCAGGAACTCGGGGGAGAGAAGGTCAGGAACTCGGGGGAGAGAAGGCCAGGAACTCTGGGGGGAGAAGGTCAGGAACTCGGGGGGAGAAGGTCAGGAAGTCGGGGGGGAGAAGGTCAGGAACTCGGGGGAGAGAAGGTCAGGAACTCGGGGGAGAGAAGGTCAGGAACTCGGGGGGAGAAGGTCAGGAAGTCGGGGGGGAGAAGGTCAGGAACTCGGGGGGAGAGAAGGCCAGGAAGTCGGGGGGCAGAAGGTCAGGAACTCGGTGGGGGAGAAGGTCAGGATCTCGGGGGGAGAGAAGGTCAGGAGCTCGGGGGGAGAGAAGGTCAGGAATTCAGGGGGGCGAACTTCAGGAACTCGGTGGGGGGAGAATGTCAGGAACTCGGGGGGAGAGAACGTCAGGAACTCGGGAGGGAGAAGGTCAGGAACTCGGTGGGGAGAAGGTCAGGAACTCGGTGGGGAGACGGTCAGGATCTCGGGGGGGGGAGAAGGTCAGGAACTCACGGGGGAGAGGGTCAGGAACTCAGGTGGGGAGAAGGTCAGGAACTCGGTGGGGAGAAGGTCAGGAACTCGGGGGGCTGAAGGTCAGGATCTCGGAGGGGAGAAGGGCAGGAACTCGGGGGATGAAGGTCAGGAACTCGGGGGGGCAGAAGGTCAGGAACTCGGGGGGGAGAAGGTCAGGAACTCGGCGGGGTGAAGGTCAGGAACTTGGGTGGGAGAAGGTCAGGAACTCGGGGGGTAGAAATTCAGGAACTCGGGGGGAGAAGGTCAGGAACTCGGAGGGAGAAGGTCAGGAACTCGGGGGGGGAGAAGGTCAGGAACTCGGGGGGGAGATGGTCAGGAACTCAGGGGGGAGAAGGTCAGGAACTCGGGGGGGAGAAGGTCAGGAGCTCGGGGTGGAAGTTCAGGAACTCGGAGGGGGGGTTAAGGTCAGGAACTCGGGGGGAGAAGGTCAGGAACTCGGGGGGGAGAAGGTCAGGAACTCGGGGGAGAGAAGGTAAGGAACTCGGGGGGGAGAAGTTCAGGAACTCGGGGGGGGAGAAGGTCAGGAACTCGGGGGGGAGAAGGTCAGGAACTCGAGGGGGGAGAAGGTCAGGAACTCGGCGGGGAGAAGGTCAGGAACTCGGGGGTCTGAAGGTCAGGAACACAGAGGGGAGAAGGTCAGGAACTCGAGGGAAGAAGGTCAGGAACTTGGAGGGGGGGAGAAGGTCAGGAACTTGGGGGGGAGAAGATCAGGAACTCGGGGAGGTGAAGGTCAGGAACTCGAAGTGGGAGAAGGTCAGGAACTCTGAGGGAGAAGGTCAGGAACTCGGCGGGGAGAAGGTCAGGATCTCGGGCGGGGAGAAGGTCAGGAACTCGGGGGGGAGAAGGTCAGGAACTCGGGGGGGAGAATGTCAGGAACTCGGGGGAAGAAGGTCAGGAACTCGGAGGGGGGAATAAGATCAGGAACTCGGGGGGAGAAGGTCAGGAACTTGGGGGGGAGAAGGTCAGGAACTTGGGGGGGAGAAGGTCAGGAACTCAGGGGAAGGTGGTCAGGAACTCGGGGGGCGGGGAGAAGGTCAGGAGCTCGGGGGGAGAAGGTCACGAACTCGGGGGGGAGATGGTCAGGAACTCGAGGGGGTAGAAGGTCAGGAACTCGGTGGGAGAAGGTCAGGAACTCGGGGGGGAGAAGGTCAGGAACTCGGGGGGGGAGAATGTCAGGAACTCGGCGGGGAGAAAGTCACGAACTCGGGGGAGAGGAGGTCAGGAACTCGGGGGGAGAGAAGGTCAGGAACTCGGGGGGGAGAAGGTCAGGAACTCGGGGGGGGAGAATGTCAGGAACTCGGGTGGGGAGAAGGTCACGAACTCGGGGGGAGAAGGTCAGGAACTCGAGGGGGGAGAAGGTCAGGAACTCGGTGGGGGGGAAGGTCAGGAACTCGGGGGTAGAAGGTCAGGAACTCGGGGGGAGAAGGTCAGGAACTCGGGGGGGAGAAGGTCAGGAATTCGGGGGGGAGAAGGTCAGGAACTCGAGGGGGCAGAAGGTCAGGAACTCGGTGGGGAGAAGGTCTGGAACTCGTGGGGAGAAGGTCAGGAACTTGGGGGGAGAAGGTCAGGAACTCGGGGAGAGAAGGTCAGGAACTCGGGGGGAGAGAACTCCAGGAAGTCGGGGGGCAGAAGGTCAGGAACTCGGTGGGGGAGAAGGTCAGGATCTCGGGGGGAGAGAAGGTCAGGAGCTCGGGGGGAGAGAAGGTCAGGAATTCAGGGGGGAGAAGGTCAGGAACTCGGTGGGGGAGAAGGTCAGGATCTCGGGGGGAGAGAAGGTCAGGAGCTCGGGGGGAGAGAAGGTCAGGAATTCAGGGGGGCGAAGTTCAGGAACTCGGTGGGGGGAGAATGTCAGGAACTCGGCGGGAGAGAACGTCAGGAACTCGGGAGGGAGAAGATCAGGAACTCGGAGCGAGAAGGTCAGGAACTCGGTGGGGAGAAGTTCATCAACTCGGTGGGGAGACGGTCAGGAACTCGGCGGGGGAGAAGGTCAGGAACTCGCAGGGGAGAGGGTCAGGAACTCGGCGGGGGAGAAGGTCAGGAACTCGGGGGGGAGAAGGTCAGGAACTCGGGGGGGAGAAGGTCAGGAACTCGGGGGGCTGAAGGTCAGGATCTCGGAGGGAAGACGGCAGGAACTCGGGGCATGAAAGTCAGGAACTCGGGGGGGCAGAAGGTCAGGAACTCGGGGGGGAGAAGGTCAGGAACTCAGGGGAAGGTGGTCAGGAACTCGGGGGGCGGGGAGAAGGTCAGGAACTGGGGGGAGAAGGTCAGGAACTCGGGGGGGAGAAGGTGAGGAACTCGGGGGAGAGAAGGTCAGGAACTCGGGGGAGAGAAGGCCAGGAACTCTGCGGGGAGAGAAGGTCAGGAACTCGGGGGAGAGAAGGCCAGGAACTCTGCGGGGAGAAGGTCAGGAACTCGGGGGGTAGAGAAGGTCAGGAAGTCGGGGGGGAGAAGGTCAGGAACTCAGGGGGGGGCAGAAGGTCAGGAACTCGGGGGGAGAGAAGGCCAGGAAGTCGGGGGCAGAAGGTCAGGAACTCGGTGGGGGAGAAGGTCAGGATCTCGGGGGGAGAGAAGGTCAGGAGCTCAGGGGGAGAGTAGGTCAGGAATTCAGGGGGGCAAACTTCAGGAACTCGGTGGGGGGAGAATGTCAGGAACTCGGGGGGAGAGAACGTCAGGAACTCGGGAGGGAGAAGGTCAGGAACTCGGTGGGGAGAAGGTCAGGAACTCGGTGGGGAGACGGTCAGGATCTCGGGGGGGGAGAAGGTCAGGAACTCACGGGGGAGAGGGTCAGGAACTCAGGGGGGGAGAAGGTCAGGAACTCGGTGGGGAGACGGTCAGGAACTCGGGGGAAGAAGGTCAGGAACTCTTTGGGGAGAAGTTCAGCAACTCGGGGGAGAGAAGGTCAGGAACTCGGCGGGGAGAAGGTCAGGAACTCGGAGGGGGCAGAAGGTCAGCAACTCGGGGGGGAGAAGGTCAGGAACTCAGGGGAATGTGGTCAGGAACTCCGGGGGCGGGGAGAAGGTCAGGAACTCGGGGGAGAGAAGGTCAGGAACTCGGGGGGGAGAAGGTCAGGAACTCGGGGGAGAGAAGGTCAGGAACTCGGAGGGGAGAATGTCAGGAACTCGGGGGGGGAGAAGGTCAGGAACTCGGGGGGGGAGAAGGTCAGGAACTCGGGGGGGAGAAGGTCAGGAACTCGGGGGGGGAGAATGTCAGGAACTCGGGGGGGAGAAGGTCACGAACTCGGGGGGAGAAGGTCAGGAACTCGAGGGGGGAGAAGGTCAGGAACTCGGTGGGGGGGAAGGTCAGGAACTCGGGGGGAGAAGGTCAGGAACTCGGGGGGAGAAGGTCAGGAACTCGGGGGGGAGAAGGTCAGGAATTCGGGGGGGAGAAGGTCAGGAACTCGAGGGGGCAGAAGGTCAGGAACTCGGTGGGGAGAAGGTCTGGAACTCGTGCGGAGAAGGTCAGGAACTTGGGGGGCGAAGGTCAGGAACTCGGGGAGAGAAGGTCAGGAACTCGGGGGCGGAGAAGGTCAGGAACTCGGGGGGGAGAGAAGGTCAGGAACTCAGGGGGGGGGCAGAAGGTCAGGAACTCGGGGGGAGAGAACTCCAGGAAGTCGGGGGGCAGAAGGTCAGGAACTCGGTGGGGGAGAAGGTCAGGATCTCGGGGGGAGAGAAGGTCAGGAGCTCGGGGGGAGAGAAGGTCAGGAATTCAGGGGGGCGATGTTCAGGAACTCGGTGGGGGGAGAATGTCAGGAACTCGGCGGGAGAGAACGTCAGGAACTCGGGAGGGAGAAGATCAGGAACTCGGAGCGAGAAGGTCAGGAACTCGGTGGGGAGAAGTTCATCAACTCGGTGGGGAGACGGTCAGGAACTCGGGGGGGGAGAAGGTCAGGAACTCGGGGGGGAGAAGGTCAGGAACTCGGGGGGCTGAAGGTCAGGATCTCGGAGGGGAGACGGCAGGAACTCGGGGGATGAAAGTCAGGAACTCGGGGGGGCAGAAGGTCAGGAACTCGGGGGGGAGAAGGTCAGGAACTCAGGGGAAGGTGGTCAGGAACTCGGGGGGCGGGGAGAAGGTCAGGAACTCGGGGGGAGAAAGTCAGGAACTCGGGGGGGGAGAAGGTCAGGAACTCGGCGGGGGGGGAAGGTCAGGAACTCGGGGGGGAGAAGGTGAGGAACTCGGGGGGGGGAGAAGGTCAGGAACTCGGGGAGGGGAGAATGTCAGGAACTCGGGGGGGGGAGAATGTCAGGAACTCGGGGGAGAGAAGGTCAGGAACTCGGGGGAGAGAAGGCCAGGAACTCTGGGGGGAGAAGGTCAGAATCTCGGGGGGTAGAGAAGGTCAGGAAGTCGGGGGGGAGAAGGTCATGAACTCAGGGGGGGGCAGAAGGTCAGGAACTCGGGGGGAGAGAAGGCCAGGAAGTCGGGGGGCAGAAGGTCAGGAACTCGGGGGGTAGAAAGTCAGGAACTCGGGGGGAGAAGGTCAGGAACTCGGAGGGAGAAGGTCAGGAACTCGGGGGGGGAGAAGGTCAGGAACTCGGGGGGGGAGAAGGTCAGGAACTCAGGGGGGAGAAGGTCAGGAACTCGGGGGGGAGAAGGTCAGGAGCTCGGGGTGGAAGTTCAGGAACTCGGAGGGGTGGTTAAGGTCAGGAACTCGGGGGGAGAAGGTCAGGAACTCGGGGGGAGAGAAGGTCAGGAGCTCGGGGGGAGAGAAGGTCAGGAATTCAGGGGGGCGAACTTCAGGAACTCGGTGGGGGGAGAATGTCAGGAACTCGGGGGGAGAGAACGTCAGGAACTCGGGAGGGAGAAGGTCAGGAACTCGGTGGGGAGAAGGTCAGGAACTCGGTGGGGAGACAGTCAGGATCTCGGGGGGGGGAGAAGGTCAGGAACTCACGGGGGAGAGGGTCAGGAACTCAGGTGGGGAGAAGGTCAGGAACTCGGTGGGGAGAAGGTCAGGAACTCGGGGGGCTGAAGGTCAGGATCTCGGAGGGGAGAAGGGCAGGAACTCGGGGGATGAAGGTCAGGAACTCGGGGGGGCAGAAGGTCAGGAACTCGGGGGGGAGAAGGTCAGGAACTCGGCGGGGTGAAGGTCAGGAACTTGGGTGGGAGAAGGTCAGGAACTCGGGGGGTAGAAATTCAGGAACTCGGGGGGAGAAGGTCAGGAACTCGGAGGGAGAAGGTCAGGAACTCGGGGGGGGAGAAGGTCAGGAACTCGGGGGGGAGATGGTCAGGAACTCAGGGGGGAGAAGGTCAGGAACTCGGGGGGGAGAAGGTCAGGAGCTCGGGGTGGAAGTTCAGGAACTCGGAGGGGGGGTTAAGGTCAGGAACTCGGGGGGAGAAGGTCAGGAACTCGGGGGGGAGAAGGTCAGGAACTCGGGGGAGAGAAGGTAAGGAACTCGGGGGGGAGAAGTTCAGGAACTCGGGGGGGGAGAAGGTCAGGAACTCGGGGGGGAGAAGGTCAGGAACTCGAGGGGGGAGAAGGTCAGGAACTCGGCGGGGAGAAGGTCAGGAACTCGGGGGTCTGAAGGTCAGGAACACAGAGGGGAGAAGGTCAGGAACTCGAGGGAAGAAGGTCAGGAACTTGGAGGGGGGGAGAAGGTCAGGAACTTGGGGGGGAGAAGATCAGGAACTCGGGGAGGTGAAGGTCAGGAACTCGAAGTGGGAGAAGGTCAGGAACTCGGAGGGAGAAGGTCAGGAACTCGGCGGGGAGAAGGTCAGGATCTCGGGCGGGGAGAAGGTCAGGAACTCGGGGGGGAGAAGGTCAGGAACTCGGGGGGGAGAATGTCAGGAACTCGGGGGAAGAAGGTCAGGAACTCGGAGGGGGGAATAAGATCAGGAACTCGGGGGGAGAAGGTCAGGAACTTGGGGGGGAGAAGGTCAGGAACTTGGGGGGGAGAAGGTCAGGAACTCAGGGGAAGGTGGTCAGGAACTCGGGGGGCGGGGAGAAGGTCAGGAGCTCGGGGGGAGAAGGTCACGAACTCGGGGGGGAGATGGTCAGGAACTCGAGGGGGTAGAAGGTCAGGAACTCGGAGGGAGAAGGTCAGGAACTCGGGGGGGAGAAGGTCAGGAACTCGGGGGGGGAGAATGTCAGGAACTCGGCGGGGAGAAAGTCACGAACTCGGGGGAGAGGAGGTCAGGAACTCGGGGGGAGAGAAGGTCAGGAACTCGGGGGGGAGAAGGTCAGGAACTCGGGGGGGGAGAATGTCAGGAACTCGGGTGGGGAGAAGGTCACGAACTCGGGGGGAGAAGGTCAGGAACTCGAGGGGGGAGAAGGTCAGGAACTCGGTGGGGGGGAAGGTCAGGAACTCGGGGGGAGAAGGTCAGGAACTCGGGGGGAGAAGGTCAGGAACTCGGGGGGGAGAAGGTCAGGAATTCGGGGGGGAGAAGGTCAGGAACTCGAGGGGGCAGAAGGTCAGGAACTCGGTGGGGAGAAGGTCTGGAACTCGTGGGGAGAAGGTCAGGAACTTGGGGGGAGAAGGTCAGGAACTCGGGGAGAGAAGGTCAGGAACTCGGGGGGAGAGAACTCCAGGAAGTCGGGGGGCAGAAGGTCAGGAACTCGGTGGGGGAGAAGGTCAGGATCTCGGGGGGAGAGAAGGTCAGGAGCTCGGGGGGAGAGAAGGTCAGGAATTCAGGGGGGAGAAGGTCAGGAACTCGGTGGGGGAGAAGGTCAGGATCTCGGGGGGAGAGAAGGTCAGGAGCTCGGGGGGAGAGAAGGTCAGGAATTCAGGGGGGCGAAGTTCAGGAACTCGGTGGGGGGAGAATGTCAGGAACTCGGCGGGAGAGAACGTCAGGAACTCGGGAGGGAGAAGATCAGGAACTCGGAGCGAGAAGGTCAGGAACTCGGTGGGGAGAAGTTCATCAACTCGGTGGGGAGACGGTCAGGAACTCGGCGGGGGAGAAGGTCAGGAACTCGCAGGGGAGAGGGTCAGGAACTCGGCGGGGGAGAAGGTCAGGAACTCGGGGGGAGAAGGTCAGGAACTCGGGGGGGAGAAGGTCAGGAACTCGGGGGGCTGAAGGTCAGGATCTCGGAGGGAAGACGGCAGGAACTCGGGGCATGAAAGTCAGGAACTCGGGGGGGCAGAAGGTCAGGAACTCGGGGGGGAGAAGGTCAGGAACTCAGGGGAAGGTGGTCAGGAACTCGGGGGGCGGGGAGAAGGTCAGGAACTGGGGGAGAAGGTCAGGAACTCGGGGGGGAGAAGGTGAGGAACTCGGGGGAGAGAAGGTCAGGAACTCGGGGGAGAGAAGGCCAGGAACTCTGCGGGGAGAGAAGGTCAGGAACTCGGGGGAGAGAAGGCCAGGAACTCTGCGGGGAGAAGGTCAGGAACTCGGGGGGTAGAGAAGGTCAGGAAGTCGGGGGGGAGAAGGTCAGGAACTCAGGGGGGGGCAGAAGGTCAGGAACTCGGGGGGAGAGAAGGCCAGGAAGTCGGGGGCAGAAGGTCAGGAACTCGGTGGGGGAGAAGGTCAGGATCTCGGGGGGAGAGAAGGTCAGGAGCTCAGGGGGAGAGTAGGTCAGGAATTCAGGGGGGCGAACTTCAGGAACTCGGTGGGGGGAGAATGTCAGGAACTCGGGGGGAGAGAGAACGTCAGGAACTCGGGAGGGAGAAGGTCAGGAACTCGGTGGGGAGAAGGTCAGGAACTCGGTGGGGAGACGGTCAGGATCTCGGGGGGGGAGAAGGTCAGGAACTCACGGGGGAGAGGGTCAGGAACTCAGGGGGGGAGAAGGTCAGGAACTCGGTGGGGAGACGGTCAGGAACTCGGGGGAAGAAGGTCAGGAACTCTTTGGGGAGAAGTTCAGCAACTCGGGGGAGAGAAGGTCAGGAACTCGGCGGGGAGAAGGTCAGGAACTCGGAGGGGGCAGAAGGTCAGCAACTCGGGGGGGAGAAGGTCAGGAACTCAGGGGAATGTGGTCAGGAACTCCGGGGGCGGGGAGAAGGTCAGGAACTCGGGGGAGAGAAGGTCAGGAACTCGGGGGGGAGAAGGTCAGGAACTCGGGGGAGAGAAGGTCAGGAACTCGGAGGGGAGAATGTCAGGAACTCGGGGGGGGAGAAGGTCAGGAACTCGGGGGGGGAGAAGGTCAGGAACTCGGGGGGGAGAAGGTCAGGAACTCGGGGGGGGAGAATGTCAGGAACTCGGGGGGGAGAAGGTCACGAACTCGGGGGGAGAAGGTCAGGAACTCGAGGGGGGAGAAGGTCAGGAACTCGGTGGGGGGGAAGGTCAGGAACTCGGGGGGAGAAGGTCAGGAACTCGGGGGGAGAAGGTCAGGAACTCGGGGGGGAGAAGGTCAGGAATTCGGGGGGGAGAAGGTCAGGAACTCGAGGGGGCAGAAGGTCAGGAACTCGGTGGGGAGAAGGTCTGGAACTCGTGCGGAGAAGGTCAGGAACTTGGGGGGCGAAGGTCAGGAACTCGGGGAGAGAAGGTCAGGAACTCGGGGGCGGAGAAGGTCAGGAACTCGGGGGGGAGAGAAGGTCAGGAACTCAGGGGGGGGGCAGAAGGTCAGGAACTCGGGGGGAGAGAACTCCAGGAAGTCGGGGGGCAGAAGGTCAGGAACTCGGTGGGGGAGAAGGTCAGGATCTCGGGGGGAGAGAAGGTCAGGAGCTCGGGGGGAGAGAAGGTCAGGAATTCAGGGGGGCGATGTTCAGGAACTCGGTGGGGGGAGAATGTCAGGAACTCGGCGGGAGAGAACGTCAGGAACTCGGGAGGGAGAAGATCAGGAACTCGGAGCGAGAAGGTCAGGAACTCGGTGGGGAGAAGTTCATCAACTCGGTGGGGAGACGGTCAGGAACTCGGGGGGGGAGAAGGTCAGGAACTCGGGGGGGAGAAGGTCAGGAACTCGGGGGGCTGAAGGTCAGGATCTCGGAGGGGAGACGGCAGGAACTCGGGGGATGAAAGTCAGGAACTCGGGGGGGCAGAAGGTCAGGAACTCGGGGGGGAGAAGGTCAGGAACTCAGGGGAAGGTGGTCAGGAACTCGGGGGGCGGGGAGAAGGTCAGGAACTCGGGGGGAGAAAGTCAGGAACTCGGGGGGGGAGAAGGTCAGGAACTCGGCGGGGGGGGAAGGTCAGGAACTCGGGGGGGAGAAGGTGAGGAACTCGGGGGGGGGAGAAGGTCAGGAACTCGGGGAGGGGAGAATGTCAGGAACTCGGGGGGGGGAGAATGTCAGGAACTCGGGGGAGAGAAGGTCAGGAACTCGGGGGAGAGAAGGCCAGGAACTCTGGGGGGAGAAGGTCAGAATCTCGGGGGGTAGAGAAGGTCAGGAAGTCGGGGGGGAGAAGGTCATGAACTCAGGGGGGGGCAGAAGGTCAGGAACTCGGGGGGAGAGAAGGCCAGGAAGTCGGGGGGCAGAAGGTCAGGAACTCGGGGGGTAGAAAGTCAGGAACTCGGGGGGAGAAGGTCAGGAACTCGGAGGGAGAAGGTCAGGAACTCGGGGGGGGAGAAGGTCAGGAACTCGGGGGGGGAGAAGGTCAGGAACTCAGGGGGGAGAAGGTCAGGAACTCGGGGGGGAGAAGGTCAGGAGCTCGGGGTGGAAGTTCAGGAACTCGGAGGGGTGGTTAAGGTCAGGAACTCGGGGGGAGAAGGTCAGGAACTCGGGGGGGAGAAGGTCAGGAACTCGGGGGGGAGAAGGTCAGGAACTCGGGGGGGGAGAAGGTCAGGAATTCGGGGGGGAGAAGGTCAGGAACTCGAGGGGGGAGAAGGTCAGGAACTCGGCGGGGAGAAGGTCAGGAACTCGGGGGTCTGAAGGTCAGGAACACAGAGGGGAGAAGGTCAGGAACTCGAGGGAAGAAGGTCAGGAACTTGGAGGGGGGGAGAAGGTCAGGAACTTGGGGGGGAGAAGATCAGGAACTCGGGGAGTTGAAGGTCAGGAACTCGAAGTGGGAGAAGGTCAGGAACTCGGAGGGAGAAGGTCAGGAACTCGGCGGGGAGAAGGTCAGGATCTCGGGGCGGGGTGAAGGTCAGGAACTCGGGGTGGAGAAGGTCAGGAACTCGGGGGGGAGAAGGTCAGGAACTCGGGGGGGAGAATGTCAGGAACTCGGGGGAAGAAGGTCAGGAACTCGGAGGGGGGAATAAGATCAGGAACTCGGGGGGAGAAGGTCAGGAACTTGGGGGGGAGAAGGTCAGGAACTTGGGGGGGAGAAGGTCAGGAACTCAGGGGAAGGTGGTCAGGAGCTCGGGGGGAGAATGTCAGGAACTCGGGGGGAGAAGGTCACGAACTCGGGGGGGAGATGGTCAGGAACTCGAGGGGGTAGAAGGTCAGGAACTCGGCGGGGGAAGTTCAGGGACTCGGGGGGGGAGAAGGTCAGGAACTCGGGGGGGGACAATGTCAGGAACTCGGCGGGGAGAAAGTCACGAACTCGGGGGAGAGGAGGTCAGGAACTCGGGGGGGGAGAATGTCAGGAACTCGGGGGGGGAGAAGGTCAGGAACTCGGGGGGGGAGAAGGTCAGGAACTCGGGGGGGAGAAGGTCAGGAACTCGGGGGGGAGAAGGTCAGGAACTCGGGGGGGGAGAAGGTCAGGAACTCGGGGGGGAGAAGGTCAGGAACTCGGGGGGGAGAAGGTCAGGAACTCGGGGGGGGAGAATGTCAGGAACTCGGCGGGGAGAAAGTCACGAACTCGGGGGAGAGGAGGTCAGGAACTCGGGGGGGAGAAGGTCAGGAACTCGGGGGAGAGAAGGTCAGGAACTCGGGGGGAGAGAAGGTCAGGAGGTCGGGGGGAGAGAAGGTCAGGAACTCGGTGGGGAGAAGGTCAGGAACTCGGCGGGGAGAAGGTCAGGAACTCGGGGGGGGGGAGAAGGTCAGGAACTCGGCGGGGAGAGGAGAAGGAACTCGAGGGGGAGAAGGTCAGGAACTCGGGGGATGAAGGTCAGGAACACGGGGGGGGAGAAGGTCAGGAACTCGGGGGGGAGAAGGTCAGGAACTCGGCGGGGAGAAGGTCAGGAACTCGGGGCGGGGAGAAGGTCAGGAACTCGGCGGGGAGAGGAGAAGGAACTCGAGGGGGAGAAGGTCAGGAACTCGGGGGATGAAGGTCAGGAACTCGGGGGGGGAGAAGGTCAGGAACTCGGGGGGGAGAAGGTCAGGAACTCGGGGGGGGAGAACGTCAGGAACTCGGGGGGGTGAAGGTCAGGAACTCGGGGGGGGAGAAGGTCAGGAGCTCGGCGGGGAGAGGAGAAGGAACTCGAGGGGGAGAAGGTCAGGAACTCGGAGGGAGAAGGTCAGGAACTTGGGGGGGAGAAGGTCAGGAACTCGGGGGGGGAGAAGGTCAGGAACTCGGGGGGAGAAGGTCAGGATCTCGGGGGGGAGAATGTCAGGAGCTCGGGGTGGAAGGTCAGGAACTCGGAGGGGGGGATAAGGTCAGGAACTCGGGGGACAGAAGGTCAGGAACTCGGAGGGGAGAAGGTCAGGAACTCGGGGGCGGGAGAAGGTCAGGAACTTGGTGGGCAGAAGGTCAGGAACTCGGGGGGGGGAGAAGGTCAGGAACTCGGCGGGGGGAGAAGGTCAGGAACTCAGGGGGGAGAAGGTCAGGAACTCAGGGGGGAGAAGGTCAGGAACTCGGGGGAGAGAAGGTGAGGAACTCGGGGGGGAGAAGTTCAGGAACTCGGGGGAAAAGGTCAGGAACTCGGGGGGTGAAGGTCAGGATCTCGGGGGGGAGAAGGCCAGGAACTCGGGGGGGAGAAGGTCAGGAACTCCGGGGGGAGAATGTCAGGAACTCGGCGGGGAGAAGGTCAGGAACTCGGGGGGGGCAGAAGGTCAGCAACTCGGGGGGGAGAAGGTCAGGAACTCGGAGGGGGCAGAAGGTCAGCAACTCGGGGGGGAGAAGGTCAGGAACTCCGGGGGCGGGGAGAAGGTCAGGAACTCGGGGGAGAGAAGGTCAGGAACTCGGTGGGGAGAAGGTCAGGAACTCGGGGGAGAGGAGGTCAGGAACTCGGGGGAGAGAAGGTCAGGAACTCGGGGGGAGAGAAGGTCAGGAGGTCGGGGGGAGAGAAGGTCAGGAACTCGGGGGGGAGAAGGTCAGGAACTCGGGGGAGAGAAGGTCACGAACTCGGGGGAGAGGAGGTCAGGAACACGGGGGGGAGAAGGTCAGGAACTCGGGGGAGAGAAGGTCAGGAACTCGGGGGGAGAGAAGGTCAGGAACTCGGGGGGAGAGAAGGTCAGGAGGTCGGGGGGAGAGAAGGTCAGGAACTCGGGGGGGAGAAGGTCAGGAACTCGGGGGAGAGAAGGTCAGGAACTCGGGGGGAGAGAAGGTCAGGAGGTCGGGGGGAGAGAAGGTCAGGAACTCGGTGGGGAGAAGGTCAGGATCTCGGGGGGGGGAGAAGGTCAGGAACTCGGCAGGGAGAGGAGAAGGAACTCGGCGGGGAGAAGGTCAGGAACTCGGGGGGGGAGAAGGTCAGGAACTCGGCGGGGAGAGGAGAAGGAACTCGAGGGGGAGAAGGTCAGGAACTCGGAGGGAGAAGGTCAGGAACTCGGGGGGAGAAGGTCAGGATCTCGGGGGGGAGAATGTCAGGAGCTCGGGGTGGAAGGTCAGGAACTCGGGGGACAGAAGGTCAGGAACTCGGAGGGGAGAAGGTCAGGAACTCGGGGGCGGGAGAAGGTCAGGAACTCGGCGGGGGGAGAAGGTCAGGAACTCAGGGGGGAGAAGGTCAGGAACTCGGGGGAGAGAAGGTGAGGAACTCGGAGGGACAGAAGGTCAGGAACTCGGGGGGGAGAAGTTCAGGAACTCGGGGGAAAAGGTCAGGAACTCGGGGGGTGAAGGTCAGGAACTCGGGGGGGAGATCGTCAGGAACTCGGGGGGGAGAAGGTCAGGAACTCGGGGGAAGAAGGTCAGGAACTCTTTGGGGAGAAGTTCAGCAACTCGGGGGAGAGAAGGTCAGGAACTCGGCGGGGAGAAGGTCAGGAACTCGGAGGGGGCAGAAGGTCAGGAACTCGGTGGGGAGAAGGTCAGGAACTCAGGGGAATGTGGTCAGGAACTCCGGGGGCGGGGAGAAGGTCAGGAACTCGGGGGAGAGAAGGTCAGGAACTCGGTGGGGAGAAGGTCAGGAACTCGGGGGAGAGAAGGTCAGGAACTCGGGGGGGGAGAATGTCAGGAACTCGGGGGGGGGAGAAGGTCACGAACTCGGGGGGAGAAGGTCAGGAACTCGAGGGGGGAGAAGGTCAGGAACTCGGTGGGGGGGAAGGTCAGGAACTCGGGGGGAGAAGGTCAGGAATTCGGGGGGAGAAGCTCAGGAACTCGGGGGGGAGAAGGTCAGGAATTCGGGGGGGAGAAGGTCAGGAACTCGAGGGGGCAGAAGGTCAGGAACTCGGTGGGGAGAAGGTCTGGAACTCGTGGGGAGAATGTCAGGAACTTGGGGGGAGAAGGTCAGGAACTCGGGGAGAGAAGGTCAGGAACTCGGGGGCGGAGAAGGTCAGGAACTCGGGGGGGAGAGAAGGTCAGGAACTCAGGGGGGGGGCAGAAGGTCAGGAACTCGGGGGGAGAGAAGGTCAGGAGCTCGGGGGGAGAGAAGGTCAGGAATTCAGGGGGGCGAAGTTCAGGAACTCAGTGGGGGGAGAATGTCAGGAACTCGGCGGGAGAGAACGTCAGGAACTCGGGAGGGAGAAGATCAGGAACTCGGAGCGAGAAGGTCAGGAACTCGGGGGACAGAAGGTCAGGAACTCGGAGGGGAGAAGGTCAGGAACTCGGGGGCGGGAGAAGGTCAGGAACTTGGTGGGCAGAAGGTCAGGAACTCGGGGGGGGGAGAAGGTCAGGAACTCGGCGGGGGAGAAGGTCAGGAACTCAGGGGGGAGAAGGTCAGGAACTCGGGGGAGAGAAGGTGAGGAACTCGGAGGGACAGAAGGTCAGGAACTCGGGGGGGAGAAGTTCAGGAACTCGGGGGAAAAGGTCAGGAACTCGGGGGGTGAAGGTCAGGATCTCGGGGGGGAGAAGGCCAGGAACTCGGGGGGGGCAGAAGGTCAGCAACTCGGGGGGGAGAAGGTCAGGAACTCGGAGGGGGCAGAAGGTCAGCAACTCGGGGGGGAGAAGGTCAGGAACTCCGGGGGCGGGGAGAAGGTCAGGAACTCGGGGGAGAGAAGGTCAGGAACTCGGTGGGGAGAAGGTCAGGAACTCGGGGGAGAGGAGGTCAGGAACTCGGGGGAGAGAAGGTCAGGAACTCGGGGGGAGAGAAGGTCAGGAGGTCGGGGGGAGAGAAGGTCAGGAACTCGGGGGGGAGAAGGTCAGGAACTCGGGGGAGAGAAGGTCACGAACTCGGGGGAGAGGAGGTCAGGAACTCGGGGGGGAGAAGGTCAGGAACTCGGGGGAGAGAAGGTCAGGAACTCGGGGGGAGAGAAGGTCAGGAGGTCGGGGGGAGAGAAGGTCAGGAACTCGGTGGGGAGAAGGTCAGGATCTCGGGGGGGGGAGAAGGTCAGGAACTCGGCAGGGAGAGGAGAAGGAACTCGGCGGGGAGAAGGTCAGGAACTCGGAGGGAGAAGGTCAGGAACTCGGGGGGAGAAGGTCAGGATCTCGGGGGGGAGAATGTCAGGAGCTCGGGGTGGAAGGTCAGGAACTCGGGGGACAGAAGGTCAGGAACTCGGAGGGGAGAAGGTCAGGAACTCGGGGGCGGGAGAAGGTCAGGAACTCGGCGGGGGGAGAAGGTCAGGAACTCAGGGGGGAGAAGGTCAGGAACTCGGGGGAGAGAAGGTGAGGAACTCGGAGGGACAGAAGGTCAGGAACTCGGGGGGGAGAAGTTCAGGAACTCGGGGGAAAAGGTCAGGAACTCGGGGGGTGAAGGTCAGGATCTCGGGGGGGAGAAGGTCAGGAACTCCGGGGGGAGAATGTCAGGAACTCGGGGGGGAGATCGTCAGGAACTCGGGGGGGAGAAGGTCAGGAACTCGGGGGAAGAAGGTCAGGAACTCTTTGGGGAGAAGTTCAGCAACTCGGGGGAGAGAAGGTCAGGAACTCGGCGGGGAGAAGGTCAGGAACTCGGAGGGGGCAGAAGGTCAGGAACTCGGGGGGGGAGAAGGTCAGGAACTCAGGGGAATGTGGTCAGGAACTCCGGGGGCGGGGAGAAGGTCAGGAACTCGGGGGAGAGAAGGTCAGGAACTCGGTGGGGAGAAGGTCAGGAACTCGGGGGAGAGAAGGTCAGGAACTCGGGGGGGGAGAATGTCAGGAACTCGGGGGGGGGAGAAGGTCACGAACTCGGGGGGAGAAGGTCAGGAACTCGAGGGGGGAGAAGGTCAGGAACTCGGTGGGGGGGAAGGTCAGGAACTCGGGGGGAGAAGGTCAGGAATTCGGGGGGAGAAGCTCAGGAACTCGGGGGGGAGAAGGTCAGGAATTCGGGGGGGAGAAGGTCAGGAACTCGAGGGGGCAGAAGGTCAGGAACTCGGTGGGGAGAAGGTCTGGAACTCGTGGGGAGAATGTCAGGAACTTGGGGGGAGAAGGTCAGGAACTCGGGGAGAGAAGGTCAGGAGCTCGGGGGGAGAGAAGGTCAGGAATTCAGGGGGGCGAAGTTCAGGAACTCAGTGGGGGGAGAATGTCAGGAACTCGGCGGGAGAGAACGTCAGGAACTCGGGAGGGAGAAGATCAGGAACTCGGAGCGAGAAGGTCAGGAACTCGGTGGGGAGAAGTTCATCAACTCGGTGGGGAGACGGTCAGGAACTCGGGGGGGGAGAAGGTCAGGAACTCGGGGGGCTGAAGGTCAGGATCTCGGAGGGGAGACGGCAGGAACTCGGGGGATGAAAGTCAGGAACTCGGGGGGGCAGAAGGTCAGGAACTCGGGGGGGAGAAGGTCATGAACTCGGGGGAGAGAAGGTCAGGAACTCGGAGGGAGAAGGTCAGGAACTCGGGGGGGAGAAGGTCAGGAACTCAGGGGGGGAGAAGGTCAGGAACTCAGGGGGGAGAAGGTCAGGAACTCAGCGGGGAGATGGTCAGGAACTCGGGGGGGAGAAGGTCAGGAGCTCGGGGTGGAAGGTCAGGAACTCGGGGGGGGTGTTAAGGTCAGGAACTCGGGGGGAGAAGGTCAGGAACTCGGGGGGGAGAAGGTCAGGAACTCGGGGGGGAGAAGGTCAGGAACTCGGGGGGGAGAAGGTCAGGAACTCGTGGGGGGAGTAGGTCAGGAACTCGGGGGGATAAGGTCAGGAACTCGGGGGGCAGAAGGTCAGGAACTCGGGGGAGAGAAGGTCAGGAACTCGGGGGGGAGAAGGTCAGGAACTCGGGGGGAGAAGGTCAGGAACTCGGGTTGGTGAAGGTCAGGAACTCGTGGGGGGAGAAGGTCAGGAACTCGGGGGGGAGAAGGTCAGGAACTCGGGGGGGAGAAGGTCAGGAACTCGGGGGGAGAAGGTCAGGAACTCGGGGGGGAGAAGGTCAGGAACTCGGGGGGCAGATGGTCAGGAACTCGGGGGGGAGAAGGTCAGGAACTCGGGGGGCAGATGGTCAGGAACTCGGGGGGGAGAAGGTCAGGAACTCGGGGGGCAGATGGTCAGGAACTCGGGGGGGAGAAGGTCAGGAACTCGGGGGGGAGAAGGTCAGGAACTCGGGGGGCAGATGGTCAGGAACTCGGGGGGGAGAAGGTCAGGAACTCGGGGGGCAGATGGTCAGGAACTCGGGGGGGAGAAGGTCAGGAACTCGGGGGGCAGATGGTCAGGAACTCGGGGGGGAGAAGGTCAGGAACTCGGGGGGGAGAAGGTCAGGAACTCAGGGGGGGAGAAGGTCAGGAACTCAGGGGGGAGAAGGTCAGGAGCTCGGGGTGGAAGGTCAGGAACTCGGGGGGGAGAAGGTCAGGAACTCGGGGGGAGAAGGTCAGGAACTCGGGGGGGAGAAGGTCAGGAACTCGGGGGGGAGAAGGTCAGGAACTCGGGGGAGAGAAGGTCAGGAACTCGGGGGGGAGAAGGTCAGGAACTCGGGGGAGAGAAGGTCAGGAACTCGGGGGGGGAGAAGGTCAGGAACTCGGGGGAGAGAAGGTCAGGAACTCAGGGGGGAGAAGGTCAGGAACTCGGGGGGGGAGAAGGTCAGGAACTCGGGGGGGAGAAGGTCAGGAACTCGGGGGGGGAGAAGGTCAGGAACTCGGGGGAGAGAAGGTCAGGAACTCGGGGGGGAGAAGGTCAGGAACTCGGGGGGGAGAAGGTCAGGAACTCGGGGGGGAGAAGGTCAGGAACTCGGGGGGGAGAAGGTCAGGAACTCGGGGGGGAGAAGGTCAGGAACTCGGCGGGGAGAAGGTCAGGAACTCGGGGGGGAGAAGGTCAGGAACTCGGCGGGGAGAAGGTCAGGAACTCGGGGGGGAGAAGGTCAGGAACTCGGGGGGGAGAAGGTCAGGAACTCAGCGGGGAGAAGGTCAGGAACTCGGGGGAAGAAGGTCAGGAACTCGGGGGGGAGAAGGTCAGGAACTCGGGGGGGAGAAGGTCAGGAACTCGGGGGGAGAAGGTCAGGAACTCGGGGGGGAGAAGGTCAGGAACTCGGGGGGGGGAGAAGTTCAGGAACTCGGGGGGAGAGAAGGTCAGGAACTCGGGGGGTGATGGTCCGGAACTCGGGGGGGAGAAGGTCAGGAACTCGGGGGGAGAAGGTCAGGAACTTGTGGGGGGAGAAGGTCAGGAACGCGTGGGGGGAGAATGTCAGGAACTCGGGGGGGAGAAGGTCAGGAACTCGGGGGGCAGAAGGTCAGGAACTCGGGGGGGAGAATGTCAGGAACTCGGGGGGGAGAATGTCAGGAACTCAGGGGGGGAGAAGTTCAGGAACTCGGGGGTGAGAACGTCAGGAACTTGGGGGGAGATGGTCAGGAACTCGGTGGGGGGAGAAGGTCAGGAACTCGGGGGGGGAGAAGGTCAGGAACTCGGGGGGGAGTACGTCAGGAACTCGGGGGGAGAAGGTCAGGAACTCGGGGGGGAGTACGTCAGGAACTCGGGGGTAGTAGGTCAGGAATTCGGGGGAGGGAGTAGGTCAGGAACTCAGGGGGGAAGGTCAGGGACTCGGAGGGAGAAGGTCAGGAACTCAGGGGAGAGAATGTCAGGAATTCAGGGGAGGGAAGGTGAGGAACTCGGGGGAGAGAAGGTCAAGAATTCGGGGGGGAAAAGGTCAGGAACTCGGGGGAGAGAAGGTCAGGAACTCGGGGGAGAGAAGGTCAGGGACTCGGGGGGAGAAGGTCAGGAACTCGGGGGGAGAAGATCAGGAACTCGGGGGAGAGAAGGTCAGGGACTCGGGGGGAGAAGATCAGGAACTCGGGGGAGAGAAGGTCAGGGACTCGGGGGGAGAAGGTCAGGAACTCGGGGGAGGGAGAAGATCAGGAACTCGGGGAGAGAAGGTGAGGAACTCGGGGAGAGGGAAGGTCAGGAACTCGGGGAGAGAAGGTCAGGAACTCGGGGAGAGAAGATGAGGAACTCGGCAGAGAGAGAAGGTCAGGAACTCGGCGGGGAGCACGTCAGGAACTCGGGGGGGTGAAGGTCAGGAACTCGGGGTGGGAGAAGGTCAGGAACTCGGGGGGGAGAAGGTCAGGAACTCGGAGAGAGAAGGTCAGGAACTCGGGGGAGAATGTCAGGAACTCGGGGGGGGAGAAGATCAGGAACTCGGGGGAAAGAAGGTCAGGAACTCGGGTGGGAGAAGTTCAGGAACTCGGGGGAAGAAGGTCAGGAACTCGGGGGAGGGAGAAGATCAGGAACTCGGGGAGAGAAGGTGAGGAACTCGGGGGAGAGGGAAGGTCAGGAACTCGGGGAGAGAAGGTCAGGAACTCGGGGGGAGAAGGTCAGGAACTCGGGGGAGGGAGAAGATCAGGAACTCGGGGAGAGAAGATGAGGAACTCGGGGGAGAGAGAAGGTCAGGAACTCGGGGGAGGGAGAAGATCAGGAACTCGGGGAGAGAAGATGAGGAACTCGGGGGAGAGAGAAGGTCAGGAACTCGGGGGGGAGTAGGTCAGGAACTCGGGGGGGAGAAGGTCAGGAACTCGGAGAGAGAAGGTCAGGAACTCGGGGGAAGAAGGTCAGGAACTCGGGGGAGGGAGAAGATCAGGAACTCGGGGAGAGAAGGTGAGGAACTCGGGGGAGAGGGAAGGTCAGGAACTCGGGGAGAGAAGGTCAGGAACTCGGGGGGAGAAGGTCAGGAACTCGGGGGAGGGAGAAGATCAGGAACTCGGGGAGAGAAGATGAGGAACTCGGGGGAGAGAGAAGGTCAGGAACTCGGGGGAGGGAGAAGATCAGGAACTCGGGGAGAGAAGATGAGGAACTCGGGGGAGAGAGAAGGTCAGGAACTCGGGGGGGAGAAGGTCAGGAACTCGGGGGGGAGAAATTCAGGAACTCGGGGGAAGAAGGTCAGGAACTCGGGGGGGAGAAGGTCAGGAACTCAGGGGAGAGAAGGTCAGGAACTCGGGGGGGAGAAGGTCAGGAACTCGGAGGGGGGAGAGGGTCAGGAACTTGGGGGGGAGAAGGTCAGGAACTCGGGGGGGAGAAGGTCAGGAACTCAGGGGAGAGAAGGTCAGGAACTCGGGGGGGAGAAGGTCAGGAACTCGGGGGGGAGAAGGTCAGGAACTCAGGGGAGAGAAGGTCAGGAACTCGTGCGGAGAAGGTCAGGAACTCGGGGGGAGAAGGTCAGGAACTCGGGGGGAGAAGGTCAGGAACTCGGGGGGAGAAGGTCAGGAACTCGGGGGGAGAAGGTCAGGAACTCGGGGGGAGAAGGTCAGGAACTCGGGGGGGAGAAGGTCAGGAACTCGGGGGGAGAAGGTCAGGAACTCGGGGGGGAGAAGGTCAGGAACTCGGGGGGAGAAGGTCAGGAACTCGGGGGGAGAAGGTCAGGAACTCGGTGGAGAGAAGGTCAGGAACTCGCGGGAGAGAAGGTCAGGGACTCGGGGGGGGGAGAAGGTCAGGAACTCGGGGGGGGGAGAAGGTCAGGGACTCGGGGGGGAGAGAAGGTCAGGAACTCGAGGGGAGAGAAGGTCAGGAACTCGGGGGGATAGAAGGTCAGGAACTCGGTGGGGAGAAGGTCAGGAACTCGGTGGGGAGAAGGTCAGGAACTCGGGGGTGGAGAAGTTCAGGAACTCGGGGGCGAGAAGGTCAGGAACTCGGGGGGGAGAAGGTCAGGAACTCGGGGGGGTGAATGTCAGGAACTCGGGGGGGGAGAAGGTCAGGAACTCGGGGGGAGAGAAGGTCAGGAACTCGGGGGGGAGAAGGTCAGGAACTCGGGGGGGAGAAGGTCAGGAAATCGGAGGGGGTGAAGGTCAGGAACTCGGGGGGGGAGAAGTTCAGGAACTCGGGGGAAGAAGGTCAGGAACTCTTTGGGGAGAAGGTCAGCAATTCGGGGGGAGAAGGTCAGGAACTCAGGGGGCAGAATGTCAGGAACTCGGGGTAGGGGAGAAGGTCAGGAACTCGGGGGGCAGAAGGTCAGGAACTCAGGGGGGAGAAGGTCAGGATTCAGGGGGAGGTCAGGAACTCGGGGGGCAGAAGGTCAGGAACTCGGCGGGGGAGAAGGTCAGGAACTCGGCGGGGAGAAGGTCAGGAACTCGGGGGGGAGAAGGTCTGGAACTCGGGGGGGAGAATGTCAGGAACTCGGGGGGAGAAGTTCAGGAACTCGGTGGGGGGAGAAGGTCAGGAACTCGCGGGGGGAGAATGTCAGCAACTCGGGGGGGGGAGAAGGTCAGGAACTCGGGGGGGAGAAGGTCAGGAGCTCGGGGGGAGAGAGAAGGTCAGGAACTCGGGGGAGGGAGAAGATCAGGAACTCGGGAGAGAGATGGTCAGGAACTCGGGGGGGAGAAGGTCAGGAACTCGGGGGGAGAAGGTCAGGAACTCGGGGGGAGCGAAGGTCAGGAACTCCGGGGGGAGTAGGTCAGGAACTCGGGGGAGAGAGAAGGTCAGGAACTCGGGGAGAGAAGGTCAGGAACTCGGGGAGAGAAGGTCCGGAACTCGGGGAGAGAAGGTCAGGAACTCGGGGAGAGAAGGTCAGGAACTCGGGGAGAGAAGGTCAGGAACTGGGGGAGAGAAGGTCAGGAACTCGCGGGAGAGATGGTCAGGAACTCGGGGGGAGAAGGTCAGGAACTCGGGGGGAGAAGGTCAGGAACTCGGGGGGGAGAAGGTCAGGAACTCGGGGGGAGAAGGTCAGGAACTCGGGGGGAGCGAAGGTCAGGAATTCCGGGGGGAGAAGGTCAGGAACTCGGGGGAGAGAGAAGGTCAGGAACTCGGGGGAGAGAGAAGGTCAGGAACTCGGGGAGAGAAGGTCAGGAACTCGGAGAGAGAAGATCAGGAACTCGGGGAGAGAAGGTCAGGAACTCGGGGGAGAGATGGTCAGGAACTCGGGGGGGGGGAGAAGGTCAGGAACTCGGGGGGGGAGAAGGTGAGGAATTCAGGAGGGAGAAGTTCAGGAACTCGGGGGGAGAAAGTCAGGAATTCGGGGGAGATAAGGTCAGGAACTCGGGGGAGAGAAGGTGAGTAACTCGGGGAGAGGGAAGGTCAGGAACTCGGGGAGAGAAGGTCAGGAACTCGGGGAGAGAAGATGAGGAACTCGGCAGAGAGAGAAGGTCAGGAACTCGGCGGGGAGCACGTCAGGAACTCGGGGGGGTGAAGGTCAGGAACTCGGGGTGGGAGAAGGTCAGGAACTCGGGGGGGAGAAGGTCAGGAACTCGGGGTGGGAGAAGGTCAGGAACTCGGGGGGAGAAGGTCAGGAACTCGGAGAGAGAAGGTCAGGAACTCGGGGGGGAGAATGTCAGGAACTCGGGGGGGGAGAAGATCAGGAACTCGGGGGAAAGAAGGTCAGGAACTCGGGTGGGAGAAGTTCAGGAACTCGGGGGAAGAAGGTCAGGAACTCGGGGTAGGGAGAAGATCAGGAACTCGGGGAGAGAAGGTGAGGAACTCGGGGGAGAGGGAAGGTCAGGAACTCGGGGAGAGAAGGTCAGGAACTCGGGGGGAGAAGGTCAGGAACTCGGGGGAGGGAGAAGATCAGGAAATCGGGGAGAGAAGATGAGGAACTCGGGGGAGAGAGAAGGTCAGGAACTCGGGGGGAGAATGGCAGGAACTCAGGGGGGGGGAGAAGATCAGGAACTCGGGGGGGAGAAGGTCAGGAACTCGGGGGGGAGAAGTTCAGGAACTCGGGGGAAGAAGGTCAGGAACTCGGAGGGGGGGATAAGGTCAGGAACTCGGTGGGAGAAGGTCAGGAACTCGGGGGGGAGAAGGTCAGGAACTCAGGGGAGAGAAGGTCAGGAACTCGGGGGGGAGAAGGTCAGGAACTCGGAGGGGGGAGAGGGTCAGGAACTTGGGGGGGAGAAGGTCAGGAACTCAGGGGGGGAGAAGGTCAGGAACTCGGGGGGGAGAAGGTCAAGAACTCGTGGGGGAGAAGGTCAGGAACTCAGGGGGAGAAGGTCAGGAGCTCGGTGGGGAGAAGGTCAGGAACTCGGGGTGAGAAGGTCAGGAACTCGGGGGGAGAAGCTCAGTAACTCGGGGAGGGAGAGGGTCAGGAACTCGGGGGGGGAGAAGGTCAGGAACTCGGTGGGGAGAAGGTCAGGAACTCGTGCGGAGAAGGTCAGGAACTCGGGGGGAGAAGGTCAGGAACTCGGGGGGAGAAGGTCAGGAACTCGGGGGGAGAAGGTCAGGAACTCGGGGGGAGAAGGTCAGGAACTCGGGGGGGGAGAAGGTCAGGAACTCGGGGGGAGAAGGTCAGGAACTCGGGGGGAGAAGGTCAGGAACTCGGTGGAGAGAAGGTCAGGAACTCGCGGGAGAGAAGGTCAGGGACTCGGGGGGGGGAGAAGGTCAGGAACTCGGGGGGGGGAGGAGGTCAAGAACTCGGGGGGCAGAAGGTCAGGAACTCAGCGGGAGAAGGTCAGGAGCTCAGTGGGGAGAAGGTCAGGAACTCGGGGGGAGAAGGTCAGGAACTCAGACGGCTGAAGGTCAGGAGCTCGGGGGGAGAGACGGTCAGGAACTCGGGGAGAGAAGGTCAGGAACTCGAGGGGAGAGAAGGTCAGGAACTCGGGGGGATAGAAGGTCAGGAACTCGGTGGGGAGAAGGTCAGGAACTCGGTGGGGAGAAGGTCAGGAACTCGGGGGGAGAGAAGGTCAGGAACTCGGGGGTGGAGAAGTTCAGGAACTCGGGGGCGAGAAGGTCAGGAACTCGGGGGGGAGAAGGTCAGGAACTCGGGGGGGTGAATGTCAGGAACTCGGGGGGGGGAGAAGGTCAGGAACTCGGGGGGAGAGAAGGTCAGGAACTCGGGGGGGAGAAGGTCAGGAACTCGGGGGGGAGAAGGTCAGGAAATCGGGGGGGTGAAGGTCAGGAACTCGGGGGGGGGAGAAGTTCAGGAACTCGGGGGAAGAAGGTCAGGAACTCTTTGGGGAGAAGGTCAGCAATTCGGGGGGAGAAGGTCAGGAACTCAGGGGGCAGAATGTCAGGAACTCGGGGTAGGGGAGAAGGTCAGGAACTCGGGGGCAGAAGGTCAGGAACTCAGGGGGGAGAAGGTCAGGATTCAGGGGGAGGTCAGGAACTCGGGGGGCAGAAGCTCAGGAACTCGGCGGGGGAGAAGGTCAGGAACTCGGCGGGGAGAAGGTCAGGAACTCGGGGGGGAGAAGGTCTGGAACTCGGGGGGGAGAAGGTCTGGAACTCGGGGGGGAGAATGTCAGGAACTCGGGGGGAGAAGTTCAGGAACTCGGTGGGGGGAGAAGGTCAGGAACTCGCGGGGGGAGAATGTCAGCAACTCGGGGGGGGGGAGAAGGTCAGGAACTCGGGGGGAGAAGGTCAGGAGCTCGGGGGGAGAGAGAAGGTCAGGAACTCGGGGGAGGGAGAAGATCAGGAACTCGGGAGAGAGATGGTCAGGAACTCGGGGGGGAGAAGGTCAGGAACTCGGGGGGAGAAGGTCAGGAACTCGGGGGGAGCGAAGGTCAGTAACTCCGGGGGGAGTAGGTCAGGAACTCGGGGGAGAGAGAAGGTCAGGAACTCGGGAGAGAGATGGTCAGGAACTCGGGGGGAGAAGGTCAGGAACTCGGGGGGAGAAGGTCAGGAACTCGGGGGGAGCGAAGGTCAGGAACTCCGGGGGGAGTAGGTCAGGAACTCGGGGGAGAGAGAAGGTCAGGAACTCGGGGAGAGAAGGTCAGGAACTCGGGGAGAGAAGGTCCGGAACTCGGGGAGAGAAGGTCAGGAACTCGGGGAGAGAAGGTCAGGAACTCGCGGGAGAGATGGTCAGGAACTCGGGGGGAGAAGGTCAGGAACTCGGGGGGAGAAGGTCAGGAACTCGGGGGGGAGAAGGTCAGGAACTCGGGGGGAGAAGGTCAGGAACTCGGGGGGAGCGAAGGTCAGGAATTCCGGGGGGAGAAGGTCAGGAACTCGGGGGAGAGAGAAGGTCAGGAACTCGGGGGAGAGAGAAGGTCAGGAACTCGGGGAGAGAAGGTCAGGAACTCGGGGAGAGAAGATCAGGAACTCGGGGAGAGAAGGTCAGGAACTCGGGGGAGAGATGGTCAGGAACTCGGGGGGGGAGAAGGTCAGGAACTCGGGGGGGGAGAAGGTGAGGAATTCAGGAGGGAGAAGTTCAGGAACTCGGGGGGAGAAAGTCAGGAATTCGGGGGAGATAAGGTCAGGAACTCGGGGGAGAGAAGGTGAGTAACTCGGGGGAGAGAAGGTGAGGAATTCGGGGGAGAGAATGTCAGGAACTCGAGGGGGAGAAGGTCAGGAACTCGGGGGAGAGAAGGTGAGGAACTCGGGGGAGAGAATGTGAGGATCCGGGCGGGAGAACAGGAACTCAGGGGGTGGGGGAGGAGAAGTTTTGGAATTCGGGGGTGGGGAGTGTAGTGTATGTAACTGTTCTACCTTTAAGAGAACTATTGTATGTAACCGTCCACCTTTAAGAGAACTATTTTAGGTGTGGCACTACTTTATCCTGGCTGCTGTATACTGTAATACCGACGGTGACCACACCGGTATATAAGCGCTGTGGCAGAATTTATTGGGCAGATTCGCCCTGACCTTCGAATAGTAAAGTCCTGTTTAAGTTACTCTTGTAGTCTGTGTATTACTTCGCTATACAACCCACAGACTTTACAGGGAGAAGTTCAGGCACTCAGAGGGGAGAAGGTCAGGAACCCGGGGGGGACGGAGAAGGTCAGGAACTCGGGGCCGGGGAAGGTCAAGAACTTGGGTGGGGGGAGAAGATCAGGAACACGGGGGTGGAGAATGTCAGGAACTCAGGGGGGAGGTCAGGAACTCGGTAGGTAGAAGGTCAGGAACTTGGGGTGGGTAGAAGGTCAGGAATTCGGGGGGAGAAGGTCAGGAATTCGGGGGAGAGAAGGTCAGGAACTCGGGGTGGGGGAGAAGGTCAGGAACTCAGGGAGGGGAGGAAGTCAGCATCTCAGCGGGGTGGGGGGTTGGAAAGAAGGTCAAGAAACCAGCAGGGACCGGGGTGGGGGGGCGGTCTTGAACTTGGAGGGGGGCTAGATCAAGAACTTATCTGTGGGGGCGGAGAAGGTCAGGAACTCGTGGTGGGGAGGGTGGAGAGAACAGTGGGGATGGGGGAGAACGTGATCCAGGTCTAAAGGGGGAGGAATGAGATAGAGAACGTGATCCAGATGGGAAGACGGATTACGTTCTCCCCCCTGTTAGACGTGGATCACGTTCTTCCAACCCCACCCCCGCACACTTTACATCCGCACCACATTCTCCCTCTCCTTCCCCCTAGACCTGGATCACACTCTTGAGCATGAACGGCAGTGAGTTTCTCGAAAAGCCTGTCGTGTGTGCCGCAATTGACAACATTGGACTGGATGAAATCCAGAAGTCATGACACTGTCACTATTCACTTCATACCCAATAAACCTGTTAACAATCCGTGACCCACACACAATGCCCCATCAGTAACCGCAGCTCTCACCCAGAGTGTTTAGTTTGACGGAGTGATTAGCGACAGTGTGGGTATTTCCGGATTTTGTTTGACCTGTGATGCCATCCTGCGCATGAGCCAGGCACGCGATGATGTCATTCACAGCGATGCTAAAAAATCTACAGTTCTGCCAGTGATGTCACTTGCAATGACGTCACCCTCACCTGTTCTCGTTGAATGAAATGCACCTCACTAAATCAGCTCAAATTATGTAAAATAGTCGCTGCTGTGGATTTCACTCAGCAAATCAGACAGCATTTACGGAAAGAGAAACAGAGTTAACATTTCACGTTCTGATGAAAGGTCATCGACCTGAAATGTTAACTCTGCTTCTCTCTCCACAGATGCTGGCTGACTTGCTGAGCATTTCCAGCATTTTATGTTCTATCACTCAACTGATGATTGGGAGGAAGTCGACAGGGCATTCCGTACATGGCCGTGTGAGAGTTATCTTGCTTTTCTAGGTGACCCTCCACATTAACAGGTAGATACCACTGTCATGGCTGCACTGGAGCAGCTTGGCTCGGGGAGCCTGCCTGTGACAATGACTGGATCAAATTACACATTGTAAAGAATTTGAATTGTTCTCCAGCAGGTAGGATCAAATTACACATTCCAGATAAACTGTTGGATGAGTCTTGTCCTCAAAGGAGACCAATCAGAAATCTGATCCAAGCCACTTGTGGTGCAAATAAATGCAGCCACATATCATTGAATGTTTTGAATAAATCATTTTAGGTTAATCTCACTGTAGCCCTACCCTTTCCCCCCATCTTTCATCTGAAAAGTCTGCTTTTTAACTCAATCACTGCTTATTTTTTTATTATTCATTCTCAGGATGTGGGCATCGCTGGCAAGGCCACCGTTTATTGCCCTCAAAAAGGTGTGGTGGGCCTTCTTTTTGAACTGCTGCAATCCATATGGTCAAGGTGCTCCCAGACTGCTGTGAGGTAGGGAGTACCCAAGCAGGAGTCTCAAGATGTTGCTGAAGCAGAGCTGGATTTTAACCCAGTGACGATGACTGAATGGCGATATTGGCGCCACGCAGCCCGCTAAAGGGCCATTCAAAATACCGCACATGTGCAGTTTTTGCATTGATAAGATGGCTGCATGGGTTCCCTGGAGCGCTGCATGGCTGTGCAACTTAAAGGGGACATTGGTCAGGATGAGTTGTGACTTGGAGGAGAACTTGGAGGTGATGGCATTCCCATGTGCCTGCTGCCCTTGTCCTTCTAGGTGGTAGAGGTCGCGTGTTTGGGAGGTGCTGTAGAAAAAGCCTTTGTGAGTTGCTGCAGTGCATCTTGTAAATGGTACACACTGCAGCCACAGTACGCTGGTGGTGGAGGGAGTGAATGTTTGAGGTGGTGAATGGGGTGCCAATCAAGTGGTAATGTTTGCTCATTAATTTTGCTCTCCTGTTCCTCAGCAACATTTTCAGTATCATCCATTACTCAGAAGCTAGTCAACGCTTCCATTCCCTGTAAGACACTGATCTTCCCATCTCTCTTACTGTTACCTCTCTGCCTGCCTTTATAATTTCCCTAACAGACACTTCCTGCTGGTTCACCTTCTCAGCTATCTTGCTCAGTAAGTTCAGCCCATGGCAGAGCCAGGTTTGGCTGAGCCTGGAATCACCCAGACTTACAGGCCGAAGACGGGTGACAGGTGCTTCGGAGCGAGATGGAGGCGGTCCTCCAAAGCCGCATTGGCTGATCTCAAAATGATTACGGTTGGCGGAGGGGGGGGGGAAGATGGGGGGGAAAGTATGCCCCACTCCCTCCCACTGGCTCTGCCACTGAGTTCAGCAGTAGTTGTCTATCAATGAGCTGTTCATACTCACTCATCTGTGTGTGCACCAACCCTACTATCCAATATTGCTACCCATTCTCATTGCTACCAATATCTCATTGAAACTTATAAAATTCTGACAGGACTGGACAGACTAGATGCAGGAAGGATGTTCCCGATGGTCGGGGAGTCCAGAACCAGGGGTCACAGTCTAAGGGTAAGGGGTAGGCCATTTAGGACAGAAATGAGGAGGAATTTCTTCACCCAGAGAGTGGTGAACCTGTGGAATTCTCTACCACAGAAGGCAGTAGAGGCCAATTCATTAAATATATTCAAGGAAGAGTTGGATATATTTCTTAAGGCTAAAGGGATCAAGGTTTATGGGGAGAAAGCAGGGACCGGGTACTGAATTTGGATGATCAGCCATGATCGCATTGAATGGCGGAGCAGGCTCGAGGGGCCAAATGGCCTACTCCTGCTCCTATCTTCTATGTTTCTATGTTTCCTTCAGAATCTCAATTAGCAGACACTGTTTGCAGTAGAAATCCGACCTGATTTCCATAGCGCTGAATACATTGAACGGACCACAACACTACAGATCATGGGTCTCATTGCCCATTCTATCTACATCGCTAAGGTTGAAGCTCCTCCAGCTCTACAACCGTGCCCCTCCCTCCACCCCCCACCTGAGATCTCTGTGCTCCTCCAATTCTGTCCGCTTGTCAAATCGTGTCTGATAGCACTCCTGTGAAGCACCTTGGGACATTTTTAATACGTGATAGGCACTATATAAATCCAAGTTGTTGTTGTAGAGAAGACACCGTTAAAATGACAAAAAGCTTTATCTGATCCTTTTTTATTGGCAAGTGATAAAATACAGTAATGTGTAGGAATTGACGAATTCCTACGAATAACTGAGATTGACACAGGAGAACAGTTAAACAGGTCTTTACTCAACGGAGATTCCACGAGGATTGCCTGGGCAGTCACGTGGTTTGCGACGTGACGTCATCGCGTTTGCCCGTGTTTTCCCACGCTTTTAAAGGGGCCACGCCCCGTACATGCAAATTCTATATACAAAACACAGTAATGCCTAACACAATGGTACAGGTTTAGGCTGGTGTTAGAACATCGTTAAAGAGAATTATATACGGTTAGCCAGAGTCATTCAGTGGTTCTGCCACATGCGCCCCCCCCAGAATTCGCTTTAACGGACAAAGTCAAACGGTGAGGGGGTCTGACGAGCCTGTCAGAATGACTCCTGTACTGTCGAGGCGGAGGTTGCAGGGCGGCTGGCGGGCGGTCGCACTTGGTCTGCCGTAACGACGATGGGTGGCCGACCCCGTCTCGGCGGTTGTGCTGTCTCGACGGGGCGGTTGAGGTCCAAATGTGCTGGCTTTAAGCGGTCGACTGAAATTTGGTTTGGTTTACCACCAACATCTACCGTGAAGGTTTTGTCCCCTGCTTCAAACACGCGGAAGGGACCGGTATATGGGGCCTTGAGCGGATCCCTATGTGCGTCATGGCAAATAAAAACGTATTCCGCCTTGTGAAGCTCCGTGGGAACGTGTGACCTCTGCAGCCCGTGGTGCGAAGTGGGCACCGGTGCGAAACATCTGGCCGCCTCTTGGTGACTAGCAAGCTGGGCAGACGCAGACCATGGCTCCGTCGATGTTGGTAGTGTTATGTATTGTGTGTTCTATTGTGTGTTCTCCTCCCACCTGTGGTGGCACTGTCACAGGAGATAAATGGTTGGGTGTTCTCTGTTAAGTTTAGCTCTCTTTGTTCGGAACTTGCCAGAACTTCCTTTCCTTTCAATAAAACACTTCATGTTTGAATCTCTGAGTTCTGAGTCCTAAATTGTGTCTAGGTAGAAAGGTACCGACACAACAAGTGGCAACGAGGAGCGGATGAATCTGCGTACGTTACGGGTGCAGTGAGTAAACAGAAAATTTAATTTGAAACGTGAGATGGCTACTATATTAGGAAACATCGGTGATTTTGATGAAAATGTGGAGCAATGGAGCACTTATACAGAACGTTTTGACTATTTTGTATTGGCAAATGCGGTGGCAAATGAAAAGGTCGTGCCTACCTTTTTGAGTGTAATCGGGCCGAAGACATTCAATTTAATTCGCAGCCTCGTGCAACCAGATAAGCCAGGAACTAAAACATATAAGCAACTAGTGGAAATTCTTGGAGCACATTTTTCACCAAAACCTCTGGTTATTGCTGAGAGATTTAGATTTCATAAACAGAATCAAGAGGAGGGGGAATCAGTGACGACGTTTATTGCTGCTTTAAAAAGGTTGTCGGAACACTGCCAGTTCAAGGAGGTGCTGAATGACACCATTAGAGACAGACTTGTGTGTGGTCTGCAAAATGCAGCCACACAGAAGCGCCTTCTTACTAAGGACAACCTTACTCTTGAAAAGGCCATTGAAGTTAGTGTCTCCATGGAGATGGCGGAAAAGGAGGCTCACCAGTTGAGTTCAACAGGGAGAGTTCACAAGGTGTCGTCTGAGCCTAAAGGTGCGCGGAACGGCACATGTTACCGTTGTGGGAAAATGGGCCATCACACTAATGACTGCTGGTGTATGGAGCTGGAATGCCGAAATTGTGGCAAAAAGGGTCACATTGAACGCGCATGTAGAGGTAAAAAAAGAACAGACAGAGCTGGGAAGCATGGAAGCAAAATGTCTGTATTTGGACAAGAGAGGAAAAAGAGTGTTCATTCAGTGCAGTATGATGGAACAAGCAAAACAGAGGGGAGCGACACCTCTGAGGAGGAAGAGGTGCACATACTGACGGTTGCAGGTGATTTAAATGGCTATTGGGTGTCACCACTGGTGGAGGGACAATCAGTGCGGATGGAGGTGGACACAGGCATGGCTGTGTCCCTTGTTTCAGACACTGTCTACAACAAAATGCTAAAGCATCTTACCCTTCAGCCAACAAACATTGTGCTAAAGACGTATACCGGTGAACCTGTGGCCATGAGAGGCGTCATTGAGGTGACAGTTAAATTGAACGGACAGACTGCAAAACTGCCACTATATGTGGTAAAGGGAAATTACCCATCGCTACTGGGATGTGCGTGGCAAGAGAAAATCACGCTGGACTGGCCTGCAGTCCGCATGATGTCAAAAGGGGAGTCCGGTCTGACTGCAGTGTTAAACATGCAGAACTCTTCAATGGGGAACTTGGGAGCATGAAAAAGATCAGCGTGAGACTGGACATTAAACCTGACAGCAAGCCAAAGTTTCACAAAGCCCGACCTGTACCCAATGCAATTAGGCCAAAAGTTGAGGCTAACTTGGAGGCCTTAGTCGAGAATGGAGTCCTGGAGCCTGTGAGTGTGAGCAAATGGGCCACACCCATTGTTCCTGTCCTGAAAAAGGATGGATCTGTTCGAATCTGCGGGGATTTTAAAGTGACTATTAACCCAGTGCTGTCTGTGGAACAGTACCCTCTTCCCCTCATTGATGATCTTTTTACGGGCCTGGCCGGAGGGCAAAAGTTCAGCAAAATAGACTTATGCCAGGCTTATCTACAAATGCATGTCGATGACAAATCAAAGGAGCTGCTGACAATTGTGACACACAAGGGGCTATACAGGTACTGCCGCCTTCCGTTTGGAATTAGGTCGGCCCCTGCTCTATTCCAAAGGGCAATGGATCAGATTTTGAGTGGACTGCCAGGAGTCCAGTGCTACCTGGATGACATCCTTGTCACTGGGACAAATGAGGATCATCTTCTGAACTTGGATGCGACACTACAACGACTGAAAGAGTACGGACTCAGAGTTCGTAAAGACAAATGTGAATTCGTTCAGTCTTCAGTTGAGTACCTGGGGCATGTGATTGACGCTACTGGCCTGCATAAGGCGCCGTCAAAGGTCAAGGCGATCGTGGAGGCCCCAACACCCCAGAATGTGAGCCAGTTATGTTCATTTCTGGGGCTACTTAACTACTATGGGAAGTTTATTCCAGACTTAGCAACATTGCTGAAGCCATTACATCAGTTGCTATGTCAAGGCAAAACATGGAAATGGACTGAACTGTGCAACGAAGCTTTCGCCCAAGCAAAGAAAGCATTGCTGAAATCGGAGGTCCTGACACACTTCGACCCAAAGCTACCCGTGCAGCTAGCATGTGATGCATCACCATATGGTGTGGGAGCAGTCATATCCCACATCATGCCTTCGAGTGAAGAGAAACCTATCGCCTTCGCATCACGCACCTTGAACAAGGCCGAGAGTAACTATGCGCAGATCGAGCGTGAGGCCTTGGGAATCGTTTTTCGAATTCGAAAATTTCATCAGTACCTGTTTGGGAGAAGGTTCACACTCCTGACGGACCACCGTCCATTGACTTCAATCTTCGGGCCCCACACCGGAATTCCGTCTCTCGCTGCAAGCAGGATGCAAAGGTGGGCTTTACTGTTGTCAGGACACACATACGACATCAAATATCGCAAATCAGACTTGCACGGCAACGCAGATGGTCTCTCGAGGCTACCCTTGCCTGTTACTCCCCCAGAGCCTCGTCAGATAGACATCTTCTACTTTAGACAAGTGGAGGGAGCACCTGTCACTGCAGTTCAGGTGCGAAGGTACACCCGCAACGATCCAGTCCTGTCTGAGGTAATGGACGATGTCATTCGAGGGAGAGCTATAGGAGATTCTCCTAGTTTGAAACCTTACGTTTCAAAAAGAAATGAGCTCTCCGTCCAGGCAGGTTGTCTTCTTTGGGGATGCCGTGTCATCATTCCGCCACCTCTGAGGGAACCTATACTGCAACAACTTCATACAGGCCACAGTGGGATGGTTCGGATGAAGGAAATGGCAAGAAGCTACTTCTGGTGGCCAGGTCTCGATGGGAATATTGAGAAGAAAGCCAAAACATGTTCCCCATGTCAAAGGGTCCGGGATGTTCCACAGCTGGCAACCCTACACCCCTGGGATTGGCCTGCAGAAGTGTGGCAGCGAGTACATGTGGACTTCGCCGGCCCTTTCGAAGAGAAGATGTTTATGGTGGTTGTGGATGCTCGTAGCAAGTGGCCGGAGGTCGCTGTGATGAGGTCTACCACGGCAGAGAAAACAATTGAGAAACTTGGTGAGATGTTCAGCCGTTATGGCTCACCGGAACAACTCGTAAGTGACAACTGTCCACAATTTGTATCACAGGAGTTTGCAATCTTCCTGCATGTGAATGGTGTCCAACACATCAGGTCTGCGCCCTATCATCCCTCTACTAACGGCCAGGCAGAAAGGTTTGTGCAAACTTTGAAGCACGCCTTGAAGGCATCAACGTCTGAACAGCTTCCTGTTGTCCTACAGGAACGAGCCGCATGCCACAACCAAAACTTCCCCCGCTTCGCTCATGATGAAGAGGCAGTTGCGGACAAGTTTTGACTTACTCAAACCTCCAAGGGCAGAACAGGTTGTCCATTGTCAACAACAAGCTCAAGTTGAAAAGAGAGAGAAAAGAGCCAAGGAGAGACGGTTTCACCCTGGAGAGCACGTCCTAGCTTGAAACTACAACACTGGACCGAAATGGGTTCCTGCTACGGTGATCGCGCAGGCGGACCCTGTGTCTTACACGGTTGAGACTGCTGAGGACGTCGTCTGGATAAGACACACAGATCAACTGTTGCTAGGAGCAGAGACAGCCACAGAGGCTCCAACGGCTGGTTGGCCTGAACTGTTTCCGGATGATACCGCAAACCAGCATCCTTTGCCACAGTGCTCTTCTCCAACACAGGAAGTCAAAGAGACTGTTCCACCTGTGCAAACTCCTGACTTTCGACTGACACAGGCACCTTCTCCATCCAGGCCTGTGTCAATGCCTACTGCTGTGGAAGCCAGCGATGACCGCCGGTATCCTGTCAGAGAGCGGCGGCCTCCAAGACGCTTGGATCTGTAGGCTTAGTGACTTACCCACAAGACTGGGGCAGAATAAACCCCAGGGTAAAGTCAGGGTTTGAGGCAGTCTACCTCTACCCTAGGTTCGTTGAGTGCATTGAAAGTAACTTACCTGTTGAGGAATAATGTGGACCTTCCATTTAAGAGGGGAGGAAATGTTATGTATTGTGTGTTCTATTGTGTGTTCTCCTCCCACCTGTGGTGGCGCTGTCACAGGAGATAAATGGTTGGGTATTCTCTCGGTTAAGTTTAGCTCTCTTTGTTCGGAACTTGCCAGAACTTCCTTTCCTTCCAATAAAGCACTTCATGTTTGAATCTCTGAGTCCTAAATTGTGTCTAGGTAGAAAGGTACCGACACAACAGGTAGGAAGTCCCCTGGGACTCGCAGCGGCTGACCATACACGAGTTCGGCTGATGAAGAGTGAAGGTCTTCTTTGGGGGCCGTGCGAAGGCCCAACAGGACCCACGGTAGCTTGTCTGCCCATCCAGCGTCCTGGAGGCTGGCCCGCAGGGCAGCTTTCATTGAGTGGTGGAAGCGTTCGCAGAGGCCATTCGCCTGTGGGTGGTAGGCTGTGGTGCGGTGTAATTTGACACCGAGTCCTTGGGCCACTGCATTCCAGAGTTCGGAGGAAAACTGCGGTCCCCTGTCTGACGAAATATCTGTGGGCACTCCGAAACAGGCGATCCAGGAGGAAATGAACGCCCTGGCCACGTCCGCCGAAGTAGTGGATGACAGGGGAACCGCCTCTGGCCATCTGGTGGTGCGGTCAACCATGGTCAGGATGTGTGAAAAACCATGGGAGGGTGGGAGTGGTCCTACCAGGTCCACGTTGACATGGTCAAAACATCGCTCCAGAACTGTGAAGGCGGCCAATGGAGCTTTGATGTGGCGCTGTACCTTTGCCTTTTGGCAGACCACGCAGGTGTTGGCCCAGTCGCGGACATCTTTATGCATGCCATGCCATACAAATTTCGCTGACATCAGTTTCTGAGAGGCCTTCATTCCAGGGTGTGACAACCCATGTATGGCGTCGAACACTTTGCGGCACCAGACGACTGGCACGACAGGGCGAGGATCCTGGACGGATACGTCACACAACAGCGTGGTACCTGCCGAATGGAACTTGACGTCGGCCAACTGGAGACAAGTGATGGCTGTTCTGTAAGCTTGGATTTCCGGGTCTGAGGCTTGGTCCGCTGACATGAGGGCGTAGTCGATGCCCAAATGAACCATATTGATGACCGCGCGAGAGAGGCAGTCTGCCACCAGGTTGTCCTTACCGGCCACGTGCCGTATATCCGTGGTGAATTCGGATATGTAGGTCAGTTGACGCTGCTGTCGGGCTGACCACGGTTCGGCGGTCTTGGACATTGCAAAGGTCAGCGGCTTATGGTCCACAAAGGCGGTGAAAGGACGTCCTTCCAGAAGGAACCAAAAATGGCGGATGGCCAGAAAAAGGGCGAGCAGCTCCCGGTCGAACGTGCTGTATGCTCTCTCGTTCTGCCGTTGTTGACGGCTGAAGAATGCCAACGGCTGCCACGTCCCGTTCACCCACTGCTGTTGCACGGCACCAACTGTGTAGTCCGACGCGTCGGTGGTGAGGGCGATGGTGGCTCCTGGCAGCGGGTGTGCCAGCATAGCCGCGTTGGCTAAGTCGCTTTTGGTGTCGGCGAACGCTCGGGCCATGTCATCCGTCCAGTCTACCGGGTTCTTGCCAGTCTTGCCCTTGAGGGCCTCGTACAGGGGCTGCATGAGTAGTGCCACCTTAGGCACGAAACAATGGTAAAAGTTTACCATGCCTAGGAATTCCTGCAGGGCCTTTATGTTCTGCGGGCGTGGAAAGGATGTCACCGCCTCTACCTTCGAAGGTAAAGGAGCCGCTCCCTCCGAGGTGATGGATTGCTCCAGGAAGTCAATTTGGTGCAGGCCAAACTGACACTTGGCCGGGTTGATAATCAGGCCGTGTTGGCTGAGGCGTCGAAAAAGGGTGCGTAGGTGACAGGTATGTTCTTCCTTGGTAGGACTGGCAATTAGAATATCGTCCAGGTAGACGAAGAGGAACTTGAGGTCCTGCAGCACAGAGTCCATCAGGCGTTGGAAAGCCTGGGCAGCATTCTTTAACCTAAACGGCATCCGTAAAAACTCGAAGAGGCCGAATGGGGTGATGACTGCGGTCTTCTGGACGTCTTGTGGATGAACTGGGACCTGGTGGTAGCCTCGGACGAGGTTGACTTTTGAGAAAACGGTGTTCCCTGCCAAATGGGCAGGGAAATCCTGGATATGGGGGATCGGGTACCGATCAGGAGTGGTGGCGTCGTTTAGTCGTCGATAGTCGCCGCATGGCCGCCATCCGCTGCCAGGCTTCGGGACGATATGGAGGGGTGAAGACCAGGGATTATTCGACCGGCAAATAATCCCTAACCGTTCCATGGTTGCGAACACCGCCTTTGCGACCGCCAGCTTGCCAGGTTCCAGGCGCCGGGCCCGCACGTAGACCGGGGGGCCGTTGGTGGTGATGTGGTGTTCCATACCATGTTTCGTGGCTGTGGAGGAGAATGTGGGTCTTGTCAGGTTGGGGAATTCGCCTAGCAGGCGAGCGAACTCATCAGGAGTCGGGAACGCACAGGAGACGGTGCTAGACGTAGTGTTACTGCGGTAACACGGAAGAGAATGAAAAGTTGCTGCGTTGATCAGCTGCCGGTTCCTGGCGTCGACTAGAAGGCTGTTGGCGCACAGGAAATCCGCGCCGAGGAGGGGCTGGGAAACTTTGGCCGTAACAAAGTCCCAGTGAAAACGCTGGCCCCCGAGGCACACCTCCACTCGCCGCGTGCCGAATGTTCGAATTGTCCCGCCATTGGCCGCTTCAAGGGTGGGGCCGTGGTTCCCTGTCTGCACATCGAGGGCGGACGCGGGTGAAATGCTGCACTGCGCTCTGGTGTTGCACAGAAAATGACAACCGGAGAGAGTATCAGTGATGAACAGCAATTTTCCCGCATTGCCGATCGCCATCGCGGCCGCGGGGTGCCTGTTAGACCCGTTCCTGGGAGGTCGCCATGTAAGTTGTTTGGTTTTTTGGGGGGAAAACTGCAGCGAGGGCGGCAACGCTTCACCTTCACGCCGAACTGCGCGTGGTAGAAACACAGCCCAGCAGGCTGACGAGCTGGGGCGGTGTCTGCGGGGGATGGGTGCCTCGTGGCGGCGCAGTACTGCCGAGTTACAGCGAAAATTTTGTCAGCCTCTGCAGCGAGTGTTGCGCAGTCTTCAATTTCAGAGCTGGCCAGGGCAGCTTGTACCTGTTCAGGCAGTTGGCTGAGGAAACTCTCGCGGAATAGGAAACATTCCCGTTCCGAGCCAAGGAGTGTGAGCATTTGGCTCATCAACTCTGAAGGCTTGGAGTCCCCGAGCCCAGGCATAGCGAGTAATCGACGGGCGCGCTACGATTTTGTGAGCCCGAAAACCTGCAGTAACCGCGCTTTGAGGGTTTCATACTTGCGCCCCGTTGGGGGTTTTTCTAGGAGGCTGACGATCCGAGAGGCGGTAGAGCTGTCGAGTGCGGAGACCACTTGGTCTGATCCGCATCGATGTTCCTCAGGGCGAACTGGGCCTCGACCTGAATAAACCACGAGGGCGCTTGCTGCTCCCAGAACTGCGGTAGCTTTAGCTTTAGCGAAACAATGTTTGCTTCCATGCTGTGCACTTCTTTTGTGAAAACGTTCACAAAAACGGGGTCACCAATGTAGGAATTGACAAATTCCGACGAATAACTGAGATCAACACAGGAGAACAGTTAAACAGGTCTTTACTCAACAGAGATTCCACAAGGACTGCCTGGGCAGTCACGTGGTTTGTGACGTGACGTCATCGCGTTTGCCCGCATTTTCCCACACTCTTAAAGGGGCCACGCCCCGTACATGCAAACTCTATATACAAAACACAGTAATGCCTAACACAATGGTACAGGTTTAGGCTGGTGTTAGAACATCGTTAAAGAGAATTATATACAGTTAGCCAGAGTCATTCAGTGGTTCTGCCACAAATGGATGATTAGGGGTTTAGTAAATAAGAGCTGACACTTACTCTTCAATGATTTATGTAATATAATGCAAATTCACTAAGAAGCATTAGGCAAAAATCCAGGATAAAAGTCTCTTCGGTTTTATAAAGTGTGGAAACAAGCTGAATCAATGCTTTAAAATTAATCAATTAATTAGCAATTGACAACAGCCCCATGGACTGACCTGCCCAAATTAGCAGCCAGTATCAATGGCTTGTTGCCAGACTGCTTCATATCAGTCCCCACTCCCTACACCAGCAGCATCCAACTTGTCAGAGTGTTAGAGAGAGTTGGCTGCATTTCTATTGGTTATTGTTCATAGAATCTTAGAATAGTATAACACAGAAGGAGGCCATTCCGCCCATCGAGTCTCCACTGGTTCTTTCGAAGAGCAATCCAGTTAGTCCCACTGCCCCGCTCTTTCCCCATATCTCTGCAATATTTTCTCCTTCAAGTATTTAGCCAATTACCTTTTGACGGCTTCTATTGAATCTGTATCCATCACCCTATCAGGCCGTGCTTTCCAAATCCTAACCACTCGTTGCGTAAAAAAGTTTTCCCTCATGTCGCCTCTGGTTCTTTTGCCAATTACCTTAAATCTGTGCACTCTGGTTATCGACCCTTCAGCCATTGGAAATCATTTCTCTTTATTTACTCTATCTAAACCCTTCATGATGTTAAACACATCTATCAAATCTCCTCTTAGCCTTCCCTGCTCTAAAGAGAACAAATAACAACAGAAAATGCTGGAAACACTCAGCAGGTCAGGCAGCATCCATGGAGAGAGAAACAGAGTCAACGTTTCAGGTCTGGGACCCTTCGTCGGAATCCAGTTCTAACAAAGGATCATCAACCTAAAACGTTATCCCTGTTTCTCTCTCCACAGTTGCTGCCTGACCTGCTGAGTGTTTCCAGCATTATATGTTGTTATTTCAGATTGCCAGCATCCGCAGTATTTTGCTATTGTCTAAAGAGAACAACCACAGCTTCTCCAGTCTATCCACGTAACTGTAATCCCTCATCCCTGGAACCATTCCAGTACCTTTTTTTCCTTAAAGGGGTACTGCACTCCACTGTTGTCACTTGCTTCAGGCAGCTTGTAGCTGTGTTTTCTTTGGCTGCCGCTGCCGTTTCCAGTGGTTCTGAAAGTTTAATGTTGGCGGTAATCATGGGGGACTTTAATCTACATATTGACTGGGCAAACCAAATTACCACTAATGGTGTGGAAGACAAATTCTTGGAATGCATGTAATGTGGCGTACCGATCACAGAAAGGGCACAATCCGCTTTTCGGTCCGTAGACTATAAATCAGGCGTCATGCCTTTAAGAAGGATCACACCTTTAAGAAACTCGATCTGCAACATAGTTAAGCCCAGAGCGGGGGAGGAGCAGTCGAAGCTGTGGACTGATGAAAGGCAGTCGGACTTGGTGTAGGCTCTAACGCCATTTTGTGTTCAACATGCAGTCTCAACAATTAAACCTTTTCTGTTGAACCTCTCAGAGTTCAGTATTTTTTGCTAGGAGTACGTAGACTCCTACATTGGTGACCCCGACGCTCAGGACGACTCCTAAGCGTAACCATGGCTGACACAAACGCAGTTTCTGTGAAGCTGCCGGAGTTCTGGGAGAACCTAGCCACCGCCTGGTTCCTTCAAGCCGAATCGCAATTCCGACTCCGCGGCATCACCGCCGACGCAACGATGTACGACTACCTCCTCGCCTCCCTGGGCAGCTCCACAATCACGAAAGTCTGGACAACACTACAAAACCCTTCGGAGGAAGGCAAGTACGCACATCTGAAGGCCGCGCTCCTTAAAAAATTCACAGCCTCCCAATTTTTGCGCAACTGCCACCTCCTCGACCACCCGGGCCTTGGTGACTCCACGCCGTCAGACTTGCTCTCACACATGCTTGCTCTGACCGACGAGAAACCGCCCGGCTCCCTCTTCCGCACGCTCTTTATCCACCAACTACCTCCCAGCATCCGCCTGGCGATCGCGGCGTCCAGCCTCACGGACCTCGAGGCCCTGGCCGACGAAGCCGATAAGCTCCTGTCCGCCGGCTCCAACCACGCCGTCACCCCCGACCTGGCCTCCGCAGCGTCGGCGCGCGCTCCACCCTCTATCGCGCAGCCACACAGCTCGGCCACGAGGCCCCCCAGGTCCCCCAAGCCCTCCGACCCAGGGCTACTGCTACTTCCATACCCAGTTCGGCGCACGGGCACGCCGCTGCAGCCATCCCTGCATGTTTCCAACCGCCCCCACACCGGCCTACACGATGGCCGTGGGGCAAGCAGGCGCGCTGCTGTACGTTACGGACAGCGCCTCCGGATGCCGTTTCCTATGCGACACGGGCGCGCAGTGCAGCATCATCCCCGCGTCCGCCCTCGAGATCCAGCGAGGCGGCCGCGGCCCAACGGCACCGACATCCGGACGTACGGCACCCGCACCGTCACCATCGACCTCGCAGGCCGCCGCTACCACTGGGAGTTTATCGCCGCCAAGGTGCTCTCCCCGCTCCTCGGTGCGGATTTCCTGTGTGCCCACGGCCTGTTGGTCGACATGCCTCGGCGCCGCCTCGTGGACATGAACACCATGTCACCTATCCCGGGCGCCATGGCCCCCCCCTAACCCGCCGAAATGGCGTGGCAGTGCCGTGCCCGCTCAACGGACGACTACTCAGCACTCCTGGCTGAGTTCCCAGCCCTCACCAACCCGACCTTCTCCGCGAAAGTTGCTAAGCACGGGGTAGAACACTTCATCCCCACCACAGGCCCACCGGTGTATGCCCACGCCCGCAGGCTGGACCCGGCCAAGCTGGAGATCGCGCGGGCCGAGTTCGCCACAATGGAACAGCTCGGCATCATCCGCCGCTCCAACAGCCCCTGGGCCTCCCCACTCCACATCGTCACCAAACCCGACGGGGGATGGCGCCCCTGCGGGGACTACCGGCGACTAAACGACGCCACCATGCCGGATCGGTACCCCATACCACACATTCAAGACTTCTCGGCTAGACTGGCCGGCGGATCAGTCTTCTCCAAAGTCGACCTGGTGCGCGGTTACCATCTGGTGCCAGTCCACCCCACGGACGTCCCCAAGACGGCCATAATCACCCCTTTTGGGCTATTCGAGTTCCTCCGAATGCCCTTCGGCCTCAAAAACGCGGCCCAGGCCTTCCAGCGGCTCATGGACTCGGTCCTCTGGGACCTGAAGTTCCTCTTTGTCTACCTGGATGACATCCTGGTAGCTAGTTCCTCCAAGCAGGAACACATCGAGCACCTCCGCACCCTGTTCCAGCGGCTCAGTGAGCACGGGCTCATCATCAGCCCAGCCAAGTGCCAATTCGGCCTCAGCAGGATCGAATTCCTCGGCCACCACATCACGCAGGACGGAGCCATTCCCCTGCCCGCCAAGGTGCAAGCCATCCAGCAGTTCCCCCAGCCTACCACCATCAAAGGCCTCCAGGAGTTCTTGGGGATGATCAACTTTTACAACCGCTTCATTCCCGGAGCGGCCTCCCTCATGCGGCCCCTATACGAAGCCCTCCGGGGTAAGAAAGACAGAATGGCGATCGAGTGGTCGGCGGACATGTTGACCGCTTTCGACTCGACCAAAAAGGCGCTCGCCGATGCCACCATGCTCGCTCACCCACAGCCCAACGCCAGGGTGGCCCTCACCACGGACGCCTCCGACCACGCGGTCGGCGCCGTATACGAACAGTGGGTCGACGGGGCCTGGCAACCGCTGGCCTTTTTCAGCCGCCAACTGCGCCCCCCGGAGGCCAAATACAGCGCCTTTGACCGCGAGCTCCTCGCACTGTACCTGGCAGTCCACCATTTTAGATTTCTTCTGGAGGGCCGCCCCTTCACCGCGTTTGTCAACCACAAACCCCTGACATTCGCGATGGCGAAATCTGCGGACCCGTGGTCAGCCAGGCAACAACGCCAGCTCGCCGCGGTGTCCGAATTCACCACGGACATCCGGCACGTCTCCGGTCGAGACAACATGGTGGCCGACTGCCTATCCCGCCCCGCCGTCCACCTGGCAGTGGACTATGCTCAACTAGCAGCGGAGCAACGCACCGACCCCGATCTGCTCTCCGCGCCCACAACCCTCCCAGGGCTGCGACTGACCGACGTTGCCTGCAGCCCGTCCGCTGTCACGGTCAAATGCGACACCTCCTTGGCGCAACCCCGCCCCGTAGTCCCGGCGTCCTGGCGAAAACGGGTGTTCGACATCGTCCACGGCCTCTGACACCCCGGCACCTGCGCGTCCATTAGACTGGTGGCCAACCGATTTGTCTGGCGCGGCCTGCGCAAAGATGTGCGCGTCTGGTCCAGATCCTGCATAGCTTGCCAGCGTGCCAAAATCCACCTGCACGTCAAAGCCCCACTCGAGGAGTTCACCGTGCCAGAAAGAAGGTTTGACCACGTCCACATCAACCTCGTCGGCCCCCTGCCGCCATCACAAGGTCACACGCACCTGCTGACAATCGTGGACCGTACCACCCGCTGGCCCGAGGCCATTCCACTGACATCCACCACCACCGCCGACATCGCGAGGGCGTTCATCGGTACCTGGGTCGCTCGGTTCGGCGTCCCCTCCGACATGACGTCGGATAGAGGCCCGCAGTTCACCTCTGATCTGTGGGCCGCCATCACCCAAAACCTCAGGGTGGCCGTTCACCGCACCACGGCTTACCACCCCCAAGCCAACGGACTGTGCGAGTGATTCCACAGGTCCATGAAAGCGTCCCTCCGCGCCAGCCTCGAGGACGAGGCTTGGATCGACCGCCTCCCATGGGTGCTACTTGGCCTATGCTCCGCGGTCAAGGAAGACCTGCAAGCCTCGGCGGCGGAACTCATGTACGGCCAGCCGCTGCGCGTACCCGGAGAGTTCCTGCCCATCACCACAACCCCCTGGTCGGCTGACCAGCAACGCCGCGCTTTCGCCAACCGAGCACAACAGTTCGCTCCGGTACCCACCGGCCGGCACGGCGAACCAGCAACCCGCGTACCACCTAGCCTGCACATGGCCAAATTTGTTTTCGTGCGCCATAATGCCCACCGAGGACCTCTACGGCCCCCATACGACGGACCCTACAAGGTACTCCAGACCGGGAACAAGTTCTTCCTCCTCGAAGTGGGCGGCAGAACTGACAAGGTGTCGGCCAACCGGCTCAAGCTGGTGCACCTAGAGCCCAACGAACCCATTCAAGTGGGCCAACCCCCACCGCGGGGCAGACCGCCTAAGAGCCCGACCGCCCCGCTCCCGACACCAACCGCCAAGAGCCGTTCCGGCCGTGCCATCAAGCCACCACACCGGTTCGTACACTCCCTACTAGCGGATTCTCGGGGGAGCTGTGTGGCGTACCGGTCACAGAAAGGACACAATCCGCTTTTCGGTCCATAGACTATTAAATCAGGCGTCATGCCTTTAAGAAGGATCACACCTTTAAGAAACTCGATCTGCAACATAGTTAAGCCCAGAGCGGGGGAGGAGCAGTCGAAGCTGTGGACTGATGAAAGGCAGTAGGACGTGGTGTAGGCTCTGACGCCATTTTGTGTTCAACATGCAGCCTCAACAATTAAACCTTTTCTGTTGAACCTCTCAGAGTTCAGTATTTTTTGCTAGGAGTACGTAGACTCCTACAGTAAGATGGTTTCCTGGATAAGTATGTGGAGGAACCAACCAGGGAACAGGCTATTCTGGATCTGGTACTGTGTAATGAGAAAGGGCTAATCAATAATCTTGTGGTAAAGGGGCCTTTAGGGACAAGTGACCATAATATGATTGAATTTTACATTAAGTTTGAGAGTGATGTAGTCCAATCTGAAACTAAGGTCTTCAATCTAAACAGAGGAAACTACAAGGGTATGAGGGACAAGTTGGCCATGGTAGATTGGGAGACTGCATTAAAAGGTATGAAGGTGGACATACAATGGCTAACATTCAAGGAAATAATGCATAATTTGCAACAAACCCAAAAGGAAAAGTGATCCAACCATGGCTAACAAAAGAAATTAATGCTAGTATTAAGTCAAAGGAAGAAGCTTATAAAGTTGCCAGAAAAAGCAGTCAGCCTGAGGATTGGGATCTTTTTAGAAATCAGCAAAGGGGGACCAAGAAATTGATAAACAAAGGGAAAGTGGAATATGAGCACAAACTAGCGAAAAATATAAAAACGGATTGTAAAAGCTTCTATAGGTATGTGAAAAGAAAAAGACTGGTGAAGGTAAATGTAGGTCCTTTACAGTCAGAGACGGGAGAATTTATAATGGGAAATGAGGAAATGGCAAGAGAAATTAAATAAATACTTTGTTTCTGTCTTCACGGAGGAAGACACAAAAAACCTCCCAGAAATATGAGAAAACCAATGGTGTGACGAGAATGAGGAACTTAAAGAAATTATTATTAGTAAAAAAACAGTACTAGCAAAATTAATGGGACTAAAAGTCAATAAATCCGAAGGACCGGATGACCTACATCCTAGGGTTTTGAAAGAGGTGGCCATTGGAATAGTGGACGCATCGGTTGTCACCTTCCAAAATTCTATAGATTCTGGAACGGTTCCTGCAGATTGGAGGATAGCAAATGTAACTCCACTATTTAAGAAAGGAGGGAGGGAGAAAACAGGGAACTACAGACCTGTTAGCCTCACATCAGTAGTTGGGAAAATGCTGGAATCTATTATAAAGGATGCAATAACTGGACACTTAGAAACTAATAGTAAGATTGGGCAGAGTCAACATGGATTTAGGAAAGGGAAATCTTGTTTGACAAACCTATTGGAGTTCTTTGAGGATGTAACTAGTGGAGTAGACAAAGGGGAACCAGTAGATGAGGTGTATCTGGATTTCCAGAAGGCCTTCGATAAGGTCCCACACAAGAGGTTGGTGAACAAAATTAGGGCACATGGAATTGGGGGTAATATACTAGCATGGATTGAGAATTGGTTAACAGACAGAAAACAAAGAGTAGGGATAAACGGGTCTTTTTCAGGATGGCAGGCTGTGACTAGTGGGGTACCGCAAGGATCGATGCTTGGGCCCCAGCTATTCACAATCTATATCAATGATTTGGATGAGGGGACTAAATGTAACATTTCCAAAATTACTGATGATACAAAGCTAGGTGGCAGTGTCAGTTGCAAAGAGGATGTGAAGAGGCTTCAAGGGGATCTCGACAGGCTCAGTGAGTGGGCGAGAACATGGTAGATGGAATATAATGTGGATAAATGTGAAGTTATCCACTTTGGTAGAAAAAACAGAAAGGCAGAGTATTTCCTAAATGGTGAAAGATTGGGGAATGCAGATGCTCAAAGGGACCTGGGTGTCCTTGTACATGAGTCACTGAAAGTGAATGTGCAGGTGCAGCAAGCCATTAGGAAGGCAAATGGTATGCTGACCTTCATTACAAGAGGATTTGAATACAGGAGTAAAGAAGTCTTACTCCAATTATATAGGGCCTTGGTGAGACCACACCTGGAGTACTGTGTACAATTTTGGTCTTCTTACCTAGGAAGGATATACTTGCCGTAGAGGGAGTGCAAAGAAGGTTCACGAGATTGATTCCTGGGATGGCGGGACTGTCGTATAATAAGAGATTGAGTAAACTAGGCCTGTATTCTCTTGAATTCAGTAGAATGAGAGGTGATCTCATTGAAGCATACAAAATTATTACAGGGCTTAATAGGATGGATGCTGGGAGAATGTTTCCCTTGGCTGGGGAGTCTAGAACCAAGGGCCACAGCCTCAAGATAAAGGGTAGGCCATTCAGGACTGAGATGAGAAGAAATTTCTTCACACAGAGGGTGGTGAATCTTTGGAATTCTCTACCCCAGAGGGCTGTGGAGGCTCAGTCATTGAGTATATTCAAAGCAGACGTCGATAGATTTCTGACTAGTAAGGGCATCAAGGGATATGGCGATAAGGCCGGTGAATGGAACTGAGGCAGAAGATCAGCCATGATCTCATTGAATGGCGGAGCAGGCTCGCAGGGACGAATGGCCTACTCCTGCTCCTATTTCTTATGTTCTTATGTTGACCCACGTTTAATTCTTCATTTTACACAACCCACCCGAGCAGTGGATTTGCAATAAATCAAAAGCCACAAAATTGAACTCTGACTGTAACTGTCGCTGGTGTCGGATTCTGTCCTTACCCAAAGTCCATGTTTACACTTTACAACAGTGGCCGTGGGATTTTGACCTGGATTCCCACATTACAACAGTGACTCCACTTCAAATGTACTTCATTGGCTGTAAAGCACATTGAGATGTCCGGTGGTCATGAAAGGCGCTATATAAATGCAAGTCTTTCTTTTCTTTCTGGACTTAAAACCCCGACTGATTTTTATTTTCCCTTCCTTAACTCAGTGATGTGCTGCCCTATCTGAGACTAGCTTACTCTTCAAACCAGGGATGAAGGCCAATACCTTCCTCGTCCGTCTGCCTTAGTGGTGTTGCATTTGTCCACTGAGGTTATCATTCAAACCTTGTTTTCTCAAATATTGACACTGCTCAGGAGGTAATTGAACCCCGCAAACGCTACCAAGATCTTTTGCATAACTAAACCACCAATGCTGAAACTGTTCTGTCTGTGTTCATTGCGTGGATGGTAATTTTTTTAGCAAAATACCCACACTGATATTGCCTAGTTATTTCCATTCACTGTGAGGCACGGTGTTGGTTCACATACACTGCCGACTTCATGAGGCAATGGAACTTTCACAATGTTTGTCAAACATTCCATTGAGCTCCTCCTTCAGATCCTTCACTGGATCCAGTTGCTACATGAAGGAACATTCCTGCAGCTGACATTTCAACCGACCTCACCCATCTGATGAACTATGAATCTGCAACACACCCATGAATGTTGACAAATAAGAGATGATCCTTCCTGGCAGACGTCAATGAAGAGTTCATACCTTCACCTCGATTTATTCATGGTATAGTACTCCTCCCAGTTCTAAAAATGGCAACAATCTAGAGCAATACACACAATGGAAGGAGTGGTGCATTTACCCCACTATGGTCTACATTTATTTGAAAGTAATTTCCCTTCCCCCAGCTACTTTGGCTCTCATGTCAAACACCTGTTCCTGAATGGAAAAATGGGCACAAGACCACTCTGACACATTTTTTTGACCTGGTTAAAGATGGCACGAGAAATGGTGTGTCTTGTTACACTCTAACCATGTGGAAATCGGAATCTCACCATGCCAAGGATCAGGGATCTGCCAATCCTGGAATGTCGTTAGACCCGGTGCTGGCTGGACAGCACATTTTAAAATGCACGATACATCGGCCCAGAAATTGGTGTCGGGGGCTTCCCGCGGGTGCAAGCCCCCGACCTACACTTACATAGCGCGCCGACAGTTGAAGCCTGGCCCTGCGTGGATTTCCTGTCAGTGGCCCGGTTCAGCTCCCGGCGCGCTGTGCTTGCGTGATCCAGCGGCGTAGTTAGTTTGATGAGCCGGCTGGGATCACGTGAGCACTGGGCAACCAATCGGAGGTTGCAAAAGTTCATTCATGTGTTTGATAGTAAGAACTGTCAAACTCATGAAAACTCCGGGCACCCAAAACAGTACTTAAACTTCAAATAAAAGTTTTTAAAAAATCCCACTAATTAAATGAACTATTAATAACTGTAAAAAACTAATTTAAACAATTATTCAAATTTTTGAAAAAAATAATTTTTTTTTAAATCAGGTCTAAAAATACTTACTGCAAAGTCTTTAAAAATAATAAACTTGTGGAAAAAAAATTCTAACTTTAATTAATAGACCACTTACCTTTTAAAACTAAGTACTTACGTCTGCTTTTTTCTCGCATAAAAACTGGAGGCCTTATCGCACGGGCAACCCTGTAAAAAAAAAAGGAATTTCAGCGCGTACGCGCAGACTCCTGCACGCACGCGTTCCACCTCTGAACCCCTTGGTTCAGAGGAAAGGAAATGACGGTTTTCCGCGCACGCGCTGTGCAGGCTGAAAACCGGCACTTCCATCGGGCCCACGCGTGAGTACATGGTGCTTACTCACGCGTTGGGACCCGAATTACTGGGCCATTATGTTCCTCCCCTGCTTTAAGGTGCAGTTGAATATACCAGACAAGAACCAGCTAGATACTTCAATTTGCTGGGCTACCTACTAGCAGTTGGTACTGTCGACTCACCCAGCTCTCCCTATGGCTCCAAGTGACACACCCCGGGGCCTTGCCTCAGTTGGCTTGCTGAACCTAGTGAGAGTAGCCAAGGAGTAACGGTCAAACACTTGGCAAATTCCAGATCTCTGAAACTGAAAAAAAAATTGCAGTGGAACTATCATTCTTTATTCACATTGACCAAGAGCACCAAAAGGACAGCTACCAATAAAAGCTCAAGAGAGTGTCATTCCTCTTTCATTGGCATCCAAGTCAGAAAAAATTAAATGCAGGCTTCTCTGATGGTAGAATTTCACATAAGACATGCTCAGGCTAAGTCAGTATGGGCAAAGGCTTAACTTTATTCTATTCTCAGTTGTAGTGAATCCAGTCTTCCACTCATGAAATCAACTGAGTTCCTAACTCCAAGCTGAATACTCTCGAAGGGAACCTCTTGCCTCTGAAGATTGGTGAGTCACGCATTTGTTCAGAAATCAATGCCAATTACTTCTACGTGCAGAATGCGTCCATAGGCTGTTCCTGGGCGACATCATCCAAAAACATGATGTCAGGTTCCACATTTACGCTGACGACACCCAGCTCTACCTCACCATCATCTCTCTCAACCCTTCCACTGTCTCTAAATTGTCAGACTGCTTGTCAGACGTCCAGTACTGGATGAGCAGAAATTTCCTCCAACTAAATATTGGGAAGATCAAAGCCATGTCTTCAGTCCCCGCCACAAACTCCGTTCGCCAGCCAGCGATTCCATCCCTCTCCCTGACAACTGTCTGAGGCTGAACCAGACTGTTCGCAACCTTGGTGTCGTATTTGACCCCGAGATGAGCTTCTGACCATATAACCTCGCTATCACTAAGACCGTCAATTTCCACCTTTGTAAAATCAACCAACCCCGCCACAGCCTCAGCTCATTTGCTGCTGAAACCCTTATCCATGCCATTGTTACCTCTAGACTTGACAATTACAATGCACTTCTGCCAGCTTCCCATCTTCCACCCTCCATAAACTTAATCTCTTCCAAATCCCTGCCGTCCGTGTCCTGACTCGCACCAAGTCCCGTTCACCCATCACCCCTGTGCTCGCTGATCTACATTGGCTCCCAGTTAAGCAAAGCCTTGATTTTAAAATTCTCATCCTGGTTTTCAAATCCCTCCATTGCCTCGCCCTCCCTATCTCTGTAACCTCCTCCAGCTCTACAACCCTCCGAGATCTCTGCACTCCTCTAATTCTGGCCTTTTGCACATCCCCAATTTTAATCGCTTCACCATTGGCAGCTATGCCTTCAGCTGCTGAGGCCCTACCCTCTGGAATTCCCTCCCTAAATCTCTCTAGCTCTCTTTCCTCCTTTAAGACGTTCCTTAAACCTACCTCTTTGACCAAGCTTTTGATCATCTGCCCTCATATCTCCTTACATGGCTTGGTGTCAAATTTTGTTTGATACTCACTCCTGTGAAGTGCTTTGGGACGTTTTACTGCATTAAAAGGTGCTATACAAATGCAAGTTGTTGTTGTTAAACAGAGGGATAAAAGACTAAATCCATTCACACAACCGGAATTGGACTGGCACAGAAATTGTATCTGTTATTTAGTTATCCTGGGAGATCAATGAAATTTAAAATAAAACAACACATAATACTGAAATAAAAACTAAAAATACTAGGGAAAAGTAAAAAAAAATTACACTGAAATATTAACTTATCTTTCTTGATAAGACCCTGACCAGCATGGCTACCATGTTCCCTTCTGGTATATAATTGCTTTATTAAGTTACAGTACTGTAGCACATTAATTAATATATGCACTTAACAAATCTGTCAATTCTGTCAAGAAAATTAAAAGAAAGGCAAGCACAGTGCATATGGCTTTACTCACTAAGGTAAACCTGACAATTATTACGCACACTGTGGGTGTGGGGCGGGCACGGCCTTTCCACAGTACATACCTATCTCCATTCACCGTGTGTGGGCCTAGTGAGGCCTTACACAAGGCCTCCGGGCCTGTTACATTCCTGTCAATCACTGAAGATTTACCTCACATGCCTTTCTCAAGATTTTGTCGTCTTGTGTCCTGCACGTCACATTGAGTGAAGAAGAAAAACAAAACTCTGATGCAGCCTACATTCAATGGGATCACTTTTAGGTCACATCAACAGAAGGAGTGTGACAGACAATGGAGTAATAGCAGTGTTTCCTTCTCTTCTCCGGAATGCTGACTTATGCTGAGGTGCAAGTATAGCACATCCCAGAAGCACTCAGACAAATAGTTTCTAATGAGACAATCGAGCATCCGCAAGCTATCCCATCGTGGAGGGCATTGTCAGGCAAGTTTGATCCTGGACTCTTCCAACATCTATACACATGCACTTTCCAGCAGGGATCGCTCCTGATCAGAAGTAGACAGTTTGGCTGATTTTTCCCCTCCTTTGCTCAATTGTAGTGCCCCAACTATGGACAAATTGAGATCAACAGACAGGGAGGGAACGTTTCTCCTTTGTACGGCTCAACACCACACTCAGCAATGCATGTAGCCACTGAATTATTTGGGATGCCCAATGCGGCAATAGATGCTCAGAAAGGTGGAACAATTTTAAAAAATCACATTTCAAAATTATTCACAGGAAATTAAATGAACAAAGGAAAACAAATATAAAAAAGCAAGATTGTGTGGTACTGAACCATATAGGGCTTTGGTGAGACCAGACCTGCAGTACTATGTACAGTTTTGGTCTCCTTACCTAAGGAAGGATATACTTGCCTTAAAAAGAGTGCAATGAGTGCAATAGACTGATTCCAAGGATGAGGGGACTGTCCTATGAGGAGAGATGGAGTAGAATGGGCCTATATTATCTAGAGTTTAGAAGAATGAGAGGTGATCTCATTGAAACATATAAAATTCTTAAAGGGCTTGACAGGGTAGATGCTGGGAGGATGTTTCCCCTAGCTAGGGAGGCTAGAAACAGGAGTCAGTCTCAGAATAAGGGATTGGCTATTTACGACTGAGATGAGGATAAATTTCTTTATTCAAAGGATTCTGAATCTCCTTCACTGGAATTCTCTGCTCTAGAGGGCTGTGGATGCTCAGTCGATCCGAGTATATTCAAGACAGAGATTGATAGATTTTTGATATTAAGGGAATTAAGGGATATGGGGATAGTGCGGGAAAGTGGGGTTGAGGTAGAACATCAGCCATGATCTTATTGAATGGTGGAGCAGGCTCAAGGAAATGAATGACCTATTTTTGCTCCTATTTCTTATGTTCTTATCAGAGGAAGGCAGCAGCAGCCAGCTTCCTGGCACCATGGGTGGTTCTGCTGCACAGGACGGGAGGAAAAAGAGTGGGAGAGCTATAGTGATAGGGAATTCCATTGTAAGGGGAATAGATAGGCATTTCTGCGGCTGCAAACGAGACTCCAGGATGGTATGTTGCCTCCCTGGTGCAAGGGTCAAGGATGTCTCGGAGCAGCTACAGAGCATTTTGGAAGGGGAGGGTGAACAGCCAGTTGTCGTGGTGCATATAGGTACCAACGATATAGGTAAAAACTGGGATGAGGTCCTAAAAGCTGAATATAGGGAGTTAGGAGGTAAATAAAAAAATAGGACCTCAAAAGGTAGTAATCTCAGGATTGCTACCAGTGCCACATGCTAGTCAGAGGAATACGTGGCTAGAGGAATGGTGCAGGGGGAGGGATTCAAATTCCTGGGACATTGGAACCAGTTCTGTGGGAGGTGGGACCAGTACAAAATGGACGGTTTGCACCTGGGCAGGACTGGGACCGATGTCCTAGGGGGAGTGTTTGCTAGTGCTGTGGGGGAGGGTTTAAACTAAAATGGCAGGGGGTTGGGAACCTGTGCAGGGAGACAGAGGAAAGGGAAACAAGGATAGAAGCAAAAGACAGGAAGGAGAAAAGCAAAAGTGGCAGTCAGAGTAATCAAGGGTTTAAATCAAACAGGGCCACAGTAAATAATAATTCTAAAAGGTCTAAGAGTTAAAAAAACAAGCCTGAAGGCTTTGTGGCTTAATGCGAGGAGCATTCGTAATAAGGTGGATGAATTAGCTGAGCAAATAGATGTAAACGGATATGGTTTGGTTGGGATTACGGAAACATGACTCGAGGATGACCAGGGCTGGGAACTCAACATCTAGGGGTATTCAATATTCAGGAAAGCGAGGCAAAAAGGAAAAGGAGTTGGGGTAGCATTGCTGGTTAAAGAGATTAACACAATTGTAAGGAAGGATATTAGCTCTGATGATGTAGAATCTGTATGGGTAGAGCTGAGAAATACCAAGGGACAGAAAACGTTAGTGGAAGTTGCATACAGACCCCCAAATAATAATGCGGAGGTTGGGGATGGCATTAAATGGGAATTTAGAGACGTGTGCAATAAGGGCACAGCAGTTATCATGGGTGACTTTAATCTACATATAGATTGGGCTAATCAAATTAGTAACAATACTGTGGAGGATGGTTTCCTGGACCAATATGTCGAGGAACCAACTGGAGATCAGGCCATCTTAGACTGGGTATTATGTAATGAGAAAGGAATAATTAACAATTTTGTTGTGTTGTGCGAGGCCCCTTGGGGCATAGCGATCATAATATGATAATTCTCCATCTTAATGAAGAATTCTAAGTAGTTGACTCGGAGACTAGGGTCCTGAATTTAAATAAAGGAAACTACGATGGTATGAGGTGCGAGTTGGGTAGGATTAATTGGGGACTGTTACTCAAAGGGTTGAGGGTGGATAGGCAATGGCAAACATTTAAAGATTGCATGGATGAACTACAGAATTTGTTTATCCCTGTTTGGCATAAAAATAAAACAAAAAAGGTGAATCAAACGTGGCTAACAAGGAAAATTAGGGATAGCATAAGATCCAAGGAGAGGACATATAATTTGGCCAGAAAAAGCAGCACACCTGAGGATTGGGAGCAGTTTAGGATTCAACAAAGGAGGACAAAGGGATTAATTAAGAGGGGGAAAATAGAGTATGAGAGTAAGCTTGCAGGGAACATAAAAGCTGACTGTAAAAGCTTCTATAGATATATGAAGAGAAAAAGATTGGTGAAGTCAAGCGTAGGTCCCTTGCAGTCAGAATCAGGGGAATTTATAATGGGAAACAAAGAAATGGCAGACCAATTAAATACATACTTTGGTTCTGTCTTCACAAAGGAGGACACAAATAACCTCCCAAAGATGTCGGGGAACATAGGGTCTAATGAGAGGGAGGAACTGAAAGAAATCAGTATTGTTAGGGAAATTGATGGATTGAAGGCCGAAAAATCCCCAGGGCCTGATAATTCACATCCTAGGGTACTCAAGGAAGTGGCCCTAGAAATAGTAGATGCATTGCTGGTCATCTTCCCAAAATTCTATAGACTCTGGAACAGTTCCCATGGATTGGAGGGTAGCTACTGTTACCCCACTATTCAAAAGTGGTGGTAGAGAGAAAACGGGGAATTATAGACCAGTAAGCCTAACATTGGTAGTAGGGAAAATGCTAGAGTCTATTATAAAAGATGTAATAGCAGAGCACTTAGAAAACAGTGACAGGATCGGACAAAGCCAACATGGATTTGCAAAAGGTAAATTGTGCTTGACTAATCTACTGGAATTTTTTGAGGATGTAACTGGTAAAATAGATAAGGGAGAACCAGTGGATGTGGTGTATTTGGACTTTCAGAAGGCTTTCGATAAGGTCCCGCATAAGAGATTAGCGTGTAAATTTAAGGCACATGGGATTGGAGGCAAGGTACTAACTTGGATAGAGAACTGGTTGGCAGACAGGAAGCAAAGAGTTGGAATAAACGGGTCTTTTTCCGAGTGGCAGGTAGTGACTAGTGGGGTACCACAGGGATCGGTCCTAGGACCCCAGCTATTCAAAATATATATTAATGATCTAGACGAAGGAAGTAGATGTAATATCTCCAAGTTTGCAGATGACACAAAGCTGGGTGGGCGTGTGTGCTGTGAGGAGGATGCCAAGAAACTCCAGTATGATTTGGACAGGTTGGGTGATTGGGCAGATGCATGATAATGTGGATAAATGCGAGGTTATCCACTTTGGTGGCAAAAGCAGGAAGGCAGATTATTATCTGAATGGCAATAGATTGGGAGAAGGGGAAGTGCAACGTGACCTGGGTGTCCTTGTGCACCAGTCGCTGAAGGTAAGCATGCAGGTGCAGCAGGTGATTAAGAAAGCAAATGGTATGTTGGCCTTCATAGCGAGAGGGTTCAAGTACAGGAACAAGGATGTCTTGCTGCAGTTCTATCTGAGGAAGGATGTTCTTGCCATGGAGGGAGTGCAACGAAGATTCCCCAGACTGATACCTGGAATGGCAGGAATGGCGTATGAGGAGCGATTGGGTCGATTGGGCTTACACTCGCTGGAGTTTAGAAGAATAAGAGGGGATCTCATTGAAACTTATAAAATTCTAACAGGACTAGAGACAGACTAGATGCAGGAAGGATGTTCCCGATGGCCGGGGAGTCCAGAACCAAGGGTCACAGTCTAAGGATAAGGGGTAAACCATTTAGGACACAGATGAGGAGGAATTTCTTCACCCAGAGAGTGGTGAACCTGTGGAATTCTAGCACAGAAGGCAGTTGAGGCCAGTTCATTAAATATATTCAAGAAGGAGTTAGATATATTTCTTAAGGCTAAAGGGATCAAGGGATATGGGGAGAAGGCAAGGACAGGGTACTGAATTTGAATGATCAGCCATGATCTCATTGAATGGCGGAGCAGGCTCGAGGGGCTGAGTGGCCTACTCCTGCTCCTATCTTTTATGTTTCTATGTTCTTATCAACCCCGGCAAGAGCCAGATTCAGTCCCCAATCAGTGCTGAGTTGGTTGGGTGGCAGTATGCATCCTAGCGGTGGCTCCATGGCCCTGGACTAAGGAGGAGAAAGACAATTAAGTCGGGCTCCTGCTTACTATCCAGTAATTCTGCTGGAAACTGCAATAGTGCAAATGCCATGCGAGGACCTGGCTTACCTCTGAAGTCACAACAATTAAACAGCTCACTTAGGCGGTCAGCCTTTGCTCAGTGGCAGAACTCTCACCTCTGAATCAGAAGTTCATGGGAACATGGTCCACTCCAGTGATCTGAGCACATAATCTAGGCTCATATTTCACAGACATAAAGGAAAAGGAGGTGGTGTAGCGCTGTTAATAAGGGATGTGATTGGTACGGTAGAGATAAAAGATCTTGGCTCGGCAGATTGTGATGTAGAACTGGAATCCGTTTGGGTGGAGCCAAGAAACAGCAAAGTGTGGAAAACATTGGTGGGAGTTGTGTATAGGCCACCAAAGAGTAGTGGTAATGTAGGGCACAGTATCAATCAAGAAATTAGAAGTGCATGTAACAAGGGCAATACGGTAATCACGGGGGTCTTTAATCTACATATTGACTGGGCAAATCAAATTGCCACTAATGGTGTGGAGGACGAATTCTTGGAATGCATGTGAGATGGATTCCTGGATCAGTATTTGGAGGAACCAACCAGGGAACAGGCTATTCTGGGTTTGGTACTGTGTAATGAGAAAGGGCTAATCAATAATCTTGTGGTAAAGGGGTCTTTAGGGACAAGTGAGCATAATATGATTGAATTTTATATTAAGTTTGAGAGTGATGTAGTCCAATTTGAAACTAAGGTCTTCAATCTAAACAGAGGAAACTACAAGGGTCAAGTTGGCCATGGTAGATTGGGAGACTACACTAAAAGGTATGAAGGTGGACATACAATGGCTAACATTCAAGGAAATAATGCATAATTTGCAACAAACATATATTCCTCTAGGGCATAAAAACCCAAAAGGAAAAGTGATTCAACCATGGCTAACAAAACAAATTAAAACTAGTATTAAGTGAAAGGAGGAAGCTTATAAAGTTGACAGAAAAAGCAGTCAGCCTGAGAATTGGGATCTTTCTAGAAATCAGCAAAGGGGGACCAAGAAATTGATAAACAAAGGGAAAATGGAATAAGAGCACAAACAGCAAAAAATATAAAAACAAATTGTAAAAGCTTCTATAGGTATGTGAAAAGGAAAAGACTGGCAAAGGTAAATGTAGGTCCTTTACTGTCAGAGATGGGAGAATTTATAATGGGGAATGAAGAAATGGCAAGAGAAATTAAATAAAAACTTTGTTTCTCTCTTCACGGAGGAAGGCACAAAAAACCTCCCAGAAATACGAGAAAATCAAGGGTGTGGCGAGAATGAGGAACTTAAAAGAAATTATTAGTCGTAAAAAAACAGTACAAGCAAAATTAATGGGACTAAAAGTTGATAAATCCCAAGGACCGGATGACCTACATCCTAGGGTTTTGAAAGAGGTGGCCATTGGAATAGCGGATGCATCGGTTGTCATCTTCCAAAATTCTATAGATTCTGGAACGGTTCCTGCAGATTGGAGGATAGCAAAAGTAACCCCACTATTTAAGAAAGGAGGGAGAGAAAATGGGAAACTACAGACCTGTTAGCCTCACATCAGTAGTTGGGAAAATGCTGGAATCTATTATAAAGGATGCAATAACTGGGCACTTAGAAACTAATAGTAAGATTGGGCAGAGTCAACATGGATTTATGAAAGGGAAATTCTGTTTAACAAACCTATTGGAATTCTTTGAGGATGTAACTAGTGGAGTAGACAAAGGGAAACCGGTAGATGAGGTGTATCTGGATTTTCAGAAGGCCTTCGATAAGGTCTCCCAGAAGAGGTTGCTGAACAAAATTAGGGCACATGGAATTGGGGGTAATATACTAGCATGGATTGAGAATTGGTTAACAGACAGAAAACAAAGAGTAGGGATAAACGGGTCTTTTTCAGGATGGCAGGCTGTGACTAGTGGGGTACCGCAAGGATCGGTGCTTGGGCCCCAGCTATTCACAATCTAGATCAGCGATTTGGATGAGGGGACTAAATATAACATTTCCAAATTTACTGATGATACAAAGTTAGGTGGCAGTGTCAGTTGCGAAGAGGATGTGAAGAGGCTTCAAAGGGATCTCGACAGGCTCAGTGAGTGGGCGAGAACGTGGCAGATGGAATATAATATGAATAAGTGTGAAGTTATCCACTTTGGTAGAAAAAACAGAAAGGCAGAGTATTTCCTAAATGATGAAAGATTGGGGAATGCAGATGCTCAAAAGGACCTGGGTGTCCTTATACATGAGTCACAAAGTGATTATGCAGGTGTAGCAAGCTATTAGGAAGGCAAATGGTATGCTGGCCTTCATTACAAGAGGATTTGAGTACATGAGTAAAGAAGTCTTACTCCAATTATATAGGGCCTTGGTGAGACTACACCTGGAGTACTGTGTACAATTTTGGTCTCCTTACCTAAGGAAATATATACTTGCCATAGAGGTAGTGCAACAAAGGACCACGAGATTGATTCCTGGGATGGTGGGACTGTTGTATAAGAGATTGAGTAAACTACGCCTGTATTCTCTTGAATTCAGGAGAATGAGAGGGGATCTCATTGAAGCATACAAAATTATTACAGGGCTTGATAGGGTGGATACTGGGAGAATGTTTCCCTTGGCTGGGGAGTCTAGAACCAGGGGCCACAGCCTCAGGATAAAGGGTAGGCCATTCAGGACTGAGATGAGAAGAAATTTCTTCAGAGGGTGGTGAATCTTTGGAATTCTCTACCCCAGAGGGCTGTGGAGGCTCAGTTATTGGGTATATTCAAAACAGAAGTCGATAGATTTCTGACTAGTAAGGGCATCAAGGGATATGGCGATAGGGCCGGTGAATTTAGTTGAGGCAGATCAGCCATGATCTCATTGAATGGCGGAGCAGGCTCGAAGGGCCTACTCCTGCTCCTATTTTATGTTTCTTACTTCAGTACTGAGGGCATACTACAGCAGCAGAGGTACTGTCTTTCGGATAACAAGTTAAGCCAAGGCCCCGACTAGCCTGTCAGTTGGATGTAAAAGATCCCTTGGATCCCAAGAGCAGAGCAAGCTCTCAACTAACACATAAAATATAATGGCCCGGAATTTGCGATGGGTAATCTCTGAAACTGACCACAATTTCAGGATTTAGCCTATGCTCATCTAAACATGGAAATTTTGAAGTTGCGGTCAGTCATTCAATGCTCCAACACAGGCAGCACTGTGGAGCCCCCCCCACTTTCTTCGGGGTAATCACCGAGTGCCTTTGCTTCACCGCTGACCGCAAATTCCGAGCATTGGCCTGGTAATGTATCTCATTGCTGCGCATGAGAACTTGCTGCACGCAATTTGGCTGCAACAGTGACCACATTTCAAAAACACTTCATGGACTCTGAACCACTTTGGGACGTCCCAAAGATGGTGAAAGGTGCTATATAAATGCAAGTTCTTTCTTCCTCCTTTACCAACAAGCTATCTCGCCTCACACTACAAGAACAGTCACTTAGACAAATTATGGAGGATGGCTGCCCATACCCAAACTGGAGTCACCTTCAAGGGAGGAGGGAATGATGATATATTATGTTTCTAATTTAAACTTGATTAAACACAAAAGGAGAAGTCTCTGGAGCTAGACAAGTCAGAAAATTTTAAAATAGCCACAGCAAAATACCTGGGAAGAGTGTGGAATCCACCAGAGCATTGCTGGATGCGCTGATGGTGGTCTAACTGGCATTATTTATCTAAAGGACAATGGGGAATAAATAAGTCAACTTTGTAATAATTATTTAAAAAAATATATATATGTGATAGAGAGAGAAATGGTTTTAACAACCATAAGATGCAAACAGCATAGTTCTGACCAAAGGTCATCGACCTGATACGTTAACTCGGTTTCTCGCTCCATAAATGCTGCCTGGCCTGCCGAGTATTTCCAGCATTTTGTTTTTATTCCAGCTTTCCAGCATCCACATTATTTTGCTTTTCTATGCAGAGGCCATAAGCATACATTACTTATTTACCGGGGATATTTAAGCAGGACAAATTCTTCAGGCTTTTTAATCATGTTAGCATGCTATCAGCAAAGTTACTGTACCGATCAGCTACAGATACAAATTAAACAAGTTTAGGGTTGTTGCTCGGATTTCAGTGAACCATACTTGCCAACCATCACTCTTTCAAAATGACAGTCCACTGTTACAAACCATTTACCATCAACTGCTTACGAGTTTCACAAATAAAAAAATATATTTTTTTTCCATTGTAGTTGTATCAACCAGATTAATTTGAAGGATCAGAGCCTGTCAGAACCACTCAGATCAGTTGGAGGGCATTGTACGAATTTCTCAACAGCTTGGAGACTCAGGAAATAAGTCAATGTGTTCATCAGATCCCAGGTGAACCAAAGATTATTAAATCCCAACAGCACCGTTAAGCTCAATTTCCAAACAGTACTGCTTGATAATTTAGCACTGGGGAAACTATCCTATACTCAGTTCTAGCAAGAATTCAGTGGAATGAAAATCAGGTGGGTTCTATAAAAGGGTGGGCAATCCATCCTGCCAGGTTACCGCCCAGTGAAGGCAATAATCTATCCCTGTATGTGCATGAAAATTTGCATCATCCAAATAAAACATTGATTTGTGAAAGTCTGGTTTATCCTAAGGTTCTGTCCAAGTGTTGCAAGAAATGAGAGAGTATTTTAACTCTTTATACAGACCGATTCCAGCTTTGTTTTATTCATAAAATACTACGTGATTTTGTATCTGTGTCTTTGTTACTTCTGTGCATGTCAACCGGTAATTAAATCTGTGCATTAAAAAAAATCTCTAAATAAATCTGAAGCGAGTGTTCAGCCTTTACATATTGACCTAATGGCATGGTATTTTCTACCTTTCGGAAGAACGGGAAGATGGTGAGCATATTGCATGATCTCCAGAGTTTAATAGTGCAATTATGGAGTCATTGTTAAACCTGGGCAAATATCCCAGACACAGCACTTCCAAGGACTCAGCTTTCAGATCACAGAAGACTCACTGCTTATAGCAATCAATTTTTTGTTGTTGCAGTAAACCCCAAGACAAAACTGCTGGGGGAAGACACGCACCATAAAGGCCCCATCTCGTGTTGCAGATGGGCATTAAGAGGTCCTATAGAATGAGCCAAAGAACAGCCCTGGCCATCATTCCTCTCACATCCAACAGATCAACCTCGTTGATATTTGTGGAGTCTTGCGGTGTACAAAATAAAAGTCACGAAATAATGGGATGCATCAAGATTTTTTTGGATAGGTAAATACAAGGTCTTCCTTCAATGTTGAAGACTTCTGAAATGGGATTGGGCAGGAAGAGTTAAAATTCCAGATGCATTTTAATGCAACTTCATAATCACTCCAAAATGGGACAGCTGCAAACTCCACCCCACATACTTAGCAAGAGAAAGATCCCATTGAATGGCCGTGTGTAGTAATGAAGTTCAGGGAATGCAGTAAGAAACACAGAAATACAAGTTTTCTTTTAATTGAAAAATGAAGATGTTTAAAACCAGCCAAAAAGTGTCAATATAACTAGAAATTACTTTCATAAATACGTAGAGCAATGGAAAGCACAGTGGTTTTAAAAAAAACACAGAAATAAGGCAATCCATATCGTCAAACAGCAACCTACAATACCAATTAACATAACAATGGTGTGTGTGTCAGAAATCAAGTGAGTGGTAATATGGCAGCAACTTGCACTCGAGAGCCTGTGGCAGAAAGTGCAGAGAGGTGAAGGTCAAGAATAGCTTATTGACTGTTATATTTTGGCGATGTAAAAAAAGAGAATGGAAAAGGGAATTGAAACATCACTTTTATAGTTGTAAATACTTCACAAAGTTAGCAAATGACTGAATTAAGAGGATGTAGCATGGGTCAGTAAAATGGGAAGGCATCGAGTTTTGGATGGAAATTTATCAGATCATTCCAAATTGCTTGCCACCTCAAACTAACACACATATCTTTAAACTCTCCTTCACACACCGGAGAACTGCCTCTCTCTCATCCCACCCCACCAAAAAATCCATCCTTCTCGAAGTGTAGCAGTAAAACGCTTATACAATAATTTCAAAAATAATACATATTTTAAGTGTAGACACATGGTGGTATCAATCTGTGAAGACACACACACACACACACACACACACAAAAACAAAGAAATGCTTTGCACAAGTTCTGGGTTAAGTTTTTTTGGTGTGCAAACCCAGAGACTACCATTAGTGTGATCTGGTGACAGTTCACTGGAGCAAGGAAGGTGAGCAAGCAAACCTACTCCTGCAAAACTGGTTGTAGAACAGAATGTATTTTAAGTCATGCTAGTCTGTGACTGTTTGTACTGTGATATGGGTCAGTGGGGAATATATGTCAACAATGGGTCAGTGGGGAACATATGTCGAGATTATGGTCTTCAGGATTGAATTGATGAAATTAAAGTTGGTAATTTTAGTCAGAATTCTACACCAATTACACAAGTTAGGATGCTCACCACGTTATACACAACTTCTGAAGTAACTTCAACCATTGTACCTCATCTACAGTGTTAAAGAAAACACAGAAAGCAAGCAAAATAGCAAATACTTGACCAAAACAGCATAATGTGGTTACAAAAGCAGTAAATTTACATTAATTTACAACCTGCAGGCAAATTAATCTCAAGTGTAAAAATGTCAAATATTGAATAACACCTCACACTCAAATGAGTAACTGTTACAGAAGGGTCACCTCAACTTTGCATGATTTGCAAAGGGTGGGGGGGGGGGGGGGATAGAGATAAAGTAAATAAACTCTGCAACTACCATCAGAACAAAGATTTCACAAACAGCAGGAATGTAATCAGTTGTAGGTGTGCCACACCGCTGCAGTGCTCACGTAAGAGCTTGTTCTGTTCAAGGATCAAAGTTACTAAAGTCTGGATTAAACTGTCCTGTTACTTTAAGGACTATCTATTCACTTCAAGGATGTCTTCACTGACCATGGTGTTCTATGAATAAGAGGCATTTAGTAAAAATAAACTCAGTTGATGTTCTTACATGCAGGTCCCCTCCCACTTCCAACATTATAAAATATTCCAGTGAAGGTAGTCGATGGGGGACGCCCTCTTTCAGAGTTCACAACCAAACTATTGGCATGGAGCGGTCTATTAGTCAGACACGTACAGCACATAATACTGTCAAAGGGACAACTGTTCCATAAGCTTAGGTCAATCATACATTGGTGAGACTGCACTTCAATACAATTTCAACCCACTCTTGCAGTGCATTTACCAATAACTCAACATTCTAAGTGTGGGTTCAAACAAATACCTGCATGAAGTTTAGAATAAATCAAATTTAAAGAGTGGCCTCACTGAGACACAAGTAGTATTTTATGGCATTGATGAAGTGAGCCCAGAATATCACTTGGTCAGTCAGACCAGTGGAACAAGAGGGCATAAATTTAAATTTGTTATAAAGAATTTTAAAAACAAAACTCAGGGGAAAAAAAGTCTTTACTTGAAGTGTGTTAAACATTTGCAATGTTCTACCAAGTAATGCAATCAAATAGTTCAGGGGATTCAAGGCACGGTTGGGCACTCGGCTAGGTTGATTTGGGAGCCCCAAAGGGGGATGGGTTGGATGGGACAAATTGCTATTTCTCCTGGACTTTTTCCTTATGTAATTATTACTGTAATTCTAGGAGTATGTGGTGTATTGAATATCAACAAACATTCATAAATGTACAAATTCCCTTTGCAAATCAAACTGATTTCAAGATGTGAAGCATGTAGTGTCAGCTTTTTTTTTAATTAAAGAGAGAAAATTGGTTTTCTTAGAAAATCAAGCCAATGTTTTGTCTTCAGATATACGCAGCAAAATCTCCCACTCATGTGGACTCAGTTAAAACATGGGGCTAAATTAAATCTTAATCCCAAGAAAAAGGTCACCAGCCGGAAACGATCCGGCTACATATTGAATCCTGGCGTCACCTTGAGCTTCAGATCACACCAAGAGCGTCACTTAATCTACATCAATATACAAAGTTACTTTAGGAGTCTGTCTTCAAATATTAATAGCTCCCCAATGAAGATAACAAAAACCATTATACAATTTCCAGACACCAATTTTTAAACTTGTACCAAACAGCAAATAAATTCAGATAGATTTACTACACGTTAAGTTAGGGAGCTCTCATTTTTTGCAGAGTTCTATGGAGGCAGCCATACTGATGTCCATCAACGGAGGCAGGAAAATAACCACTCATTTGAGCAAACGGTTCCCAGTGTCTAAATTTCGGAGGGGCTTGTGCAGAGTTTCAGATTCCGTTTGGGTAGATTAGGGACCAGCAGGGAAATGTATTTTGAACTCTCTATTCTGATGTACCCAATATACATTCCAAAAAATATTGCACGTGGGGAATAATGTGGGATGTACAGGCACACACACAGCCTATGTGACCTCCCAAGTTAGTGATGTGAACAGGAAAACAAAAGAAAGAAATTCAGATTGCACCAATCTTTCACATTCCAACAGAACACAAAATGATTAGGTTGGCATGCTTCCCTCATGTACCAACGGAGAGAGAGAGAGAGATTTTTGGGTCAAGTACAGTTTGTGCAGTGGTGAAAAGGAAAAGGCATTAAAAAAACTGCGTCAACCCACGCAGAATATTTGATGATCAAAGTTACTGAAATGAGTGATTAAATAAATGTCTAAAGAGAAGGCTGGAAAGGGGTTATTGTACCGTCCAAGAAACCCAAGTTACCCCGTTAACGCACATGCACTGCAGCTTTAGATTTGTTCCAAAAGAGAGACATTAACATTTTTGGCCAATGAATATTAAAATGCTTTTTAGATTCTGCAGTTTCAACTTCCCGTAGAACAGGACCAAGTGTCTACTACACCTTGCATTACTGGCAGCCTCGCCAAGACCAATTAGTCCAATCTTTAACTGTGTTGCTTGAAATGATTACATTGCATTAATTAGCCCATTCTCGGTTAGTGAAGAGGAAAATACAAGCACACACAAGTTCGAAATATTCACATTCAGTCCAACAAGCAGCATCAGGCAGTATAATTCCATCAACTGCTACACCCCACATTTTTGCCTGATCCAGCCCAGCCCTGATTTAAAAGCCGTAAGAAAGTGACTTTCAAACCAGAAATTCCAAACAACATACACCTTTAGCAGTAGTGAGCGGGTCAAAGGAAGGCAAAGTTTGTAATGAATCTGGCAAACAGATCACATTAAGAGTGTGAGACAGGAGATCCACAAGGGCCCCTTTGTTTTTAAAATGCATCGCAGAGGATCCTGGTTGACTGTATTCCCACAGCATTTTCGCCTTTCAAATGTGCTGAATCCTCTCCCCCCACCACCCAACCCCTGATCAGTTGCATTTTCAATTGTTTTACATCAACCCAAAGCTACATTACTTGAAACTGGAGTGAAATCACTGCCTTAGATTGGCAACAGTTGAATAACCTGGATGGCACTGCAAGTAGGATTCTGTTTGATTGCAAATGCTCTTTTCAAAGCGGTTTGTCAGCATTTCAGTATGCAGTAACTGGGATCAGTTCCCCAGCTCAAAGTGCAAGCATGTCTCGACATGTCCAATTTCCCTTTGCAGCTTTCCAAATTATAGCCTAATAAGGCAGAATACCCAGGCAAATACTTGGAGCGGCACACAGCCGAGCACCACACAATGTTTCGAATGCAAGGGAGGGGGATTAAGAGAAGAGCTTTTCATGATTAAAGCAGACTGAGGAAAAGGTTAGACGTACCTGAGGTAGTTAGGACTCCTGCTGTATTTACAAAGCTTAAAAACTACAGTCAATTCCTTAGGATATGGACTAAAGAACAATTCTGGAACATTGCTCAGAACATTGACACATTTAAAAATAGTACCAATAAAATAGTGCTATTTAAAAGGAAGAAAATCATGCTGTGAAAGTTTAGCTTCTCTTTATACTAAAGCACAATCTCTCTAGATTCAAAAATGTTAACAGGATTTCATTAGAATTTTGCTCGTTAATAGCTCATTGAATTCACCCATACCCACCCTCCCCATATATAATTTGATTGATTTTATGTGCAAAACAAGCTATCAGAATTCGCTCCCGAGTCACAAAATATCAGGTGGCACTTTTAAAAAGTCTTGGGAACTAGGCTGAATTTTGCCTTTCACGGCAATAGTTTGAACACAGTGCCATAAAACTGACAATAGAGGCTATTTGCAACAGAGAACCCCACAGTACTCCTTGTTGTAAGGGTGTGTTAGTCCAGCTGGCACTACTGAGAAGCTGGGTCCAAACGGGTCGAGTCATTCAAGGCAGAATCTTTCAGTCACTCTTTCCTGTTGCTGGACTCACTCCAACTCTTTGCTTGATAAGTTGGAGAAAATCCAGATTAAATAGCAATGTCATCCTGGTCAGAGGGGCTGAATGCTGCTGCTCTGAGGATATCCAGAGCATGAACCAGGATGAGTGTCCCCGTCAAGTGTTTCCAGCGCTTTGTGATGGGGTGTTTCATTTTATCCAGCCCCAGGTGCAGTTCCTGAATCACATCTCTGTAGCTGTCTCCGATCTGTGCACTCCAGGTCAGCAGGAAGTCATAGGCTGGTTTCCACATAGCCTGGAAGAGTACAAATCAATTAGTCCTGCTATATTCCACAACAACATCTTGCATTTATATTGCGCCTTTAACATAGTAAAACGCCCCACTCCCAATCCTTCTAGTGGCAAAGGATATTTCCATTTTGTTGTCTTTGCTCTATCCTCCTGTTCTATTGATAGCTTAGAAGCTGCATATTATAAGTCTCAACTAGCCAAACTTATGTCTGGTCACATGCAGGGAACCACATAGCAGACACGAGGGTAGCCCAACATGTGTCAGTGGGATGCTAAACTTCCTAAACTGACGAGTTCAAGTTTGAATCAGATCAAATTTTGTTGTCAATTTTTCTCAGTGAAACCGTAATAGAACGCTTCACGGCACTGACTGCACCCTTTCCTTATTCTCAATTAAGTACCATGGAAAGGTTTGGATAGGGATTGAAATTGTAGACTACATTAATTCCACAAATCAGCATTGGAAAGAAACAGGTGGAAGCTGGGTTAAAAGCACCAAAGTAGTTTACAGAAGCATCTGCTCCGACGATGCCACCTTCCACACCAGTGCTTCCGACATGTCTTCCTTTTTCCTCAACCGAGGATTCCCCTCTACCGTGGTCGACACGGCCCTCGACCAGGTCCGTTCTATCTCCCGCACTTCAGCCCTCACCCCTGCCCCTCCCTCCCGGAACCACGATAGGGTTCCCCTTGTCTTCACCTTTCACCCCACCAGCCTCCACATTCAACGGATCATCCCCCGCCATTTCCACCACCTCCAACGTGATCCCACCACCAAACGCATCTTCCCCTCCCCTCCCCTTTCAGCATTCCGTAGGAACTGCTCCCTCCGAGACACCCTAGTCCACTCCTCTATCACCCCCAGCACCCCTTCCCCCAGCACCTTCCCGTGCAAGCGCAGGAGATACAACACCTGCCCATATACCTCCCCCCTTCCCACTGTCCAGGGCCCCAAACACCCCTTCCAGGTGAAACAGCAATTTACTTGTACTTCTTGCAATCTAGCATACTGTATTCGCTGCTCATGATGTGGTCTCCTCTACATTGGGGAGACCAAACGCAGATTGGGTGACCGCTTTGTGGAACCCCTCTGTTCAATCCGTAAGGGTGACCCCGAGCTTCCGGTCGCCTGTCATTTCAATTCACCGTTCCATTCCCACTCAGACCTCACCTCTTGCATTGTTCCACGGAAGCTCACCGTAAACTCGAGGAACAGCACCTCATCTTCCGATTAGGCACTTTACAGCCTTCCGGACTCAATATCGAGTTCAACAACTTCAGCTCATAACCTCGGCCCCTATTATATTTTTTATCCACACCTTTGGCTTTTGACTTTTCCTTGTTTTCCTCTGTCTTTCACTCTGCCAGCACATTTCACACTTCATTTAGAGCCATTGTTTGTTTCTTTACCTGTCCTATTACTATCTCAAGTCTCACCTTGAATATCTCTTAATGTCTCTTCTTCCATCCCCTCCCCAATTTCCCAGCCCCCAAACTGCCTTTTGTTTCATTTTCTGCCTTTTCTCTCAGTTCTGTAGAAGGATTTCGACCCGAAATGTTGACTCAATTTCTCTCTCCATGGATGTTGCCTGGCCTGCTGAGTTTTTCCAGCATTTTCTGTTGTTATTTTAGTTTACAGAAGCAAATAGTTTGTGAATGGCAGAAACTCCAGACTTTGGGAATTCTGATATTTATCATAAACTTGCACTGGTTAATCCAGTTATATTGCGCCTTAGGAAGCTGAATGACTCTGAAATCCAACCCCCAGTTTGCTATGTAACTAGGGATTTTGGGGGGGGGGGGGGGGGGGGGGGGGAGAAAGAGGAAGGAGGAAATATAAAATAAAACAGGATTCCTGCTCATAGGTGTTATTACTCAGTGACCCCTGTGGGTTACTGCATGTGTTATCCTTGAATGAGGGCAGGATCAGGCTTGGCCATGATGCCCTCTACAGTTCAGTAGTCTGTTGAGACTCACTGTCCATGCTGATGCATGAATAAAACTAGCCACTGGCATGAGGTAAGGGAGGCCTTCTCGTAGCCTTGGAACTGTACCTCAGAAGGAAGAAAAAAAAGAGGCTAGACAAGTTCATTAACCTTCATACAATTGAGCTGTTTTGATCACACAGGTGACTGATATGTCCCAGAGTAATTCCCCTGCGTTAGTTGGAATTGCTCTGGACTAGCCTGGACACTAATTTGGGGACATCCAATTCAGGAAAAGTTAGTACTCGATTAGTTGCTGCTAAGCTCCTGGCTGGTGGTGAGCATAGACCTCCAGGTCAGTCGAGCTATTCTAGGACATACCCAGGAGCTGACAAGAGCACTCAACCAGGTGTGAGATCCAAAATACCACAGCCTCTCAGGAGAAGGAACGAATCACAAGAGCCATCACCTGCAAGGTACGAGTTCTTTTCATGACTTTGTAAAGAAAGGGGCAGAGGGGAAGTGAGGAAGGCGATTGAAAGTACTTTGTGCTGAAAATATTCTCCTGTACTTTCCTTGCACAATCCACCCCATCACGGGCTCTACCCCACCCATTGAATCTCCTCAGCAAAAGTTTCATTTAAATACTCCCCAATCCCTAATGGTAAACAAGCAAAAGTCCAGAATATTCATCCAATCCCAAATCTCCACAATTCAACTCTTGCTGGCTGACCACTCCAGGCACCAGCAGAGACCATCAAGTACAGATATACCAACTTTACAGCCCAAACATCCCCATTTCATGCCTATGGGAATAGGAGGCTATATGGGGCACTTTCCTGTTAAATGCATTGTTTTTACCACATTTCCGTTTCCTTGGTTTTAAATTCTTGTTTTGTTGAGTGAAACTGGCTGTTCAATCTAAACTCTTCAAGCAGCCAAGTACATTTAATGTTTGCGCTAAAGCACTCCCTGCTCCTCTCATCTACATACTAGATAGGTCTATAAAACGGTGCAATATCACTGTGTACCTGTTAGATTATAAAATACATACAATCGGGTTTCTTGAGGACAGCAAGATGATTCTAGGTAAAGCATAGAATTACTTAGGATTGACCAAAGTTTTCCACTTCCCACATGTCCCACTGTAAGGTTTCCTCCAGCACACTAGATATAATGCTGTACGCAGCAGCACACAGGTCACAACCTTAAATAGGCACCAATGTTTCTTGGTATCACACTGGCGCAGTAGGAGTGCTCTTCTGATGTTTGGGTTAAGGTGCAATGTTGCAACTATCACCACCAAAAAACAGATTAACTGGTCGTTTCTGGGGCCTTGCTATGTGCAAATTGACTACCGCAATTGCCTACATAACAGTAATTCATTGGCTAGGAACCATTTTGGGACGTCCTCTTTTAAAGGCCTGAGGAACTTCTGCTCTTTGTGATCGGCAGGCCTGTTTGTGAAAGAAACTCAGTGACAGGATGGGATTTGGGGGGGGGGGGGGGGGGGGAGATGGTGAAGAGGGGAGAAGGAGGAAAACAGGGAAGGTCACTTACAAAGTCTGGCTAACATTAGGAACTTTGTTATTCACAAGTCATCCAGTGATGAATGGTGCCGCACTAACATCAGCTTGTTTTAGCTGTGCCTGGGTGGGTGGGTGGGTGGGGGGGGGGGGGGGGGGTGGCCTTGGGCTAAAAAGAGGGCCCATAGTCTGTTCAGCAACAAAGGACAGTTTATAATGGGCCTCTCACAAGCTCATCCATACAACAGCTGGATGGAGATTAGTAAATGGCTCTTTGGATGTTAGTGCTTACCAAGGCCAAATTCAGCCGTATCAGATAGAGCAATGGATAGAGTCAGTGAAACAGGGCAATTCAAAGACTTTAAAATCAGCCTGCGTGAATGGTATGGTCTTCAAGAAAATAAATGCATCCCCACAGATTCTACTTTAACAAAATGTAATTTCTTTCTCTCACATGCACTCAGTCAAGCAACCCCTTAGGGAAGGCGAGTCAAGTCTGATCTGCTTCGGTTCATATGGACACTGCTTCCTATTTAGAAACAGGGCGGTAAGCAATGTTCCCGTTAAGCTGCGTGGCTGCGAAGTGGTCTGGAGGTCCCGTGCAGGCCCGTCACCGGCTTTTGAACGGAAAAACCGTGCATGTGCGGAAATTTGAATGGGCCGCGCACCCAAAAAAAGAGGGGGAACATTGGTGGCCAGAACTTGTGAGCATTCATTACAGCTTTCAACGCTCGGCTGAAACCAGAAAGTGTGGCTTGCGGTGGGGTGGGAGAAGAGAAGGGAGGAAAGAGGGTGGAAGGCAGGAGAGAGAGAAAGAATGAAGGGAGCAGAAAACTCCAGCTATGACCGTAAACAGGCTGGGCTCAAATCAGGGTCTTCCACTCAAATGGTGCAAACCTTTAATCTCAAGTGCTGCGAGTCTCTCATATCACTGAAAATACACGAGTGAATTTTACCCCAGAACGGGGAAGCTCAGTTCATGTGTGATGAAAAACCAAGTGATTTCAGGAAGAGAAACAGGTTAGCATATTGGGCAGATAGATGTCAGATGACATTTAATGCAGAGAAATTATAAAGGGTTTTTAATAAGGCAAATTGGAAAAAAGTATTCCACTGGTGATTTGGTAGCTGGAAAGTATAAAGTTAAGATGGTTACCAAAAGAACAAAGGGTTAGGTCAGGAGATTTAAAGAAAAATGCAGAGGGTTGTTAGAACAACAACTACTTGCATTTATATAGCATCTTTAGCATAGTAAAACATTCCAAGGTGCTTCACAGGAGCGGCGGAGAGGATTAGGGAGGGAATTCCAGAGCTTAGGGCCGAGGCAGCTGAAAGCACAGCTGCCAATGATGGAGCCAGTAAAATCATGAAATATGATCAAGAACATAAAACGCCCTACCAGAAACAGATGCTGAATCCATAATAGCTTCTAAAAGGAAAAGCGGATCAATATTGTGGTACAAATCCAGCTTCAGAATGAGGGCGCTGACATTGGCTGCACTAAGCCTGAATAACCTCACCTCAGTTTCAACAACCCCATTCCTGTCCCTGTGGGGAGCTTCGTAAGCATCCATCTGTTGCTTGGAGACTTTGGCCAGTTTCTCAGATAGCTCTCTCCATCTCGAGGCCACTTCAACAGCAGTGGTGAGCAGTACAAAATCCTGAATGAGCCTGGCGACGAGACCCTGGCAGTCCAGTTTTAACAAGGCCTAGGGGCAATAAAAAGGGAACAATTCAGTAGCTCTAAATGAGATACAAACATACGAAATTGACGCGCAGGAAAAAACCAGCTGGTCCATCAAGCCTGCTCCGCAGTAATAATGGCCAGAGCATCATGACTTAAACACTTCTTCCCCCGTCCCTGCAGCTATATAATCTCCTGCGAGAGGCAACAGAGAGAAAAATCATCTCCGGGTCAGTAAGGGAATAAATACTCTAGAAAATTCCTCTCCGACCCCCCTCAGGCAATCAGAACCAGTCCAGGAGATCACACGGGCCAAGTGTGATCTATAAAGACACTTGCCTTCTACATGATGCGATCTCTGCCCCAGTCAGGAACCGGTCCAGCTCCCTCTTGTAGGCAGAGAGTCAGCAACCACCACACCAGCCGACAATGTATTCCAGAGGCTCACTACTCTTTCGGAAAAGAACCACCTAACATCCGGTCTATTCCTACTCTTACATAATTTAAACTCATGTCTCCTGGTCCTCTCCAATCTGTTAAACTGGAATAATCAATCAATAGGGACGCTATCCAGACTTTATTATTTTATAGACCTCTATCAGGTCACCTCGAAGTCTACGCTGCTCTAAAGTATATAAACCAATGTCCTTGACCCTATCGGAGTAGCTGAGGTTCTTTAAGCTAGGAATCATTCTTGTAGCTCTCCTCTAGATCTTTTTCAAAGCCACTATATCACCCACCATGTGGGAGGTCCAAAACTGGGTACAGTCGTTGCGAGGAACCAGACATAGTAGGGATTACTGAGACATGGCTACAGAAAAATCAGGACTGGGAATTAAACATTGCATGGTATATCATATTTAGAAAAGATGAGGAGGGAAAAAGAGGTGGAGTAGCTGTACTTATTAGGGATAACATAATGGCAGTAGAAAAAAGTGACAGATATCAGCAAGACAAAAATAGAATTAATATGGATAGAGATAAAAGATAATAAGAAATAGGAGTAGGAATAGGTCACTTGGCCCCTCGGGCCTGCTCCACCATTCAATAAGATCATGGCTGATCTTGGGCTCAAAGCCACTTCCCAGCCCGCTTCCCATAACCCTTCACTCCCTTATCTTGCAAAAATGTGTCTATCTCCACTTTAAATGTATTTAATGACCCAGCCTCCACAGCTCTCTGGGGCAGAGAATTCCACAAATTTACGACCCTCTGAGAGAAGAAGTTCCTCCTCATCTCAGTTCTAAAAGGGCGACCCTTTATTCTGAGACTGTGCCCAGAGTTCTAGGTTACCCCATGAGGGGAAACATCCTCCTGCATCTACCCTGTCGAGCCCCCTCAGTATCTTATATGCTTCAATAAGATCACCTCTCATTCTTCTAAATTCCAATGAGTATAGGCCCAGCCTGCTCAACCTTTCCTCACAAGTCAAACCCCTCATCTCTGGAATTAACCTAGTGAATCGTCTCTGAACTGCCTCCAATGCAAGTATATCCTTCCTTAAATAAGGAGACCAAAACTGTACGCAGTACTCAAGGTGTGGTCTCACCAATACCCTGTACAGTTGTAGCAGGGCTTCCCTGCTTTTATACTCCAACCCCCTTGAAATAAAGGCCAACATTCCATTTGTCTTTTTGATTACTTGCTGTACCTGCATGCTAACTTTCAGGTCCCTCTGAACTGTAGCATTTTGTAATCTCTCTCCATTTAAATAATAGTTTGCTTTTTTTTTAAAAAAACATTCAATCTAATAGGCATAGTCTACAAACCACCTAATAGTGGAAGGGAGGTGGAGGAAGAAATATGCAAACAAATTAGGAAAATTAGTAAAAAAAATAGAATAATCATCATGGGGTATTTCAACTACCCCGATATTAATTGGACAGAAGAGGTAGGTAAAGGGGATATGGGAATGGAGTTCCTACAATGTGTACACACCTCCTTTCTAACCCAATATGTAAAAAGCCCAAGGGAGGATTCGCTATTGGATCTAGTAATGGGGAATGAACCAAAGCAGATAAAGGAAGGTATAGGCAATAGTGACCATAATATATGCTTTAAAATGATAATTGAGAAGGGCATAAGTATGACGAAAACCAGGTCAATAGATTGGAGAAAAGCTGATATTATGGGGCTGAGAATAGAATTTAGGGAAAAAAAGGCAATAATATTGGCAAACAACGATGTAGAACAGCAATGGGAAACATTTAAAACGGTGTTCAACAGAGTGCAGGAAAAATATATTCCGCTAAAAGGATAGAACAAACTAAACAATAATGAGACTCCATGGATGAATAAAGCCATAAGGGAACAATTGAGGGTAAGGAAAGAGGCATACATTAAGTACATAGACAGCAGGGAAGTGCATGATGAGAGAATATGAAAAGATTAGGAGAGAAATAAAAAAATTAGGAAGGCAAAGAGGAACTATGAAATTAAATTATCAAGGAACATAAAACAAAATAGTTAAATATTTTATAGGCACATCAATAAAAAAGGTTGGGATGGGAATAGGGCCATTAAGGGATAGACAGAATAATACCACAGGCAACGATAGAGAGATGGCAGAAATATTAAGTAATTATTTTGCTTCAGTATTTACCAGGGAGATAGAACAGGTGAACATGACATTGGATGATGAGATTAGCAACGAGATAAGTGCATTTAAAATTTTAAAAAGGGATATATTAAATAAAGTAATCAAACTCAAAGAAGATAAAGCCGCTGGTCCATCCGGATGGATAGCACCCACGTATTTTAAAAGAATCTAGGGAAGAGATAGCAGAGGCATTACTACGCATATTTAATAATTAGTTAGAAAAAGGTATAGTGCCAGAGGACTGGCGGATAGCTAACGTAATACCTATATTTAAGGGGGATAGAACATGTTCAGGGAATTATAGACCAGTTAGCTTAACATCGGTGGTAGGAAAAATAATGGAATCCCTACTAAAGGAGAAAATAGAACATCTAGAAACCAAATATATAATAAATAGTCAACATGGATTTCAAAAAAGAGAAAGTCTTGCTTAAGCAACCTTATTGAATTTTTTGAAGAGGTAACAGAGAGAAGACAATGATAGTGCAGATGATGTAATTTTTCTGGATTTTCAAAAGGCCTTTGATAAGGTACCCCATAATAGACTGATGAACAAGGTCAGAGAATGCAGAGTCAGGGGACAAGTAGCAGAATGGATTGCTGGCTGGCTTCAGGAGAGAGAGTAGGAGTAAAGGGTAGCTATTCACAGTGGCAGAAGGTGGGTAGTGGTGTTCCACAAGGATCAATGCTGGGACCACTGCTGTTCACAATTTACATTAGCGATTTAGAGACTTAGGAATCAAAAACACAATTTCTAAATTTGAGGATGACACAAATTGGGGGGGGCGGGGATAGTTAATACAGGAAACTCTTTGGTATCCGGCACCGATAGGACCGGGATGGTGCCGGTTGATTAAAAATTCCGGATGACGGAGAAGGTTAACCACCGAGGCTATTTTTAACAAACAAAAATAAAAAAAATCAAGAAATGTGCAGTATACAGTAATTGGGTACTCACCTACAGAATGTTCTGTTAAATGGATGGTGGAAGATGCTTGATTAAGTACAGTACTGCCAGTTGAGGGTAATCCATAACTCTTTAATTACTTAACAGTAAAACAAAACTTATACAGTAAATGACTGTATACAGCGCGGGAGAGTCAGACTCCTGTTATTGAGGTGTTCGGACTTCTGACAGCGCCAAGAAGCCGAGTAGTGGCAGTTTGGAGAACTACCCCCACTGACTAACTCGGCCACCGCGGGAGACTCGGACTCGGCAACATTTCCGGTTATTGAGGTGTAGTTTTCGGAGTATGAATTTTGCCGGTTAATAGAGAATTTCGGATATTTAGGTGCCGTTTAAACAAGAGTTTCCTGTACTGAGGAGGACTGCAACAAGTTACAGGAGGACATTAATAAACTTGCAGAATGGGCATATAATTGGCAAATGAAGTTCAACACAGATATATGTGAGGTATTACATTTTGGTAGGAAGAATAGGGAGGTCACATTACTTGGAGGGTGCGAGTCTAGGTGGGGTAGAGGAACAAAGGGAACTCAGAGTACAAATACACAAATCGCTAAAAGTTGCGACACTGGTTAGGCTAGGTCATAAAAAAAGCAAACCAAGCACAAGGGTTTATTTCTAGAGGGATAGAATTGAAAAGTAGGGATATTATGCTAAACCTGTATCGATAGTATAGATGCATTTCAGGGGAGGCTAGACAAGCATGAGGGAGAAGGGAATAGGGCCTGTTTCTGTGCCTGTAATCCTATGTAGTACTCCAGATGTGGTCTGATCAGTGGCTTGTACAATGCCAAAATGGTGTCCTTTGATTTAAACTGACTTTCTATTAATATAATCCAATACCTTTAGCTTTAGCTACAGTTTCTTTACATCGGTCATGAACCTTCAGTGATCTGTGCACCAAGATCTTTTGTTCTCTCAACCTTTCAATACTGTTCCCTACAAATGATACAAGCATTCTGTGTGGCCCTACCAATATGCATGATACTACATTTATCTCAATTAAACACCATTTGCAATTGTGTGACCCACTCCTCTAGCTCATTTAAATCTTTTTGCAATTGATTGCACTCCTGTACACTCTTAACCCTCACAGATTTTGGCTGCGGGATTAGAACCAATTCCCAATCCAGCATATCAAATTGCTGCCGATACCACAAGATTCATTAAAATGTAAAATCTATAAAACACTAAAGGGTTATAGAAATCAGGCAGGGGGATTGTGATATACTTGTACAAATTAGTATTGAGAGGGAGGAGGTACTAGCGGTTTTAGCAGGCTTAAAAGTGGATAAATCCCCAGGCCCAGACGAGATGTATCCCAGGCTGCTGTGTGAGGCAAGGGAGGAGATTGCAGGGGCTCTGACACAAATTTTCAGAACCACTCTGGCCACAAGGGAGGTGCCAAAGGATTGGAGGACAGCTAACGTAGTACCATTATTCAAGGTGGGTAGTAGGGATGAACTAGGGAATTACAGGTCAGTGAGCCTAACATCAGTGGTAGGGAAATTATTGGAAAAAATTCTGAGGGACAGAATTAGTCTCCACTTGGAGAGGCAAGGATTAATCAAGGATAGTCAGCATGGCTTTGTCAGGGGGAGATCATATCTAACCAATTTGATTGAATTTTGAAGGGGTGACTAGGTATGTGGATGAGGGTAGTTCAGTTGATGTAGTCTACATGGACTTCAGTAAGGCTTTTGACAAAGTCCCACATGGGAGACTGGGGTCCAGGGCAATTTGGCACATTGGATCCAAAATTGGCTTAGTGGCAGGAGGGAGAGTGTGATGGTCGAAGGTTGTTTGTGTGACTGGAAGCCTGTGTCCAGTGGTGTACCGCAGGGATTGGTGCTGGGTCCTTTGGTGACTCAACCGTGGCTAACAAGGGAAATTAGGGATAGCATAAGATCCAAGGAGAGGACATACAAATTGGCCAGAAAAAGCAGTAAACCTGAGGATTGGGAGCAGTTTAGGATTCAACAAAGGAGGACAAAGGGATTAATTAAGAAGGGGAAAATAGAGTATGACAGTAAGCTTTCAGGGAAAATAAAAACAGACTGTAAAAGCTTTTATAGCTATGTGAAGAGAAAAAGATTGGTGAAATCAAGCGTAGGTCCCTTGCAGTCAGAATCAGGGGAATTTATCATGGGGAACAAATAAATGGCAGACCAATTAAATACATATTTTGGTTCTGTCTTCACAAAGGAGGACACAAATAAACTGTCGGGGAACATAGGGTCTGATGAAAGCGAGGAACTGAAAGAAATCAGTATTTGTAGGGAAATGGTGTTAGGGAAATTGACGGGATTGAAGGCCGATAAATTCCCAGGGCCTGATAATCTACATCCTAGGGTACTTAAGGAAGTGGCCCTAGAAATAGTAGATGCATTGCTGATCATCTTCCAACATTCGATGGAATCTGGAACAGTACCCATGGATTGGAGGGTAGCTAATGTTACCCCACTATTCAAAAAAGGTGGTAGAGAGAAAACGGGGAATTACAGACCGGTAAGCCTGACATCGGTAGTGGGGAAAATGCTAGAGTCCATTATAAAAGATGTAATAGCAGAGCACTTGGAAAACAGTGACAGGATCGGACAAAGTCAACATGGATTTACAAAAGGTAAATCGTGCTTGACTAATCTACTGGAATTTTTTGAGGATGCAATTGGTAAAACAGATAAGGGAGAACCAGTGGATGTGGTGTATTTGGACTTTCAGAAGGCTTTTGATAAGGTCCCACATAAGAGATTAGCGTGTAAAGTTAAGGCACATGGGATTGGGGGCAAGGTATTCACTTGGATAGAGAACTGGTTGGCAGACAGAAAGCAAAGAGTTGGAATAAACGGGTCTTTTTCCGAGTGGCAGGCAGTGACTAGTGGGGTACCGCAGGGATCGGTCGTTGGACCCCAGCTATTCACAATATATATTAATGATCTAGACGAGGGAACTAGAAGTAATATCTCCAAGTTTGCAGACGACACAAAGCTGGGTGGGCATGTGTGCTGTGGAGGATGCCGAGAAACTCCAGTATGATTTGGACAGGTTGGGTGATTGGGCAGAAGCATGGCAGATGCAATATAACGTGGATAAATGCGAGGTTATCCACTTTGGTGTCAAAAACAGGAAGGCAGATTATCTGAATAGCAATAGATTGGGAGAAGGGGAAGTGCAACGAGACCTGGGTGTCCTTGTGCACCAGTCACTGAAGGTAAGCATGCAGGTGCAGCAGGCGGTTAAGAAGGCAAATGGCATGTTGGCCTTCGTAGCGACAGGGTTTGAGTACAGCAACAAGGATGTCTTGCTGCAGTTGTACAGGCCTTGGTGAGACCACACCTTGAATATTGTGTGCAGTTTTGGTTGCCTTATCTGAGGAAGGATGTTCTTGCCATGGAGGGAGTGCAGCGAAGATTCACCAGGCTGAAACCTGGGATGGCAGGAATGACGTATGAGGAGAGATTGGGTCGATTGGGCTTATACTTGCTGGAGTTTAGAAGAATGAGGGGATCTCATTAAAACTTATAAAATTCTGACAGGACTAGAGACAGACTAGATGCAGGAAGGATGTTCCCGATGGTCGGGGAGTCCAGAGCCAGGGGTCACAGTCTAAGGATAAGGGGTAAGCCATTTAGGACAGAAATGAGGAGGAATTTCTTCACGAGAGTGGTGAACCTGTGGAATTCTCTACCACAGAAAGCAGTAGAGACCAATTCATTAAATATATTCAAGAAGGAGTTGGATATATTTCTTAAGGGTAAAGGGATCTAGGGATATGGGGAGAAAGCAGGGACAGGGTACTGAATTTGGATGATCAGCCATGATCTCATTGAATGGCAGAGCAGGCTCGAGGGGCCGAATGGCCTATTCCTGCTCCTATCTTCTATGTTTCTATGTTTGCAGTGTACATTAATGATTTAGATATGAATGTAGGAGGCATGTTTAGTAAGTTCGCAGATGACACGAAAATTGGTGGAGTGGTAAATAGCAAGGAGGGAAGCCTCAGGCTACAGGATGATATAGACGGGTTGGTTAGATGGGCAGAACAGTGGCAAATGGAATTTAACCCTGAAAAGTGTGAGGAGAGGTATTTTGGGAGGACTAACAAGGCAAGGGAATACACAATGAATGGTAGGACCCTAGGAAGGACAGAGGATCAGACGGACCTTGGTGTGCATGTATATAGATCCCTGAAGGCAGCAGGACAGGTAGATAAGGTGGTTAAAAAGGCATATGGGATACTTATATTCTATGCCTCGGCTAATGAAGGCAAGAGCAGGGAGGTTATGATGGAGCTGTACAAAACGCTAGTTAATCCACAGCTGGAATACTGTGTGCAGTTCTGGTCGCCACACTATAGGAAGGATGTGATTGCATTGGAGAGGATGCAGACGAGATTCACCAGCATGTTACCTGGGCTGGAGCGCTTCAGCTATGAAGAAAGACAGGACAGGCTGGGGTTGTTTTCCTTAGAGCAGAGAAGGCTGAGAGGGGACCTGATTGTGGTAAACCACTTTTATCGTTCACTATCGTTACACTATAGTTATCACTGTTATATTGTTACTCTATGGTTATCACTGTTCACACTGTTGTATCACTATACGAGGTCGCCTGGTCACGCTGTTATACCTGGGCTGACCACTGCTGACTCCGCCCATGGCTCCACCTACCTGCCCAGGTATAAAGGTGGTCGACTGGCTGGCATTCCTCCTTGTTGGATCCGATCACCCACGAGGGTGGGCTCTGTTATTTAGCCAATAAAAACCTATAGTTACTTTCTTAACTCGTCGCTTTTCATTGGATGAATTGATAGGTATATCAATTTTATTGGCTAAATTTTAAAATGTCGCTCCTTGAGCAGCCAGACGCCCAGCTACAACAGCCACAGCAGCCGGCCTGGCTGCGAGCCCTCCGATCACCGTACCTGGATCTAAACCCACAGGCAGCAAACTCAGCCCTCGACTTCGAACACTGGCTGAGCTGTTTCGACTCCTACCTGGGAGAATCCGGCGTGCCTCAGAGATCCAAGCTAAGAGCTCTGACCGCCCAAGTGAGCCCTAAAGTATTCGCACTCATCCGGGACCTTACTACATACGAGGCCGCCATCAACCTGGTGAAACAACAGTACCAGAGCCCGGTAAATTCCATGTATGCCAGACATCTCCTAAGATCCCGCCCGCAACAGCCAGGAGAGTCTGTAGATGAATTTTTATGGGCGCTACAAACACTCGGCAGGGACTGTGACTTTAAAGCAGTAACGGCGGCAGAAAATACTGAAGATAATATCCGCGATGCCTTCGTGAAAGGCCTGCGGTCCGACTACTCACGGCAAAGACTACTTGAAGCAAAGGACCTCGACCTGAACACAGCTGCAGCCCTCGCTCGCTCCCTAGAAGTGGCCCATCGGGACCTCGAGGCGTACTCCAGGTACTGTAATTCGCGACCCTGGGACTCGGGACCGACCCCGGCCGCAATACCCCTCGCAGCGCAGCCCCTGGGACCTACCTCAGCGTCGGCGTCCCGGACCCGATCGGGACCGCCACCCCCGGTACCGGCTGCGACATCGGAGCCCCGCGATCGGGCCGCCGGCTGCTTCTTCTGCGGCCAGGCGAAACACCCGAGGGCGCGCTGCCCAGCGAGAAACGCGACGTGCTCAAGCTGCCTGAAGAAAGGCCACTTTGCTAAGGCCTGCAGAGGGAGATCAACAGAGGCCAGCAGTGCCTCATGCGAGTTGTGGGGGCGGCCATCTTCCATCAAGGCCACAGATGCCAGCATCCCCACGTGAGAGTTATGGGGCGGCCATCTTTGATCCAGGCAACCGACACCAGCAGTGCCTCATGTGAGTTGTGGGGGCAGCCATCTTCTCCGCCATTTTGTCCAACCTCGTGGGCGCCGCCATTTTACCCACCACACTCGACCGCCACCTTGCCTCCAGACCCGACCACCGCCTCACCCGCAGACTACAGCAGCTCGCTCAGCCATACACTAGCCTCCGTCACACTGGACCAAGCCCGCCCGCATCACCTGTCCAAGTCCATGATGGACATCAAAGTAAACGGCCGCGCCACGACCTGCCTGTTCGACAGCGGAAGCACGGAGAGTTTCATCCACCCAGACACGGTGAGCCACTACTCCCTCACTGTCCGGCCAACGCGCAACCGGATCTCGATGGCATCGAGGTCCCACGCCACAGACATCAGCGGCTACTGTGTTGTGACCCTGTCGGTTAAGGGCACGGAGTATAAAAATTTTAAACTCCTCGTCCTGCCCCAGCTCTGCGCTGCCGTCCTACTAGGGCTGGACTTCCAATCCCACCTCCAAAGTGTCACTCTAGCATACGGTGGACCCCTCCCCCCACTCACAGTCGACAACCAGCAGCTTTTAAACCGCCTACCGCGTAACACCTGCGGCCTAGCCACCCTCAAGGTCCCGCCACCTTCCCTGTTCGCTAACCTCACCCCCGACTGCAAACCCGTCGCTACCAAGAGCGGGCGGTACAGCGCCGGGGACAGAGCTTTCATTAGCTCTGAGGTGCAGCGTCTCCTGAAGGAGGGCATCATCGAGGGGAGCACCAGCTCCTGGATTGCCCAGGTCGTAGTCGTTAAGACCGGCAATAAAAACCGTCTGGTCATCGACTACAGCCAAACCATAAACCGGTACACCCAGCTGGACGCATACCCCCTTCCCCGCATATCTGATATGGTCAATCAGATTGCACAATACCGAGTATTCTCTACCATCGACCTTAAGTCGGCCTACCACCAACTCCCTATCCGCCCTGAGGACCGCCAGTATACCGCCTTCGAGGCGAATGGCCGCCTCTACCACTTCCTTAGGGTTCCCTTCGGCGTCACCAACGGGGTTTCGGTCTTCCAAAGGGAGATGGACCGGATGGTTGACCAGAACGGGCTGCACGCCACGTTCCCCTATCTAGATAACGTCACCATCTGCGGCCGCGACCGGCAGGACCATGATGTTAATCTGGAAAGATTCCTCCGTACGGCCCAACCTCACCTACAATAAGGAGAAATGTGTGTTTAACACCTCGCGCCTTGCCATCCTCGGCTGCGTAGTAGAGAACGGAGTCATCGGCCCCGATCCCGAAAGAATGCGCCCCCTCATGGAGTTACCCCTCCCCCACTGTCCAAAGGCGCTGAAGAGAACCCTGGGGCTCTTCGCCTACTATGCCCAATGGGTGCCCAATTATGCGGACAAAGCCAGACCCCTCATGAAGTCCACATCCTTCCCCCTCACGGAGGAAGCGTGCGCAGCCTTCTCCCTCATTAAGGGAGACATTGCTAAGGCCACAATGCACGCGGTGGATGAGTCCATCCCTTTCCAAGTGGAGAGCGATGCATCCGACTTCGCCCTAGCCGCTACCCTTAACCAGGAGGGGAGACCGGTGGCCGCCTTCTCAAGGACCCTACAGGGCCCTGAGATCCGACACTCGTCGGTCGAGAAGGAGGCCCAGGCGATCGTGGAGGCTGTACGACGCTGGAGGCATTACCTGGCAGGCAAACGATTTACCCTCCTCACCGACCAGCGTTCGGTCGCTTTTATGTTTAATAACAAGCTGAGGGGCAAAATCAAGAACGACAAGATTTTGAGGTGGAGAATCGAGCTCTCCACCTACGATTATGATATCTTGTACCGGCCAGGTAAGCTGAACGAACCCCCTGATGCTCTATCACGAATTACATGCGCCAACGCGCAAATTGATAGACTTCAGACCCTCCACAACGACCTCTGCCACCCCGGGGTCACCAGACTTTACCACTTCATTAAGGCCCGCAACCTGCCCTACTCCATCGAGGAGGTCAGGACCATGACCAGGAACTGCTAGACCCGTGCCGAGTGCAAACCGCATTTCTTTAGGCCGGACAGAGCAAGCCTGATCAAGGCCACCCGCCCCTTCGAGCGCTTGAGCATCGATTTTAAGGGGCCCCTCCCGTCCTCTGACCATAATGCGTACTTCCTCAACATTGTTGATGAGTACTCCCGTTTCCCCTTTGCCTTCCCCTGCCCAGACATGACCAGTACCACGGTCATTAAATGCCTGAACGACCTCTTCGCCTTGTTCGGGTTCCCAAACTATATACATAGCGACCAGGGCTCCTCCTTCATGAGCGAGGAACTCCGTCAGTTCCTACTAGCGAGAGGTATTGCTGCAAGCAGGACCACCAGCTACAACCCCCGAGGGAACGGCCAGGTGGAAAGAGAGAACACGACTGTATGGAAGGCCGTCCTCTTAGCCTTAAAGTCTAAGGGCCTCCCAACCTCCCGCTGGCAGGAAGTCCTCCCGGCAGCGCTGCATTCCATCCGGTCACTACTTTGCACTGCCATTAACGCCACCCCCCATGAACGAATGTTTGTTTTCCCCAGGAAGTCGACTACGGGAACCACACTACCAACCTGGCTGACCTCTCCGGGGCCCGTCTTGCTGCGAAAGCACGTGAGGGCCCATAAAACGGACCCCCTGGTCGAGAGGGTGAACCTCCTGCACGCCAACCCCCAGTACGCCTATGTGGCATACCCAGACGGGCGGGAGGACACAGTCTCCTTACGAGACCTCGCACCCTCGGGCATTCCGGAGACACCACCTTTACCCCTACCCCCCCCCCCCCCCCCCACCCCCCCAATTCCAGCCCAGGTAGACGGCATGCCGGAACCCCACGAGCCTTCGCCGACCACGCAGACACCAGCATTAACACCGGATAATGCAACACCGCCGCTGTGACGATCAGAAAGGCTTACGAGGCCTCCGGACAGACTGACATACCAGAACTGGTAGTACACTTCACCCCGCCGGACTCAAATCTAAACAAGGGGTGAATGTGGTAAACCACTTTTATCGTTCACTATCGTTACACTATAGTTATCACTGTTATATTGTTACTCTATGGTTATCACTGTTCACACTGTTGTATCACTATACGAGGTCGCCTCTTGTCACGCTGTTATACCTGGGCTGACCACTGCTGACTCCGCCCATGGCTCCACCTACCTGCCCAGGTATAAAGGTGGTCGACTGGCTGGCATTCCTCCTTGTTGGATCCGATCACCCACGAGGGTGGGCTCTGTTATTTAGCCAATAAAAACCTATAGTTACTTTCTTAACTCGTCGCTTTTCATTGGATGAATTGATAGGTATATCACTGATTGAGGTGTACAAAATTATGAGGGGCACAGATAGGGTAGATAGAAAGGAACTATTCCCCTTAGTAGAGGGGTCAATAACCAGGGGGCATAGTTTCAAGATAAGGGGCAGGAGGTTTAGAGGGGATTTGAGGGAAAACTTTTTCACCCAGAGGGTGGTTGGAATCTGGAGCTCACTGCCTGAAAGGGTGGTAGAGGCAGGAACCCTCACAACATTCAAGAAGCATTTAGATGAGCACTTGAAACGCCATAGCATACAAGGCTACGGACGAAGTGCTGGAAAATGGGATTGGAATAGACAGGGTTTGATGGCTGGCGCAGACACGATGGGCCGAAGGGCCTCTTTCTGTGCTGTATAACTCTATGCTAATTTGAGTGGGAGTAAGGGCAATACAAACAGCCATTATACTCCCTTTAACTTAAGTGCTGCTGCTTTTGGAAAAGTAGAGAAACACCTTAAGTGTAGGTTTCTGAGAGTGCTCCAGAGACAGCAGTACCACCAACTAGCTACAGAGGAAGGTCAATGGCAAGAAAATAAAGTTGCCACACAAGGCTTTCAAACAACTGAGCAACTTGTGCATGTGTAGTTCATTGTTTACTTCAGTTGCACTGGTGGCAACAGGATATAATGAAACCATCTTGCATGATATAAAGTAGGCCTTTCCCAATAGTCTGCTCTGCAGTTCCCCTACAGTATTCATAGAATCAGAGACTAGTACAACACAGGAGGCCATTCAGCCCATCGAGTCTGTGCCGGCTCTTTCGAAGAGCAATTCAGTTAGTCTCACTCCCCTGTTCTTTTCCCATTCTGGATACTTCCGACATTCCTGCATTTCATACGTAGGTCTCACTTCACAGAAGAGCTAGAGTACTGCATGAGCCAGAAACATGTTAAGCAGACAGAAGAAATGTGGGCTCCATAGGTGTCTGCCTTGGCTCAGTGGCAGCACTCTCGCCTTGGCATCAGAGTTACATCACTGTAGTACTGGCCAAGTGTGCCTTAATAATCTCATTCAAACCATTCCACTCTACCTTGACTAGTCTATTGCATTCACACCACTCACCCAGAAGAAAACAATTCTAAAATTAAAAATATATTTAAATAATCAAACGCACAGAATAAGGTCCCATTTGCTCAGTGGTTTTCTTCCTCTCACCCAACCCCAGCCCAATCTACTATAGTCAGTGCAAAATGAGAGGGAAACGACTGGAGGTTACTAACAAAATGAGGAACAATTATTGCAGCAGTGTTTATTTTTGTTTGTTGAATAGTGGTGCTTCTTCTCCCCCGCGGCCCCACCTTACGGGAAAAAACTTACTGACACTCGCACGTGAAAAATGGCCACCTGGGCATGGTACCACAGGGGATGCTGGCACCTATGGAACTGTGGCTCGGAATGAGCTACCACTTTCAGAGCGGAAAATGAGACACACGGCTGGTATTCTTAGCACGTTACCAGGACAACACCCCCTTTAAAACAGAGGATGACATTTTTAATAATCACATCTCCATCAGTGAAGTCCTGCAACCCTTTAAAGAACCTAACTCTCAATACTAGGGAGAGGGGGCTAAACGTAAACTCGTCTATAATTTCTTCTCTTCACCCCCCCACCCCACTTCCAGCAGTTTTGATACACATCCTACATGGAAGCTACCTCTAAACTGCAGGGGGAAGAGCAGGAACATTCGGTCCAAAACAGGGGTCGGTGTAGTCTTTCCCCTGACTGTAACACACCTCTCATCCGAAACGGGCTGAATAATGTTGAGTGACTACTACAGTGAAGATTCAAAAGATAACGAAGGCAGGGAATTTAAAACTCAGTTAGATGGCTTCTTTAGAATGAGAGACAATAGTACCGACCCAGAGATTTGTCCACAAAGGTTAGTTTATCCTTTTAGCATGTCTGGCTGCTTGTAACAATGTTTAAATATCTAAGGAGAAAGTGCTTTTGATGCACCTGGGTTTGGAGATGGAGAGCACGATACCGAATTATTGAAGACAGAGCCAAGCAGCTCGTGTTGGTGCAAGAGTCAATAATTGGTAGACTGATGTGGGATGTGGATTGAATAACACTTCAAAAGTAAAAAAATCATGCGTGAAATTACCACAAATAGATCAAATTGGAAAAACTTGAAATGAGGAATCTCAGGCGAAGGGAAAGATTAATACTAAAATGGCACCAAGTAATTCAATCAGAGCAGATAATATACCCATTCAGTCCTCTGTACAGTGAACCCAAACAATACCAATGCAGATAGCCCTAAAACAGACACACCAGCTGCGTCCTTCTCAAGAGACATCTGCATTTCAGTTTTCTGGTGAATGCGTGCAACAGAGGGAAGACAAAGCGGTTTGAGCTCCCCACCCCCTCAGTTCACAATCTGAATTGTATTAAATGGAGATGCGCGGAGATGAGGCTTCAGCATCTCATCACGGTGAAGTAGCTGGGATTCAGGCACCATGCCAAACACACAAGGGAATAACATTGCAGATCAAAGAGAGAAACTTACCCAAATAATCTGTGTGTGTAAATTATGAAATACATCAATGCTGCTGTTTTGTGTTTTTGTTTCAGGTCACCGCTGTAGTGTAACTTAGCTGAAGCGTCTAGAACACAAATTTAGTGATACTTGCACTCACGTAGCACCGTATTGTATTGATACAATTCAAAGTGTTGCACATAATGGCCCATATTTTCCGGTGTCTACGGGTGTGTACACACCCGTAGGGACCTCGCAAGTGCCGGTTTCAGGCATGCGACGCACATGTGCTGCAAACCGGTACTTCTGATCCGTCAAGAATCCGCTTGACAGATCGCACGCCTGCCCTGGAGAAGGGCCTCTGCGGGGCGGGGGGGGGGGGGGGGGGGGGTCCGCTTTCTGCAGGACCTCTGCCTGCTGAAAACCCTTAAAAATCTTATGCCTGTTAAAAGCAAGCGTAAGGCCTGCTTTTACCAGCATAAGAGTTTAAAAAAGTAAAAAAATAATTTTTTTCCCCGCATTCATTTATAATTTAAAAAACTTTAAAAAAAAGTTTATTTTTAGCCCCAAAAGATGTTTAAAATATTTCATGTAATTTTAACTAATTTTAAAAATGTGATAAAAAAAATGTATTTAATGTTTTGATGTGTTGTTTGAGTGATCCATCATTCATAATTTTGACAGGTCTAAGCTGTCAAAAGTATGAAGGGAGATTCCCTTCTCCCATTGGTTCCCCATGGCCCTCGTGATCCCAAGGACGCTCATGAACCGCCTGCGCCCCTGGGGGATACGTGGGCCCTGCGCATTTCGCCGTGGAGGCGCCCAGGAACGGAAATGTCCGGACTGCCAGAGCCCTCAGGTAAGGGCGTAGATTTTTTCCAGATCTCCGATTGGAAAATACAGGCCAATAAGTGTTTGAAATGCAACTAGTAGGTGGGTAAACAATTTCTCTTTTGTCACTTAAATGCTGTTACAAGCAACGAGACATGCTAAAAGGATAAAATAACCTTTGTGGGCCAAGTTCTGGATTGGTACTATACATTCTGAAGAGCCTATTGTGCCATGTAACCAATAATTAAATTCTCTGCTTTCATTATCTTTGTTCTTTACAGCAGTAGTCGCTCAACATTATGCAACCTGTTTCAGATGGGAGGTGTGTTACAGCGAGGGACAGGTCCCAATCCTTGGTTCTGAGCAGAAGCTGCCTCCACTTCCACTGGTAATTTGAAGATCGCTTGCATGTAGGATGTGTATCAAAACTGCTGGGGGCGGGGAAGAGAGGAAGAGATAGATCAGCCTTATTCATTGATGGGATTTCCCTACATGTAGGAAAGGAAGCAGTCACAGGACATCTTATATTGAGAAGAGCCTTTGTCTGATGAGATGATACAAGTAATAATTTCAGAATCTTTAAACTGCCCTCAGTTCTCATCTAGATTCAGGTCGAGCCTAATCATCAATTCAATTCCAAACAGCAATTGATACGGTTCTCTTTCCTAAATGTTTTAAATCACAAATTACCACATGCATCTCCTCAACTGAAGAAAATTACTAAAGTGTCAAACATGGTACCAGCTCATACACAAAGTTGTCAAGTGCTCTTATTATGAGAGCTGCAAATGCGCTGTGGTATCAGCACTAGTGTAACACAGTCCAACACAAGACTGAGAACTTGATCTCAAGCTTAGCCTGAACTATGAAGCAATGGGGCTGCGTTAAGATATTTAAAAACTGAGAAATCCAGATAAAGTGTCAACTCAAATCAGTTGGTAGTATTCTCACCTCAGAGTGAGGAAGGCTTTGGTTCCAGCCCCACTCCAACACCTGATCCAGACTGACAATCTAGTGCAGTACTGGCAGAGAGTGCTGCACTGCCAGAAGCATTGTCCTTTGAATTAATCATTAATCCATGGCTGAGTCTGTCTATTCCAGTAGTTCAGGTGGGCGTTAAAAGGTCCCAGTGCTCTATGCAGAGAGAGAGAGAGAGAGAGAGAGAGAGAGAGAGAGAGAGAAAGAGAGAGAGAGAGAGATTATTCCCACGTCCTGACCAAAATTCCTTCCAGAGAGAGAGAGAGAGAGAGAGAGAGAGAAAGAGAGAGAGAGAGAGAGAGAGAGAGAGAGGAGATTATTCCCACGTCCTGACCAAAATTCCTTCCCTAACCATCGCAAGAAAGCAAAAGATACATTTCTTTCAGAAAATAATATTTTGGGGTACAATACGAGTAATTTGAGACGCAACACAGAGTAAAGGAACAGGTGACTTTGGACCGATGGTTCCCAAAGCTCTCCACCACTGGGGGTTTCATTGCGTCATCATCATCATGTCTATATAAATGCAAGTCTTTCTATCATGTCTGGGTTTGTTGTAGACTAACTGATAGAGATCGATTGCTATGATTAGTCAACAACTCCATTATAGAGATCGATTGCTATGATTAGTCAACAACTCCATTATCATTGTATTATGTGACTACCAGGCGGGTAGAAGGTGAACTCGATGGACCGTGGTCTTTTTTGATCACAATTCCCAAGTTAAGTTTAAATGGTCATTCATTTGCTGCAGCATGTGGCATCTTGCTGTGTGAAAAATGGCTATTTCGTTAGCTCCTATAGGAATCGTACGTGAAGTGCTTTGATACGTTTAAAGACACATTGCAATCACTACCATGGTTTTCTGCAGAGACAATTCAAACAGTTAACTATTACGGCCAACTTATTATACATGGGCAACTACATTTTCTTTAGCTGCAGAGGGTTACATACAGATGTTCTCCTAAATTGACCATCCCGAGCAACACAAAGAGCAATTTGTAAACTCAGGAACCAGTTTCCATTTTTAGAATTTTTAGCCAGAGGAATCCTGGGATTAGGTAGGCATTTTGTGCCAAACTGCCCCTTAATTGTCATCTTTGAAGTTCTGTGCCACTGACATGGATGAGAACAGTGGTTCATTTCTGTTGTGTCTGTGTATAAGACACAGACTGCAGGAGAACGGTACAACAGGTGTTTACTCAACGTGGCTCACACGGGAACTGATCTGTACAGATTACTACTCAGTGCTATATACAGGTGTGGTCACTGCTGGTACTGCAGTATAAATGAGCTGTAAAAGAGAGTTCCCCCCTTAAAGGTATATACATTACAATTCCTCCCCTTTTAGATTAACAGTACCATAACACTCATTTAACAATTAAATATCAAACTAATTACAATTAACACTTAACATGCAACATTAGCTGAAAATAGTCTATTTATATATTCAGTCTTTGGGGAGGCTTCCTGATCCTTTCTGGATAGCGCCTTTCCCGAGTGTCTTGCTCTTGGTGCGGAGGCGATTCTGGCCCCCTGTCGTCGGTTGGTTCATCAGCTTCCGATGCTACTGTTTCTGGGGTAGATGTAACCTGTACGTCGGGTTCATCACCAGGTACGTATGGGCGAGGCATGGGGTTGACTTGTTCCTGTGACTAGGATCTGGTCAGCGTGGTGGTCTCATGATGCTCTCCCCAACGTCCACTGTGTACATTAGTGGGCCCTGCCGTGTGCATATCGTTCCTGGCTACCATTTTTCTGTTCGGTAGTCACGGGCCAAGACTGGTTGCCCTATATTGAAGCACCTTGTTGGCTTCTCATGGATGTGCTGCAATTGCTTACTCTCAACATCTCTTCGTACGTTTGGTCTGAGCAAATCCAGGCGAGATCTTAACCTTCGGTTAAAGAACATCATGGCTGGGGCCTGGTTGGTGACTGCATGTGTCGCATTCCGGTAGGCGAACAGGAAATTGTCCACCTTGTGCTGCAGCGGAATGTTGTCATTGTACATAGCCTTTATTGCCTTCTTAAAGGTTTGTACGAACCTCTCAGCCAATCCATTTGTGGCTGGATGATACGGGGCGGATGTGTAATGCCTTACCCCATTCTTTTTCAAGAACCTCCGGAACTCTTCGGACACAAACTGTGGTCCATTGTCGGAGCAAATCTGTTCTGGCAAGCCATTCCTGGCAAAAATGGTCCGTAGGTCTGCAATAGTTTTCTCCGTGGTGGTGGTGAACATTTTGATGACCTCAGGCCATTTCGAGTGCGCATCCACGGCTATGAAAAACATTGAGTCCATGAATGGACCAGCAAAATCAATATGCACCCATTACCATGGAAATGAGGGCCACTCCCATGGGTGTAGAGGGGCCTGTGGTGGTGCATTTTGGACTTTCTGGCATCCTGAGCAGCTCTTGGTCAGGTCCTCGATTTGTTTATCGATTCCCAGCCACCACACAAGCCCTGGCTAGGCTTTTCATTTTTACCCCTCCCAGATGACCCTCATGAAGCTCATTGAGCACTCTATCCCTTAACTTGGGTGGAATTACCACTCGGGATCCACACATCAAAGTCCCCCGGCACACTGACAGCTGTTCTCTCCTTGTCGAGAATGCTGGCAACAGTGAGTCGCCATGTGCTGGCCATCCCTTCACCGTCAAATCATATACCTGAGACAGTGTTGCATCATTTCGGGTTTCCTTTTCGATACAAGCGTTAGTTACCGGTAGGTATTCAACTATAGTCGAATGGAATATTTCGACAGGATCCACTGCTGGTGCTTCCTCCGCAGTAGGCAGTGGCAGGCGTGATAGCCCATCAGCATTTCCATGCTGTTTTGTGCCCTTATATTCAATCTCATAGTGGTGTGCCCCTAGAAAAAGTGACCATCTTTGTAGTCGTTGCGCAGTCATCACTGGAACGCCCTTCTTCGGATTAAAAATGGAGACGAGGCTGGTGATCAGTCAGCAAGGTGAATTTCTGCCCGTGCAGATAGTGATTGAACTTTTTCACTCCCCACACTAGGCTGAGGGCCTCCCTGTCAATCTGGGCGTAGTTACGCTCGGCTGAGGTTAGTGATCGTGACGCAAAGGCTATTGGCCTCTCTGAGCCGTCCGAGAATTTGTGCGACAGCACCGCTCCAATGCCGTAGGGTGACGCATCACATGCCAACCGAATTGGTAATGCCGGGTTGTAATGGGCCAATACCTCTTTCGATGTGATTAGTGTTTTGCTCTTCTGGAAAGCTTGTCTACATTCGTCACTCCACTTCCATGGCACCCCAGTTTGCAGTAGGGTGTTCAGTGGGTGTAGTATTGTAGACAAATTTGGCAAGAACTTATGGTGGTAGTTTACCATCCCGAGGAACTACCTCAGTTGTGACACATTTTCTGGTGCTGGAGCCCAGACTACTGCCTCAATCTTCTCTGGGGACTTCTGTAACCCCTCTTTATCGATAACGTGGTCACAATACGAGATCTGTTTTCTAAAAAACTCGCATTTGGGGCTGTTAGCTCGGAGCCCATATTCCTGCAATCTAGTGAGCACCTGCTCCAGGTTGGCAAGGTGATCACTGTCATTTTCGCCCCTGACCAGGAGGTCGTCCAAATAACACTGGGTCCCTGGAATCCCTTGCAGGACTTGTTCCATTGCCCTCTGCCAAATAGCCGGAGCTGATACTACCCCAAATACCAGCCGGTTGTATTGGTAGAGACCTTTATGGGTGTTGATGGAGGGGTATTTTTTTGATGCTTCTTCTACCTCCATTTGCAGATACACCTGGGCCAGATCAATCTTAGTGAAGCGTTTCCCTCCAGATAGCGAGGCGAAAATATCTTCAATCCGCGGAAGTGGATATTGTACGGTGTGAAGGACCGGGTTCACTGTTACCTTAAAGTCCCTACAGATGCGAACCTTCCTTGGTTCCCCAGGCGTGCTGCTCAACGACTGTTTCATCACAGGGACGATGGGTGTAGCCCACTCGCTCCAGTCTACCGTGGACAGTACACCTGAACGTTCCAGACTCCCCAGCTCTGCTTCGACGGCTGGGCGGATTGCATAAGGTACCGGTCTGGCCTTAAACTTTTGGGCTTGCGTTTTCTTCAATTTTAATCGTCGCTGTCATGCCTTTTAGTGGTCAGAGTCCTTGCTGGAACACCTCTTTCGCGTCAGTTAGGATCTTTGAGTCGCCCAGGTGTGATGTCGTCATCCTTTTTGTCAGCCAGTCAGTGCCTGTATGGAATGCCAATCCAGTTGTATTTTCCGGATCCATTCACGTCCCAGTAATGGTGGTCCTCCATCTTGCAATACATACAGGTCTAGTTTTGGTGTTTCCTTACCGTTATATATAACGGTCACCCTTATTTTTCCTTTGGGGTAGACTTTTTGCCCCGTGTACGTCTTCAAAATAATTTTTGTCTCTCTCAAGGGTATGTTTGAGAATAGCCGCTCGTAGTCCCGTCGGTTTATGACGGTTAGGGCTGATCCTGTGTCCAATTCCATCTTTACCTGGACTCCTGCTATCTTGCTATCTTGAGAGTGACCCAAATGGTTCGGTGATCCTCCGTTGTGATCACATTATGTAGTTTCAGACAACTCAGTTCCCTGCTTTCGGAGTCGTTATCACTCTTTTGTTCGTCTGAACTATTCTCCGTCATCTTATGTACCACCTTCTTGTACTTTTCTTTGGTAGGTTTCTTATTGCTGGTTTTCTTTCCCGACCTGCAGACTCGTGCTAGGTGTCCTACTTTTCCACACTGTCTGCACACTTTGTCTTTGAACCAACAATCATTCTGGTCGTGTGTTGTTCTGCCGCAGCGATAGCACTTCTCTGTTCTATATACATTTCGTTTGTGCCATATTCTTGCGGTCTCTGTTGTATCTCTGCAGCGCCCCGTGCTGCTGCTTCATATGATACCGCAATGCTGAAAGCCTTTTCCAGCGTAAGGTCCCTTTCCGACAGAAGCCGTTTCTGGGTTCCTTCTCTTTGAAGCCCACACACAAACTTGTCTCTTAAGGTATCTGCCAGTCCCGCTCCAAACTGGCAGTGTTTCGATAGTTTGCGCAGTTCTGTTAAATAATCAGCATTGCTTTCATCCTTATGCTGGTTCCGTTTGTGAAACTTGAATCTTTCTGCTATCAGCAGCGGTGTGGGGTTTAAATGTTCCTGTAGTATCGTTACTATGTCTTCAAAACTCTCTTCCATTGGCTTCGTTGGGGTTACTAGATTTCGTAATAAACCATACGTCTTTGCACCCATTAAATTTAACAATACCGACGCTTTCTTGTCATCTGACACCTCATTTGCCTTGCAGTATACCTCTATTCGTTTGACATATGTAGTCCAATCTTCAACTTCATTGTCAAATGCGGTGATAGTGCCACTCTTCGGCATTTTGGGTGTGGTTTAAAATGGCGTCTCCCAATGGCTTAAAATTGCGTCTCCCGCGCTTTCCTTCCTCCCCCGCTGCTGCCAACGCCATTCCCGGCGGTTCTCGTGGCAATGGCGGCACCCTGTAGGTTTCGCGCGCTTCTCCTGCGCTGCTGCCAACGCCGCTCTCGGCGGTCCACATGGCAATGGCGGCGCCTCGCAGGTTTCTGCGCGTCTCTCTCTCCCTCTCTTCGACGCTGCTCGGCCCCTGAACACCGGCTGCGCCCTGTGCGCTCTGCCCTCTCTCTCTCTCCCCGTCGACGCTGCTCGGCCCTTTGCTTTGCCGCTCGGTCGGGCTCTAGCCCGCCGCTGTCCGGGAAGGGTCTGCGCACTACCTGTTGCCAGCCCGTTTCGCTGGACCACCTCGACTGGAAAGCCAAGCCTGGCTCTCGACAGCCTCCCCCGCAATTCTCGAGTCTCTGCTGGATGACTGGGCGGTTGCCCGTGGTCGACGCCCGAGTCTCTGGCTTTGACCTCCAATCCACTGATCTCCAGGAACGAATCCCCGGGAGGTGATGCAGAGTTGCAGGTAGGTTCGAACTTGCCTTGTCGCCAATGTTGTGTCTGTGTATAATAAGACACAGACTGCAGGAGAACGGTACAACAGGTGTTTACTCAACGTGGCTCACACCGGAACTGATCTGTACAGATTACTACTCAGTGCTATATACAGGTGTGGTCACTACCGGTACTGCAGTATACATGAGCTGTAAAAGATAGTTCCCCCCTTAAAGGTATATACATTACAATTTCAGTGCTTCCAATTTGTTTTGTGGGCTGGGGAGAAAGAAATCTACACAAAACATCTCCTTCCCAGCTGATTTTAACAGATTTAACTAGATAAACAGGACAAAGCAGCCCGCTTGATCAGCATCCCATCCACCACCTTAAACATTCACTCCCTCCACCACCAGCGTACCGTGGCTGCAGTACCATCTACAAGATGCACTGCAGCAACTCGCAAAGGCTTCTTCGACAGCACCTCCCAAACCCACGACCTCTTCCACCTAGAAGGACAAGGGCAGTAGACGCATGGGAACACCACCAGTTGCAAGTTCCCCTCCAAGTCACACACCATCCTGACTTGGAAATATATCAATGTTCCTTCATCGTCGCTGGGTCAAAATCCTGGAACTCCCTCCCTAACAGCGCTGTGGGAGTACCTTCACCACACTGACTGCAGCGGTTCAAGGTGGTGGCTCACCACCACCATCTCAAGGGCAACTATGGATGGGCAGTAAATGCTGGCCTTGCCAGTGATGCCCTCATCCCAGGAACAAATTTTAAAAAACCATCAAAGTGGTTAAGGAGTCACTGACAGGTGTGCAGCCATTTCCCTTTATAACATTTATAAAAGACTGTATACAATTCATCAATTCAATAACTGAGCATCATAGGGGGGAGGGATGAACAAAGAATTCACTTTAGACATTACTGAACATACAAAGGTCTGCATCCAAGGCCAAATGGATGGCTTTAAACACACGGCTCCATGAGCACCACCCATTCCACACTGATCAGCTACATGCACATCAGCTTCGAGCTTCTGGCAGCCAGGTAGTGGCAGCTATTGCGCACATCATTATCCAAGCGCATTTTCCAGGAAATTATGACATTAAGTGTCATGCTATTACTTGCGCTACACCAACATTCCCTGGACCATTTCCTCCGCTATTCTCCTCACCGAAACAGTATTTAAGTTAATTTTCATAGCTCCACCCAGTAAAATCAATGGCGATCGCGACTTTCCAGAATGGACACCTATTTTTATCGCCGCTGCCAGTTACACTGGGAAATAGTGGCGTTGGGTGACCTGGCAGTGGTGTGATTTCCCCTAGATTAGTATAGAAAATGAGAAGTGTTCATTTATACTCAAGATGACATATCTACACAATTATCTCTAGCATGTCCCAAATGTTAGAACCTAGTTTTATTGAGGTCATGGTTGTTTATTATTGTATATAAAAGCCCTGGATGTCCTTGACTTTGACCAAGCAATGAACTGATGTTCCCAGAAGTAGTCAGAATTCAACTGAACTGGGCATTTGACCCAAACAATGCATTCGTATGAAAAATAAGCAACTACATTTTCAATGATATAGTTGAGGAAAATAATTTGTGCATTGTTTTGAGGGAACAGAACGAATAGCTGCAGAGACCCGAGTCACGGCAGCCTAATAAATAGCTCTGATCGTAACTCGCCTGATTAACGGTAATTTCTCACTTTGAGATTACAGGATCTGAAAGGTGTTCACAGGGGAGACAACGCCAAGCTGAAATTTATGAAGTAGTCATGCAGGATAATTTAACTGACAGCAACTTTTATTTTGCAGTTCATTGTTTCTTCAAACTTGCATTGAGGGTTAAAATTGTTTCATTAACATAGATCGATTTCGAAGGACATAAGGGGGAAGTGAGGACTTCAATTTGGTCAGTTTTACATGAATCAATAAAGAAGACTTAGTACCGTCACTGAATGAATTGCAACAAACATTGGCCACTGGCTGCGCCGTATCCGATTTGTCGCCATGCTCGCTGTGGCGCATTCGGTTTAGAGATGCAGGAAAATATGGAGAAAGTCACAGACGGCCAAAATTAACATTCTTGCCATTACAGCGAAATCTGGGCCAGCTCATTTTCTGCCTGTGGACCCTCTCTAACGTGAAGCCATCCTACAAATCATCCAGAAAGAAAAAACATATCTAGATGTTGCCTTCAGCAACCAATGGCTGCATGTAGGAAAAAAATCACAGTACTTCCTTGCCACCAGAGGCACAAACAGCATCTCATTTCTGTGCTGGAACATGTCCCTGACGTTTGGAATTGCTACATACCACTGTTAATAAAGGGAAGTTCCAAACAAAATGGCTGCCTCTAGCCAAGCATTCCAAGCACAAAATGGGTGACCAGCGGTTATCGGTGAGTTTGCTGATAACCCTAAGCATTGTGTCAGAGGCTATGGCCAATTCAGGAGAATGTGTGTATGTATGTTATCTTCAGAATTGTAGCTGCAAGTGAAGAACATGTAGTTGCCTTTGTGTAGGTTGGCCTTCATGATCAACTGTTTGAACTGCCCGCAGCAGGGTATTTAGTATTTGCCAATGGACTGGAGTGACAAGCACATAGGTTCAAACCTTTTTAATGACCAACATTGACCAGTTAATGTTCTTCTGTCAGCCCAATCAATTTTTCATCAAAACTCGATAATTGTTTTCGTAATGTTTTTAATCAAAGCAATTTTGGCTCCGGCTCAGGGTTTAACGATCACGGTCTGAAATGATCTAACCCAAAAGTAACAATCCCCCCCACCCAAAAAAAATTTTTGGTGGGGGGGGGGGGGGGGGCATTTAATGATCAACTTGATGTTTAAAAAGCTTGGGGCTCTTTAAAATCTATTTGAAACAATTGTTGCAAGGTAGGCTGCAGGGGCAAATCAGCATCCCACCAAAATTCCTCTCAGTAATGTGCATTAGTGCCCACACTGTATTTTCTTGAACGCTTTGAAATGCAACTATTAAAGACAACATGCCCTGCTTGAAACAAAGCCAAACATTCCTTGAAAACAACTTCCTTTGTGGTCGTCATTTCCACCCTGACAAATGGCTAGAGAGAGCATTAAACGTTTCTCCTCTTGCTCTTTCTCCGTCAAATCCAATCAGCAATCAAAAGGGCTGGGGTTTGGGGCGCGTGTGGACAGGAAAGAAATCTTGAGGATCAGATTTTATGATTTTACTTCAACAGTTCCACTAGGTAGAAGAGGCACAGTTAAATATGACACCATGAATGTGTTATACTGGCTCTGTGCACTTGGTGACATCACTGATCTTTCCGTTATAGAAAAAGACTTGAATTTATATAGCGCCTTTCATGACCTCAGGATGTCCTAACGAGCTTTACAACTAATTAAGTACTTTTGTAGTCTAGTCACTGTTGTAATGTAGGAAATGCAGCAGTCAATTTGCAGAGTAAGGTCCCACAAACAGCAGTCAGATAAATGACCAGATAATTTTGAAGAAGGGTTTCGACCCGAAACGTCAACTCAAATTTCTCTCCATGGATGTTGCCTGACCTGGAGTTTTTTCAGCAATTTCTGTTGTTATTTCGGATTTCCGGCATCTGCAGTATTTTGCTATCGTAATCTGTTTAATGATGTTGGTTGAGGGATACCGGGACAACTCCCCTGCTCTTCTTTAAATCGTACCATGGGATCTTTTGCGTCCACCCGAGAGGGCAGATGGATCTTTGGTTTAATGTCTCATCTGAAAGACAGCACCTTCGACAGTGTAGCACTCCCTCAGTACTGCACTAAAGTATTAAACTGGATTATGTGCTCAAGTCTCGGGAGTGAAGTGTTAACTCACGACCTGCTAACACCGAGGCGAGAGTCCTATCACTAAGTCAAGGCTGACACCTATACAAATGCCAGCAACACAGCCTAGTCTTCAGCAGAGTTACTCATTTGCACATAAAGCTCAAACAATTGTTTCTCTAGGATAAAGAGAGCATCAAATCAAAGCTCACAACCATCTACAGCAGGGGTGCCCAAGCTTTAGTCTTTGTCTTTTGATAGGTCTGTATCATGGAGCCTCTAAAGCTGCTTAGTTTAAAATTAAATGTTCCCTCTTGCATTGCAAGTTGCTGATACCAACGCATCTTAGTTTAGGATTCACCTAAGAACAGCCCTTTGAATTTTTGTTGGGACCTGGAGATTTGTAAATAGGACAAAGCAGTGATTATAAAATACAAGCTCAAACAGAACGGAGTTGCCTGGGCTTCGGAATCGATTGCCAGGGACTGCAGGTTGGACATTACCCTGGTCTACAGTGTGTTCCAGGCATCCATCTGTTTACATAACAACGCTTTTTGGTATCTGTATGAATGCAGCTTTCCAACCCGATTTCTACTTGGCATGTGTAGGGGCCGAGTTAGTAGGGGCCAATCAGATCCCAGAATATCTATTTGCAAATAAATACAGAAAGCGGGTATTAAATTTGGTTTTTGGTGTGGAAATTTAAGTTGAAATACTGAAATTGTAGTTAAGTTGAACACAGGACTTTGTTTCTGAGCAATGCAGTCAGGACGTGACCGCTTTACTCAATTCCAAATTACTTTTGCTTTTTTACAATCGTACCAAAGTAAGTCACCCAGCTTTTAAAATTTGCACCATTGTGAATTTCTGATTCTTGAGGACATGGTAAATCCCACCTTCAAAATATGGGTGGCCCTGCTAACTAGAGAGTCTGATGGGCAATCCACAGGTCAGATATTCGGAACACCAGTCAGTCATTGAGCAGCATGGAGAGGAATGCGCATGGCCAGAATTTTAAAAAGAGGGCTCTTGTGATTTGAGATGGTTTCAGATCATTTTTCTCATCTTTGATGCAGACATCTGCTTCCATAGGCAAGTCCTCACTCCCCATCAACTATTATTTGTAAATCAATCGGAAACATCAGGCTGGATGAACAATGAAAACGTTTCATTTTTAAAGTGTGCACTGGAAATGATGCAGGAAATCACAGTACACTCCCAATGTCCCTGACAAATCACACAGACAGATCCTATCTCAGGCTAAAAACTATGAATCTAGTATACTATGAAATAAGTTTAACAGAAGCAAGATACCTCACAGAACTCTACTTCTTGCATGACAAAAGTCAAGAGGTCCTTAGCAGTTCCCAGCAGTTCTCTGAATAGCCTGCATCCTTGACAAAATGCTTTTAACTGAGAAAGACAACTCATTAACCTCCACCCATATAGTGGTATAGCAAAATGACAATTGACGAACAAGCAAAGTCACTTATGCCCAGTTACACGCAGCTTCTGACTGTACAATTGTAAATCCAAATTCACTTCACAAGTACCATGGCTACCCTCTCCCCATCAAAAGTTAGTCTCCAGCTAATCACCCAACACCAGGATGGGTTGAAACAGAGCCCATCCCTATCTCTGTAATCTCCTCCAGCCTCACAACTCACCACCCGTCCCCAAACCCCCGAGATAGTTGCGCTCCTCTAAGTCTGACTTCTTGAGCATCCCTGATTTTAATTGTTCAACCATTGATGGCCGTGCCTTCAGCTGCCTAGGCCCTAAGCTCATGAGTTCCTTCCCTAAATCTCTCTGTCTCTTTCCTCCTTTAAGACGCTCCTTAAAATGTACCTCTTTGATCTTTTGGTCATCTGCCCTAATTCCTCCTTATTTGGCTCGGCGGCAAATTTTGTTTGATAACAGAGAAATGTGAGGTGATGCTTTTTGGCAGAAGGGATAGGGAAAGGCAATATAGACTTAATGACACAGTTCTAAAGAGTGTGCAGGGACAGAGGGACCTGGGGGTTCATGTGCATAGATCTTTGAAGGTGGCAGGACATATTGAGAGAGTTAACAAAGCATATGGGATCTTGGGCTTCATAAATAGCAGGGAAGTTATGCTGAACCTTTATAAAGCTCTGGTTAGGCCACAACTAGAGTATTGTGTCCAGTTCTGTTCACCACACTTTAGGAAGGATGTGAAGGTCCTCGAGAGGGTGCAGAAGAGATTTACTAGAATGGTCCCAGGGATGAGGGATTTTAGATATAAGGTTAGGTTGGAGAAGCTGGGGTTGTTCTCCTTGGAGCAAAGGAGGTTGAGGGAAGATTTGATAGAGGTGTACAAGATTGACAAGTTTGGATAAGGTAGACAGAGAAAGGCTGTTCCCATCAGCTGATGGTACAAGGATTAGGGGACACAGATTTAAGGTTTTGGGCAAGAGATACAGGGGTATGTGAGGATAACTTTTTTAAGCAGAGTGAGGTAATGACCTGGAACCCGCTGCCGACGAGGGTGGTGGAAGCAGAGACAATCAATTATTTCAAAAGGAAATTGGATAGGCACTTGAGGGAAATAAACTTGCAGGGCTACGGGGATAGAGCGGGGGAATTGGGCTGACTGGATTGCTCTAGAGAGCGCGCCATGGGACATTTTACTACGTTAAAGATGCAATAAATACAAGTTGTTGTTGTTGTCTCAATTCAGTGCAGCAAGAACAAAACCAGAAAGGAAAGCAGTGCACCAATGCTTCTCAATTTTTTCTAAGTTAATTAAGAAATCAAAAGTAAAAAAGCACTTTGGACTTCTATGGATTGGTGCAGTGGTAGGCACACTAATGCACAACCATGGTTCTTCACATCCCTGACCGTGGCTTGACACCTGTTCCTCATTATACAATCCAAGCTCAGAAGGAGGAAAGGAAGTTTAGTGGCAAGATACCCAGGCCCATTCATCTGTCATCTTGACCTTGAGACAGCTACTGTGCAGTTTTAGTTAAAAAATACAGGTTGATCTTGCGTAAGTGTAGTAGGGCTGATTGTCATTGAAAAAACTGAGGTCCTGCCATTGAAAAAACTCAGGTCCCGCCATTGGGATCATTAAAACCGGGGGTTCGTTATAAGCTAGTGAAGCTGTGTACAGTTTTGGTTTCTTTACCGAGGGAAGGATAGACTTGCCTTAGAGGGGGGTGCAACGAAAGCTCACCAGACTGATTCCTGGGATGGGGGGATTGTCCTGTGAGGAGAGATTGAGTAGACTAGGCCTATACTCTCTGGAGATTAGAAGAATGAGAAGTGATCTCATTGAAACATACACAATTCTTAAGGGACTTGACAGGTAGAAGGATGCTTCCCCTGGCTGGAGAGTCTAGAACCAGGGGCCACAGTCTCAGAATAAGGGGTCAGCCATTTAGGACTGAGATGAGGAGAAATTTCTTCACTCAATGGGTTGTGAATCTTTGGAATTCTCTACCCCAGAGGGCTGTGGATGCTCAGTTGATGAGTATATTCAAGACAGAGTGATAGACTTCTGGATACTGAGGGAATCATGGGGATAGTGCGGGAAGGTGGAGTTGAGGTAGATGATCAGCCAGGATCTTATTGAATGGCAGAGCAGGCTCGAAGGGCCAAATAGCCTACTCCTGCTTCTATTTCTTATGTTCTTATACTGCAAAGCACATGCTTTTTTATGGCGAGGAGCCAGCCTGTCTCAAAATGCATTAGGTGGCTCACACCAATGAAGAATGACTGGACTGCAACTCATTAAAGAATGGAACACTCCAGTTCCAGCACTGCAAAGCCAAATATGCAACTTAGCAATTTAAAACACTACAGCGATAACTCAATTCCCATCAATGTGTACTCACAGCCATCAGCTCTTTCTGAAAGGACTTCTTTTCCTTGTTCTCAGTGTCATTACAGTCCTCCTTGAGTTTTTCCAATACAGACGCCACACGCTCTGGTTCGCTGTCTATCTCGGTCCGGCAGAAGTGCATGAGCGGCATGTTTTTGTAACCCAGGGCGTCCGCAAATGCTCTCCAGCTACTGATATTTTCCATAAGCGTCATCCTTACAGAGGCATAGATGTAAGTCAGAAACTTGCTGGGGCGCAGGATCTGCTCCAAGAGCAAAGAGGTAGTGAGATCAGGCCCGTGAAAGAAGTTCGGCTTAATTTTCCCAACTACCAACACATTTTTGGCATGCACAAGCCCTATCTTCCCTTGGTAGTACCCAGTGTACCACTCTTTCGTTCGCAGCTGCCCTTTCAACTTAATCTTCTCTTCGCTCAGCAATGCAATCGCGTCTCCCTTTTTATACTCCAAAAGATAAAAGTTTTTGTTCTGCCTTACTACAGTCTTCAGCAGTTTGCCATACTTGAGGTTGTTTACACGGCGGTCCTGAAATATGGGGTATTTACTAGTGACAGCCAAGGGCGAAAGAACAATCTTGCCAACTTCTTTCTTCTTCAGGAACCTCCTCTGCCCGCTGTTTCGTGTTCCAGACTTTGGGGGCGGCTGTGGTGTCCTCACACAGAACTGCGTAATTATTACCTCCTGGTCATCCTTGACCTGGATCCGCAGCGTGAAGTCAGAAAGTTCTTCCTGGATGCGTGAGTGAATAGGAAAGATGAGACGACTGACCTTTCCAAGCTTCACTTGAAATCCACGGACAACCTTAACTTGGTCAGAAGATTTGATCTCGTAGTTGGAAATATTGGGATGTATGCTTATCTTCAGGTCCTGGGGCTTTGCTAACACAAACTGGTGCTTGCCCCACAGCTGTAGCGCTACTGGTGGTACACTCAAAACCTCTCGGCCTACTTCACTTACTAACAATGACTTGGGTGCACTATCATGCCCAAAAACAGCTACCACTGTCTTGAATGAAGGATGGATATGCTTAGGCCCATAAACCCCAACCGTGACATTTTTGTTAATGCAGTCCCACACAGTGGCAGGGTACTGCAGTGACCTGGCCTGAGAAACCACAACAACATACATGCAAGGCTCCAGATTGTCCAACTGCACCTGCACTGTATCGCCATAGTGATAGACTTGAGGCATTGGTGAGAATGGCCCATCTTTGCTGTCACTGCACAGGCAGGTTATCTCAGCATCCTTCTTGCTCACTACATCATCTTTTAGCTCAGCAGAAATTTTCATTTCCAAGGTAAGAAATGTTTTGACTTCCATGTTGCTTAATTTGATCTCAACGACAGGGCTAATGGTTGTACATTTATCATTGTTCAACTCTACAGGAGGATCCAACAAGGCCTTCATTGAAATCTGCTGGGTTTCTCCTGGAGACACATGTCCTTCTGGTACATGAATACTGATATTGGTGTCTGGAAGTTGAACTGCTCCACCTGTGCTGTCCAGCTTACACGCAATATTAGTCTCCACAGGCTGAGTCTGACCCCAGCCAGGATTTTGTCCCAGAGAGTCCAGATCATGGCATGAACGTGCCAGTTTCCTGTGGTTAAGCCATGCTGTTCGGAAGTCCTCCCTGCTCTTGAACTGTTCAGGGTCTGGAGACTGCATGCTTGTGAAGAAGCCAGTCGAGGAAGGTGCATCAGACTTGGCTTGCAAGACTGAAAGCTCAGACATACTGTACGATCGCTTGCTCCTGAAGAATGGATTGTTCCGACTCAGGAGTGGATCAAACTCGGCCTTTGAGCTGGTTAATGGGTCTTCCTCAAAAATACCATTACTTACACTGTTAGTTGTTAATGTTTTGGAACCAGTATAAGATGGGGTTAATGAGTCAAATAGAAGTAGATCCACTTCTGATTTAGTTGCCTGTTCACTGTTGGAACTGACGCTATGTACGTTCCCATCTAGAAATGGATTGGAGGATGCAAAGCCATTCAAAAATGGATTGTTATGTTGGGGTTTTGCAGACGTTTTCTCAAAGACATCTCCCCACTCTCCAAGTAAATCCATCTCTTTGGCACCTTCATCAGAACTGTCCCCAACATTATCCACCATTCCACTGTCTCGGAGGGAGGAACTTCTGCCAACAGGCTGAACATATGAAGCAGGAATGTAGCCCATTTCAGTATTGTTGTGGGCATACCACCATTCAGGTCCAGAGGTGTCCAAGACATACAGAAGATCCCCCTTGTTAAATTTGAGTGTTGTAAAATTAGTAGGACAGTAATCCTTGATAGCCACAACTTCACGTGCATCTCCAAAAGATGTAGATGTATCCAACCGCAAGGTACTAGGAGAAGGCACTGCAAATTTTAGAAAGAGAAGCATTAATTCAGGCAGGGTTACAGGTTTCCTTAAGGATCAGGACTATGCCTTTTGACATTAGGAATACATTTAACCATTTCAAGCAAACATATTAACCAAGGCAAGACAAATTTAAGTGCAGCACAATAAGGTAAAATATATCCTGGACATCGAAGTTCTTGCAAATTGATTAACGTGCAGTAATAGCATGAATGATGCCCTACAGGAGGTGGCCATTTGGCCCATCGTGCCTATGCTGGCTCTTTGAAAGAGCTAAAATATTCATCTATATTAATGATTATACATCTGCCAAGCATACCGATAGTTGGTATAGTACATGTAAAATACTTGGAAATAGAGAACAAAAGCTGTGCATTTAGAATAGAAAATACACTCAGGTGTACTTTGTGAGTGCGGTAACCCAACTTTGGTCCAAATTGTTATAATCTGCACAAGCTTTGTTAATGGTTTACAGATCGTTCTCTGTACCCCTTGCTTCTGTTACTGCTTTGTAACCACTTTACTAATTCTGTACAAATGGCAACTGTGTGAGATCAATAAATAACTTTACCTTCTCTGATATTGAGGTCTACAACAGGAGAAACTTAAGAATGTGGGTGGGAGGGGGGGCAATCACAGTGGCTCAGCAAGCTTAATCAGTAAGTAGCTCCTCCCCACTCCACCACTGGGGTTTTTCTTGTCATTTCTGGGTCTGTTGCAGACTAATTAAGAGAGATTGATTGGTACGATCAGTCAACAACTGTATTATCATTGTATCGTGTGACTACCAGAAAGGTAGAAGGCGATCTAGATGGACCTTGTTTTATTTTTGTCCAGCGATTCCCAAGTCCCTATGTCCCTAGTAGCTGAGCCTACAAACCAGAAAGGGCTTACTGAGTATGGGAAATGGTCCTGCAGTTTCCTTCCTCCCCACAAAAAAACTGGACTGCTCGCTAAAGCTGACTGCTGTGGAAGCCCCAGTCAGTGACTGGAAGCAACTACATTGTCTGCTAAATCTGCAGGCGAATCAGAACTGGTTTTAGTTGAAGGGAAGAAAAGTCGTAGGAGAGAACTCTTAGTTCAAAGTACTCAAGCACTCCTCCAAATTCTATGTTGAAAAGTATTATAGTTGAATAATTTTATCTTTTTAAAAAGAAAACTGGTATCAAAAGAAGTTTCCTTGGGAATACACTCAACAGAATACAGCAAGAGGCTTCATATTTCCAACATGCAAGGTTTACAATAAGATTGAATTCCCCCGAGTATAGAAGATTAAAGGGTGATCTCATTGTAGTGTTTAAGATGATTAACGGAGTTGATAGGATAGGTAGAGAGAAACTACTACCTCTGGTGGAAGAGTCCAAAACAAGGGGGCATATCCTTAAAATTAGAGCTGGGCCGTTCAGAGGTGATGTCAGGAATCACTTCTTCACGCAATGGGTAGTAGAAATCTGGAACACTCTCTCCCCCCCCCCCCCAAAAAAAACTGTTGAGACTGGGGGTCAATCACAAATTTCAAAAGGGAGATTGACAGATTTTTATTAGGCAAGGGTATTAAAGCATAAGGAACCAAGACAGGTAGGTGGAGTTAAGATACAGATCAGCCATGATTTAATTGAACAGCAGAACAGGCTCGAGGCACTGAATGGCCTCCTCTTGTTCCTATGTTCTGGAAAAGGTTATGGTTTGATGACCCATTATGACACCACCAACACAAAGGAGCCACCTGCAGCAGAGCGCTGCCCGCCATTCAGATCAATGGGGGCCGCAACTTCAGACATAGTTAGGAGTAATTTCAGAGCTGTATGATTTGGAAACACGTCATCAACTGGGGAGGAAGAGGCCAGAAAAAACATCAGGGCCCCATCTTCACCTGCAGCTAAAAGGGGAGCGAGGAACCAATTCCCACTCAAAACAAAAACACAACCAACCTGGGAGTGAAAAATAAACAAAGAAACCGAACCTGATTAGCAAGAATCATCACTGAAAGGCAATAAAATTAACAAAAGGGAAGTGCGACAAAATACTTGGCGTTTTCAGATATTTGTCCCTGTAAATATTTATTTTTTTGTCCCACTGCACTGTTAAAGCAAGGATTGTACACACCATGACCTGAACAGCCCATTCTATCCCACTCAGATAGAAGAGTGTCTATTGTATTAAAGTTACAATCGATTGTTAAAGATAAAGGAGATAGGATCCGGAGCTGGCTTTAGGCTGGCATCGTGAGTGCATGAGCAACATGCTGGCCCAAAACCAACGAGACACACTTCAGACGTCTGTAATTGAACTCTGACCCACATATTTCTGTATAAAAATTGTTAAACTAATGGACCTCCAGGACACAAATTAAGAATCCAGGCTTGATTGCCTTTCAAACAGCACTCTTGCAAAAAGCTATTTTGGAGTGATTACTGCATTTCTTGCACGTAAACAAACCTGCAGGGAATTCATTCTTTCCATTTACTTAATGGGAGCTTTCCTGATTTCTGCATTTTGATCTTTTTTGGCAGGCTGTAGCAAGGCAGAACAGGCTATAACATGCAAGTCTGGGGCACTGCAACATTCAAAACAGCCTAGATTAACAGACTGGTTGACAAAAACATTATAGCTAAACCGGTTAAACAACTACGCTGGTTAAACATTCAGCTGAATGTCTTCTTTCAATACCCGACGGTGATCATTGTATATTTAAAAAAAAACTGTTCAACAGTGAAGAAACTTATCAACTATTTCAGTTCTCTCTATGTATATTTTAAGAAGCTCAATACTCCATCCACATTAATGGATTTGCTCCCCAATATTTTAACTAATCTTCTCCGCCCTCCAATTTTCTCTCCTCTCCAGAAAATACTGAGGCACAATTCTACAGCCATTGGCCACCCTGCAGGACCTGATCCAAGCAGCAAGGAGAGATTCTGGACCGCAAATGCCGACAGGGTATTCGAGTAGGAGGTATTACAACACTGCGTGCACACCCGCTGAAACACTTGGCTGTGCTTTTCCCTCCTTAACTTGAGGGCACTAAGACCAATTGTGTTGGACCTTTTTGCTACTGCTATTGCAATTGAAATCAGCTAAGTCAGCAGGTTGAATCTGGGACTTTGTTGGTATGAACAGCAGTTGTTTAAGAATAATTACACAAGAATTACCCACTGAGCAACTGGAAGAACCTACAGTTCAGCTTCACAGTAGCCTCTTCTGCAGGGTGTGATGAAGTTGGAGACCAAGATAACTTACTCAACTACCCTCACTTGATGAAAAGCAAACTTGTTGGGACGAAGTGAAAATCTGACCAGCTAGGCTGGTGCTAATCAAGAGAATGGTTCATATGGTTACTAAGCAAAGGAGGCCATAATATTTCACCTCTTGTTGCTTAGTGATAACTTGCTCTCAATGATTAAAGCTATGAAAAAGCCTTTTCAAATTAAACCCTCAAGTTGAACTTCCTTAGGACATCAGGTTTAATCCACAGAGACTGACAGCTGTCAATACTGCAGAAAAAACAAGGATTAAAACAAACCCATCTATTTCTTAGAATAAAAGGACTATAATTTAATAAATGAGGTGTCCCTCACAAACCTGAGAATAACTAGAGTATCCAACAGTGGCACAATCATTCTGCAATGGTTAACACAACATTTGACTCACACCCACCTTTGACATCATTGATACTGAGTTCAGAGAAACCATTGCTCAAGTCGATTAACGTCCCTTCTGATTTACACCGCGGAAGTCCACTTGTGTTGGTGGAGCGAATTCTCTGGGCTGCCATAGTTCCCTCGGTTATGAGACTTGATGTCATACACAAGAGTTGTTCATTGGCAGCAGCTTTTATAGGCTGGCAACGAGCTCTTTACCTATTATAGTGCCATTTGTTATGCAGACCATCTACAGGAAATAAATCATATAACATTGCATCAGTTTAGGAGATACAGTCTCTTAAAAATGTACCAAAAATTACAGCCAAATACAAATTCTTTCGTGCAACACATAGTCTGAACATAGTTACTTACATTTGTAAACAAGCATGCCTTTCCTGATGCTACCAAGCAACAGAAGCCTTTAGTCAAAATAATAGCTTAGGATACAACAGAAAATGTCATGACTTTGGTAAGCATAGGTGAAGAAAGATCCACAAATTACAACTAATATAGATAGAATAAAGTTCTTACGGTCTTAGTGTAGAACAAGGTTTCCTCTAAGTCAATAATGCTACATTAAATGTGTTAAATTTTAGAAATATAAAGAAAGACTTGCATTTATATAGCGCCTTTCACGACCTCAGGATGTCCCAAAGCACTTTACAGCCAATGAAGTACTTTGAAATGTAGTCACTATTGGTAATATAGGAAACACAGCAGCCAATTTGCACACAGCAAGGTCCCACAAACAGCAATGTGATAATGACCAGAGAATCTGTTTTAGTGATGTTGGCTGAGGGAGAACTATTGGCCAGGGCACTGGGGAGAAACTTCCCTGCTCTTCTCCAAATATTGCTGTGGGATCTTTTACATCCACCCAAGGGGGCAGATGGGGCCTGGGTTTAACATCTCATCCGAAAGACAGCACCTCCAATAGTGCTGTTCTCCCTCAGTGCTGCACTGGAGTGTCAGCCTAGATTTTGCACTCAAGTCCCCCCAACCTTCTAACTTAGAGGCGAGAATGCAACCCACTGAGCCACAGCAGAAATATATGTTCTCTGAGGCAAAAATGTAATCTACCACTAGCTACTAGTTGTTTTTTGCCCTCCCAAATCTTAACCATTTGAGGCCAACTGTAATGTTCTCATTGCCATCCCTACTGAGATCAGTCAACCCAGCAGAGGTGGAATCTGGGGCAATGCTAGTCTGTATGGCTCAGTACCACACCACATAATGTATCTACTGAGTAAGCCATGGGGAAGGAGAAGGGAATAACATTTTAATTGCAGTGGAGTGTGTTTCTGGTCTGTAGAATTCTCACCAACTGGTAGAATAGAGAACACATAAATTAATGGTCAGAAGGTTGAAACGAGACATTTGAGCAGGAAATGGGATTGCTCAATGTTGTCATCAGAAGGGAACACAACCCCCCTTACTCTTCTGTGCAGTAAGATTCTGTGATAAACAAGTATTTGATGGCTCAGCCAAATCACCACCAATAGTAATAAAGACTCTGAGCTGATTAATGCACAGTAATCCGTGAAGTGCCTACACATCCACAATGTATGCTCTTTTATTTGCTTTCAAACTCTTAAAAGGCTGTAACCTCTAATAACAGACATGATAAAATGGCATTCAATAGTTCCAAACTAAGTAAAGCATAACATTTATGCTGAAAATAGGTCGAGGAATTTCAGATAGTGAAACTACTCTTATTTTACAGCACCAGTCACAATTAAACATTCAAGCCGTATTACACAACTCAAAGGCAGTTAAAGCGTGATAAAAAAAAGTGCAGTCCTCTAAACTAACACTATCAGGAGTTTTCACACAAGAAAAATCCAAATGAATTTCAATAATGGGTACATGAAGCTGTGAAGGACTAAAACAGAACTGGGAACCAGTGAGAGCCCAACCGAGTGCAATTTCCAAACAGCTTGCCAAGTGATCCCTTAATGATTCAAAAGTGGCACTGAAAAACTGAAACAGCCATTTTTCACAAAGGGCCCACAGCTGAATTTTAATTTGTTAGTTCTCTCCACACCGAATGTTTCCAGCATTTTCTGTTTTTGTTCCAGCCGGAATATAGCCCCCAATTAAATATTGGAATGACCAAAAACCATCGTCTTCAGTCCCCGCTACAAACTCCACTCCCTAGCCACCGTCTGAGGCTGAGCCAGACCGTTCGCAACCTTGGTGTCATAACTGACCCTGAGCCGAGCTTGCGACCACATATCCTTTTCATCAGCAAGACCGCCTAGTTCCACCTCTGTAACATCGCTTGTTTCCGCCCCTGCCTCAGCTCATCTGTTGCTGAAACCCTCATCCACAGTTTTGTAATGATGCATTCCCATGTGACTGTGAACTGCAGACTCCTAGGCCCCAGGTGGGAGTGCAATATCCAGAGGCCTGAGGAAGCCTGGATCCACAGCAGCATCTCCAGCAGAAGCCTTTAGTTATGGATGTCAACAGCTGGCACTTCTGTAGCAGACAGCGTAAAGAACGACGTTTCACGGGATCAAACAAAAGCAAGATGATGTAGGACATAAGGCCTGGCAACTCGGCAGTACTGTGAAAAGCTGTGGATGAGCTAGGTTTTGCTGTAATCTGTTGTTTGAGTGAATGGATCCTGTTTTCATTTGCATCCCTCTCATAACATAAGGAAGCAGTAACAGGACATCTGGATAAGCATAATTTAATCGGACAGAGTCAGCATGGATTTATGAAGGGGAAGTCAGGTTTGACAAATTTGCTCGAATTCTTTGAGGACGTAACAGGTTGGATAAAGGGGAACCAGTGGATGTGGTGTATTTGGACTTCCAAAAGGCATTTGACAAGGTGCCACACAAAAGATTACTGCACAAGATAAAAAAAATCACAGGATTGGGGGTAATATACTGGCATGGGTGGAAGATTGGCTATCTAACAGAAAACAGAGTTGGGATAAATGGTTCAGTCTCGGGTTGGCAATCAGTAACTCGTGGTGTTCCGCAGGGGTCAGTACTGGGACCCCAACTCTTTACAATCTATATTAACGATTTCGAGGTGGGGACCAAGTGCAACATATCCAAGTTTGCCGACGATACAAAGATGGGAGGGAAAGCAGTGAGTGAGGAGGACATAAATAACCTGCAAAAGGACATAGACAGGCTAAGTGAGTGGGCAGAAATTTGGCAGATGGAATATAATGTTGGAAAGTGTGAGGTTATGCACTTTGGCAGAAAAAAATCAAACAGCGAGTTATTATCTAAATGGAAAGAAACTGCAAAGTGCTACAGTACAAAGGGATCTGGGGGTCCTGGTGCATGAAACACAGAAGGTTAGTATGCAGGTGCAGCAGGTGATCAGGGAGGCCAATGGAATCTTGGCTTTTATTGCAAGGGGGATGGAGTATAAAAGCAGGGAAGTCTTGCTTCAGTTATACAGGGTACTGGTGAGGCCACACCTGGAATACTGCGTACAGTTTTGGTTTCCGTATTTAAGAAAAGATATACTTGCTCTCGAGGCAGTTCAGAGAAGGTTCACTTGGTTGATTCCAGAGATGAGGGGGTTGACTTAGGAGGAAAGGTTGAGTAGGTTGGGCCTCTACTCATTGGAATTCAGAAGAATGAGAGGCGATCTTATCAAAACATAAGATTGTGAGGGGGCTCGATTGGGTTGATGCGGGGAGGATGTTTCCACTGATGGGTGAGACTAGAACTAGGGGGCATAATCTTAGAATAAGGGGCTGCCGTTTCAAAACTGAGATGAGGAGAAACTTCTTCACTCAGAGGGTAGTAAATCTATGGAATTTGCTACCTCAGAGAGCTGTGGAAGCTGCGACATTAAATAAATTTAAAATGGAGATAGACAGTTTCCTAGCTGATAAGGGAATTAAGGGTTATGGGGAGCGGGCAGGGAAGTGGACGTGAGTCTAGGTTCGGATCAGCCATGATCCTATTGAATGGCGGAGCAGGCCCGAGGGGCCGTATGGCCTACTCCTGCTCCTACTTCTTATGTTCTTATACTCTTATACATCTTCCACTGTTTTCTTTACAAAATATTCCAGCAGCAGTCACCCAAAAAATACCTTACTTCCAATAATTTGCTGAAGCTCCCAAAAGAGCACTTACTGCAGAACAAGGCACCGAAAGCCATAAATCTCACTGCCAAATCCAGCTATTTGCACTTGGTCTTCCATGAGATACTGTAGAGCTTTAGAAAATGCTCTCATCTACTTTAGTATTTCCTTGCAACTGTCTGGCCAATTGCTAAATAAATCCTGCCCATAGGACCTCTGAAACGTCATCCTAACCTGCTTGGATTCGGGTGGGGACATTCAGTGGCCAACGCATCACTTAGATTTAATCTTTGGGTCCATTCCCCGGCAGGAGATGAACCCCCAAGGACAACCGTCAACTGGTGCATTATACAAGGTTTGCGCCGAATCTCAGGGGACCACCAGAGTCACTCAAATTTAGGGTTAAATGCCAATAGCTTTTTATATTGACTCCGACTTCAGTAATTGAGGTCCATAGCGATTGGGCTATAAGGAATCCCATAAAGATGGGCTGCTGTAATCTATGAGAGATCCAGTAGAAGGTTTCAGGAACCCCTGATTCAGTACATTGAGATTTTGCCCAGCTCAGGTCAAACGCTTTTGAAGCTTTGGTCCACTAGGGTGATTCGACATTACCTGCCTTTTTGGGGAGTCCTGTTCCAGTCACCTGCACACAAAGGAGAATATGCTAAAGCAGGACAATGGAACTCTGCCGACTGAGGTTTTGGTCTGCTGCTGTAATTGGCTATAATCTGTCTTTGGCTCAGTGGTAGCACTCTCACCTCTGAGTCAGGAGGTTGTGGGTTCAAGTCCCACTCTAGGGACTTGAGCACAAAATCTAGGTTGACAAATGAGTTACAGCATTGACTAAAGTTGTCCAGTCCTTGCAATGTTTTCTTAGCACCAATCAGTGCTGCTGTGTACTTAGAACTACCCAACTGGGTGTGGATGGATTTCTTAAGACTTGTTGTGCTCTTCTATCTCATGAATAATAGGGGAAATTAAGGTGCAGTCATTCCTTAGGGCGCACTTCAAGTGCCCCTGGCAAACTTGGCACACCACAGTACTTTATTTAGGCAATAAGCTATTTATGTAATGATCGGGAGTCAGAAACTGACAATTGTATTTGGCACAGTATGTAACACCTTTGACAGATGCTCGTGCATTGATCCAAAGATAAAGAGGCATAGTTCATGGTCACGCAGGGAATGTACTGCATAGGTCATTGCTGAAGGCCACTCCATACTGTAGGGCTGGAGGAGGTTACGTAGAATTACTATTCTATATTGAAATGTATTTGCCAATTACACACCCATTCTGCCATCGTATTAATGTCATCTTGTGCTTTGTCGCGGTCTTCCTCGGTATTAACTATACCTCCCAATTTGGCATCATTTGCAAATTTTGGAAATGTACTTCTGATTTCAGAGTCCAAAACGTTTATGTACATTATGAACAACAGTGGTCCCAGTATCGATCCTTGTGGAACACTTTATCCCACCTTTTGGCACCGAGTAACTACCTTTAACCCCTACTCTCTGTTTTCTGTTCTGACTATGCTTCAAAAGTACTTCATTGGCTGTAAAGTACTTTGGGATGTCCTAAGGTTGTGAAAGGCACTATATAAATGCAAGTTCTCTCTTTCTATCCATTCTGCTACTTGTCCCGACTCCCCATGCTCTGACCTTAGTCTACTTATCGAAGGCATTTTAAAAATCCAAACATATTACATCTACTACATTACCCTTGTCTACCCTGTTACTTCAAAGAATTCAATAAGGTTGGTCAAGCATGATCTTCCTTTATGAAATATTATTTCCCAAATTTCTAAATTTGCAGGTGACACCAAATTGGAAGGGATAATCAACAGTGAGGAGGACTGCAACAAATTACTAGACATTAATAAACTTGCAGAATGGGCATATAATTGGCAAATGAATTACAACATAGGTAAGCGTGAGGTAATACATTTTAGTAAGAAAAATAAGGAGGTCACATAGTACTTGCAAAAGAAGAATCTAAATGGGGTAGAGGAGCAAAGGGATCTGGGAGTACAAATATATAAAATTGCAAAGTTGTGACGCAGGTTAATACGGCCATAACAAAAGCAAACTAAGCACTAGGGTTTATTTCTAGAAGAATATAATTTTTTTTAAACTCATTCCTGGGATGTGGGCGTCGCTGACAAGGCCAGCATTTATTGCCCTCAAGAAGGTGGTGGTGAGCCGCCTTCTTGAACCGCTGCAGTCCGTGTGGTGAAGGTACTCCCACAGTGCTGTTAGGGAGGGAGTTCCAGGATTTTGACCCAGCGACGATGAAGGAACTGCGATATACTTCCAAGTCAGGATGGTGTGAGACTTGGAGGGGAACTTGGAGGTGGTGGTATTCCCATGCGCCTGCTGCCCGTCCTTCTAGGTGGTAGAGATCGCTGGTTTGGGAGCTGCTGCTGAAGCAGCGTTGGCGAGTTGCTGCAGTATATCTTGTAGATGGTACACATTGCAGCCACAGTGTGCCAGTGGTGCAAGGAGTGAATGTTTAAGATGGTGGATGGGGTGCCAATCAAGCGGGCTGTTTTGTTCTGGATGGTGTCGAGCTTCTTGAGTGTTGTTGGAGCTGCACTCATCCATGCAAGTGGAGAGTATTCCATCACACACCTGACTTGTACCTTGTAGATGGTGGAAAGGCTTTGGGGAGTCAGGAAGTGAGACACTCACCACAGAATACCCAGCCTCTGGCCTGCTCTTGTAGCCACAGTGTGTGTGTGGCGGGTCCAGTTAAGTTTCTGGCCAATAGGGACCCCCCAGGATGTTGATAGCAGGGGATTCAGTGATGGTAATGCCTTTGAATGTCAAGGAGCATTGATTAGACTCTCGCTTGTTGGAGATAGTCATTGCCTGGCACTTGTGCGGCGCAAATGTTATTTATCACTTATCAGCCCAAGCCTGAATGTCATCCAGGTCTTGCTGCATTCGGGCATGGACTGCTTCATTATCTGGGGAGTTGCGAATGGCACTGAACACTGTGCAATCATCAGCGAACATCCCCACGTCTGACCTTATAATGGAGGGAAGGTCATTGATGAAGCAGATGAAGATAGTTGGGCCCAAGACACTGCCCTGAGGAACTCCTGCAGTGATGTTCTGGGGCTGAGATGATTGACCTCCAACAACCACAACTATCTTCCTTTGTGCTAGGTATGACTCCAGCCAGTGGAGAGTTTTCCCCCCCGATTCCCATTGACTTCAATTTTACTAGTACTCCTTGATGCCATACTCTGTCAAATACTGCATTGATGTCAAGGGCAGTCACTCTCACCTCACCTCTGGAATTCAGCTCTTTTGTCCATGTTTGGACCAAAGCTGTAATGAGGTCTAGAGCAGAGTGGTTCTGCCAGAACCCAAACTGAGCATCGGTGAGCATGTTATTGGTGAGCAAGTGCCGCTTGATAGCACTGTCGACGACACCTTCCATCATAATTGCTGATAATTGAAAGTAGACATTTGGGGCGGTAATTGACCAAATTGGATTTGTATTGTTTTTTGTGGACAGGACATACCTGGGCAGTTTTCCACATTGTCGGATAGATGTTGTAGCTGCACTGGAACAGCTTGGCTAGAGGTGCGGCTAGTTCTGGAGCACAAGTCTTCAGCACGACAGCCTGGATGTTGTCGGGGCCCATAGCCTTTGCTGTATCCAGTGCACTCAGCCGTTTCTTGGTATCACGTGGAGTGAATCGAATTGGCTGAAGACTGGCTTCTGTGATGGTGGGGAACTCAGGTGGAGGCTGATATGGATCATTCACTCGGCACTTCTGGCTGAATTTGGTTGCAAACGCTTCAGTCTTGACTTTTGTACTTGCGAGCTGGGCTCCGCCATCATGGAGGGTGGGGATGTTCATGGAGCCTCCTCCTCCCGTTAGTTGTTTAATTGTCCACCACCATTCACTGTTGAATGTGGCAGGACTGCAGAGCTTTGATCTAATCCATTGATTGTGGGATTGCTTAGCTCTGTCTGTAGCATGCTGCTTCCACTGTTTAGCATGCATGTAGTCCTGTGTTGCTGCTTCCCCAGGTTGGCACCTCATTTTTAGGTATGCCTGGTGCTGCTCCTGGCATGCTCTTCTGCACTCCTCATTGAACCAGGGTTGTTCCCCTGGCTTGATGGTAATGGTAGAGTAAGGGATATGCCAGGCCATGAGGTTACAGATTGTGGTGGAATACAATTCTGCTGCTGCTGATGGCCCACAGCGCATCATGGATGCCCAGTTTTGAGCTGCTAAATCTGTTCTCAATCTATCCCATTTAGCACGATGCTAGTGCCACACAACACGATGGAGGGTGTCCTCAGTGTGAAAACGACATTTCGTCTCCACAAGGACTGCGCGGTGGTCACTGCTACCAATGCTATCATGGACAGATGCATCTGCGAGAGGTAGATTGGTGCGGACAAGGTCAAGTAGGTTTTTCCCTCTTGTTGGTTCTCTCACCACATGCTGCAGACCCAGTCTGGCAGCTACGTCCTTCAGGATTCGGCCAGCAGTGGTGCTACCGAGCCACTTTTGGTGATGGACATTGCAGTCCCCCACCCAGAGTGCATTCTGTGCCCTTGCTACCCTCAGTGCTTCTTCCAAGTGGTGTTCAACATGGCGGAGTACTGATTCATCAGCTGAGGGAGGGCAGTAGGTGGTAATCAGCAGGAGGTTTCCTTGCCCATGTTTGACCTGAAGTCATGAGTCCGGAGTTAATGTTGAGGACTCCCAGGGCCACTCCCTCCCGACTGCCACCACCTCTGGTGGGTCTGTCCTGCCGGTGGGACAGGACATACCCAGGGATGGTGATGGAGAAATCTGGGACATTGGCTGAAAGGTATGATTCAGTGAGTATAAGTCAGGCTGTTGCTTGACTAGTCTGTGGGACAGTTCTCCCAATTTTGGCACAATTCCCCAGATGTTATTGAGGAGGACTTTGCAGGGTCAACTGGGCTGGGTTTGCAGTTGTCATGTCCTAGGTCAATGCCGAGTGGTTCGTCCGGTCTTATTCTTGTTTTTTGCAGCAGTTGTGTACAATTGAGTGGCTTGCTAGGCCATTTCAGAGGGCAGTTAAGAGTAAGCCACATTGCTGTGGGTCTGGAGTCAGGTAAGGACAGCAGATTTCCTTCCCTAAAATGACATTCGTTTTTACAACAATCAGATAGTTTCACGGTCACCATTACTGATACTAGCTTTTTATTCCAGATTTATTTAATTCAATTTAAATTCCCCAGCTGCCGTGGTGGGATCTGATCTCACGTCTTTGGATCATTAGTCCAGGCCTCTGGATTACTAGTCCAGTAACATAACCACTCTGCTACTGTTCCCATTAATCGAGAAATAGAGAAGTTGTGCTAAACTTGTATTAAACCTTGGTTAGACAACACTTCAGTAAGGATTCCATTACCGATGTTAACTGGTCTATAGTTCCCTGGAATTGTTCGATCTCCCTTTTTAAATATAGGAATAACATTAGCTGTCCACCAGTTCTCTGGCACTATTCCTTTTTCTAATGAATTTTTATGAATATGTAACAGTGTCTCTGCTATCTCTTCCCTGCTTCTTTTAATATGCGTGGATGCAATCCTTTTGGACCAGGGGTTTTATCCTCTCTAAGTTTGATTAGTTTATCAATTATCTCCCCACTTTCTATCTTAAATATCTTGATATCTTTTCTGATCTCCTCTAGTGTCATGCCCACCTTGTTAGTCTCCCCGGCAAATACTGATGCCTTTTTTTTAAGTTTGAATTTTGACTTTATAGCCTGGAGTTTCTGCTTTGGGTGCAATTGGCGACTCGGGCGCAAATTCTGCTAGTTTTGAGAAGTGTTTTTAAGTTTCCGTTCAAACTCATTTACATATCGCCAAACATAAAATCTTCCATGAACCAGTAGAGAATGAGGATTTTAAAACAGGGGCAAGAGGGGTGAACAAAGCACAGAGACTAGAGACTTTTGGGCATGAAATATATGATGCAAGGAGTAAAGAACCTTTAATGGGGAGAAAAATTAATTGGAGCTATGGTGGGGTTACTGGAGTGATATGATGAGTAGGAGATCATGTACAGCACTGACAATCTGCAGCATCATGAAATCACTTATATTTACAAGCTAGCATATAATTTCCTCAAACCGTCAAACTAGGTTACATCCTAGTATAGAATGAGGAATGGAAGAAGAAAATTCAGGTCACCCATAATTGGCCACTGTAATTACTTAGATCACACTAATTAATAAATGGCCACAAAATAAAATAAAATCTGTTTACAAAGTCAAAATATTATTACCTGTTTGCACTGATAACTGAAGGGAGTGGCAGAACCTTCACCTGCCCGTGCATGACCTTGCATCACTAGCCAACCTGATGCACATAATAGAGTACAAGAAAAAACATTTCAGCTTCCTCATACTCGCATCATAGACATGAGAGTAACTGCGATGGAGCTGCTGGCTGGCAGATCAGTTTTACTCAATCCTTCAATGCAGTTTCAATTACTGAATCCAGGTTTCCACCAGCACTTAATGTAAAACAGGTGATTCCATTGTTTATGAATGCAGGTAGAGGCAAACAATGACATTTACAAGTACAGTACTGGATTAGAACCCAATTTGTTTAAATGGGAGTGCGTTTAGAGCCTTCCCTTTTTTTTTAAAAAGGAAAAGTTCAATTACACCATAGACAATGGTGACTATTGCAGCCGATTTCAAAGTACAATTGAGCTTTATTCAGCACACAGTCACCTACTGCAGCCCAACACAGATCAAAATGTTCATTATGTAGTCTGACCTTCAGCAGAGGAAAAAACATGTTTCAAGGTGAGGGATGCCAGTGCTGGGGAGTGAAACTTTTTTTTCCATTTTGCCAGAACGCCAACATCAGGCAGTGGAGGCAGAGTAAAGCTCCTACTCGACCCAAAACTTCAAGAAGGGCATCCTCAAGTGCCAAATCAACCACTCGCTACGCCAGTTCTTGTGACGGCCTCTGGATGACATTCAATTTACTGCCAAATTGTGCTCTCTGAAATGGGATTCAAACTATCCTGAACCCATGTCATGCAAGACCCTCGGTCATCAAAGTACAGGTTAGGCTTTATTTATTAGTCACTCCGGTTTGATGTAACTTTGCACTCTCAAATCCTCTTAAAATTGTAACTGGCAAGGTCTTTCACTACTAAGAATAGAATCAATAGGGAGGGAAGAAAAACTGGAATTGGAAAACAAAAAACATAGAAAGTAAATTGGAAGGAAAGAGGAATCAAGGGCTAGATAGTAGTCAACAAGGAGGTTTGCCTGTACTAAATGGTATATACTTCAATGCAAGGAGTATAGCGAAGGCAGATGAGCTGAGGGCACAGGTAGATACTTGGGGCTATGATATTAATAGCTATTAGAGACGTGGGTGAAAGAGGGGCAGGTATGGCAGCTCAATATTCCTGGTTACAGGGTTTTCAGATGGGATAGAGGGGAGGTAAAAAGGGAGGGGGGGTGTCGCGGTATTGATTAAAGAAACTATTACAGCTGTGAGGAGGGATATGTTGGAGGGATCAAAACGAGGCCATTTGGGTCGAATTAAAAAACAGAAAAAGGGTGATCACACTGCTGCCGCCCTAGCCAGTCCTCGTGGAGCCAGCAAAGAGTACAGACCTGTAATGTAGTTCTCCTGTGTTTTCGTTTTAAACTCTGTTGATTAGTATTAAACATCGTTTGTTGGATAGACTGACTCAACCTCAGCCCTTTAGTTAGGGATCTAGCCATTCCTACAGTGGTGACCCCGAATTTTCGTGAACAATTTTCGCGGAAGAAGCGAAGCGCGACAAAACATGGAAGCGAACTCGGTGGCTTTGAAGCTCCCACAGTTTTGGGAACAACAGGCGGCCTCCTGGTTCGTCCAAGCAGAAGCACAATTCGATCTCCGAAACATCGTAGCGGATCAGACCCATTACCTTTACGTGGTCTCCGCACTCGACAGCTCCACGGCCTCACGGATCACCAGCCTGCTCGAAAACCCCCCGGTTGACAGCAAGTATAATACTCTTAAAGCGCAGTTAACACAGGTCTTCGGGCTCGCGAAGGCGGAGCGTGCCCGCCGGCTACTCGCTTTGCCCGGGCTTGGCGATTCCAAGCCATCTGAGTTAATGAGCCAGATGCTCACGCTCCTTGGCTCAGAACCACAATGTTTCCTCTTTCGGGAGTTATTCCTGAGTCAACTACCCGAGCAGGTTCAGGCTGCCCTCGCCAGATCAGAAGCCAGATTGCGCAGCACTGGCTGCAGAAGCAGATGATTAATGCGGTCACGCAGCAATACTGCGCCGCCACGAGGCAACCCTCCCCCGCGAACGCCGCCCCGACGCCTCCATCCCCCGGCTTGTGTTTTTACCACGCCCGTTTTGGCACGAAAGCCAGAGGCTGCCACCCTCCCTGCAGTTTCGCGCCTAAAAAAAAAAACCGACATCAACACCAGCAGCAACTCCAGAACAGGAGGATCGAGTCTGAGGGACGTTCTGCGGCCGCGATGGCGATTGGAAATTCCGGGATGCTCCTCTGCATTACAGATTCCATCTCAGGCCGGCGCTTTTTATGCGACACCGGGGCGCAGTGTAGCATCCTTCCTGCCTCAGCACTCGATATTCAGTCTGGGAGGCACGGCCCCTCCCTCATGGCAGCTAATGGTGGGGCCATTCGTTCCTTTGGCAAACGGCGGGTCCAGGTGTGCTTCGGCGGGCAACGGTTTCAGTGGGAATTTATTACAGCCAAGGTTTCGCAAGCCATCCTCAGCGCGGATTTCTTATGCGCCAACAGCTTCTTGGTGGATGTAAGAAATCGTCGATTGGTCAACGCGGCCACCTTCCACTCCATCCCTTGCTTCCGCAGTTCCGCAACGTCGCACACTGTCTTCTGCGCGTTGCCCTCGCCGGATGAGTTCACTCGCCTATTAGGTGAATTCCCGGAGCTGACCAAGCCCACTTTCTCCTCCTCGGCCACTAAGCATGGTGTCGAACACCACATTACTATGACTGGCTCCCCGGTTTACGCGCGAGCTCGGCGCCTGGAACCCGGCAAGCTCGCGGCTGCGAAGGCAGAGTTTGCGATGATGGTGCTGCTGGGGATTATTCGCCGATCGAATAGTTCCTGGTCCTCGCCTCTCCGCATCGTCCCGAAGCCCGGCGGTGGACGGCGGCCATGCGGGGACTACCGACGCCACTACTCCCGATCGGTACCCGATCCCGCATATACAGGACTTCTCCGTCCATTTGTCGGGAAACTCAATCTTCTCCAAGGTCAACCTCGTCTGTGGCTACCACCAAGTTCCCGTACACCTGCAGGACGTCCAGAAAACGGCTGTCATCACTCCCTTTGGACTGTTCGAGTTTCTACGGATGCCATTTGGGCTCAAGAACGCCGCACAGGCTTTTCAACGACTAATGGACTCGGTCCTGCGGGATCTTCCCTTTTTATTTGTCTACCTTGACGACATCCTGATAGCCAGCTCTACCAAAGAGGAACACGTCTGCCATCTCCGCACCCTCTTTCGGCGCCTCAGCCAACATGACCTCAATCAACCCGGCCAAGTGTCAGTTCGGCCTACAACAGATTGACTTCTTGGGCCACCGCATTACTTCAGAGGGTGCAATTCCGCTGCAGTCAAAGGTCGAAGCAATTACGGCATTCCCAAGGCCGCAGTCCACCAAGGCTCTTCAAGAATTCCTGGGCATGGTGAATTTCTACCACCGCTTTGTGCCCAAGGCAGCACGATTCATGCAGCCCCTCTACGAGGCCCTCAAAGGCAAGGCCGGAAAGGATACAATTGCCTGGACGGTTGAAATGGACAACGCTTTCGACAACACAAAAACCACTCTAGCCAATGCAACTATGTTGGCGCACCCTGCCAGGTGCCACCATCGCCCTTACCACCGACGCTTCTGACTATGCCATAGGCGCTGTGCAGGAACAGTGGGTCAACGGGACATGGCAACCACTGGCATTTTTCAGCTGCCAACTCCGGCGCAACGAACGCAAATACAGCACTTTCGACCGGGAGTTGCTGGTGCTGTTCCTGGCTATCCGCCATTTCCGTTTTTTGTTAGAAGGACGTCCCTTCACTGCGTTTGTAGATCACAAACCACTGACCTTCGCCATGGCCAAGACCGCCGAACCGTGGTCGGCTCGACAGCAGCGACAGCTAACTTTCATTTCAGAATTCACGACAGAAGTCCAACACGTAGCTGGCAAGGACAACTTGGTAGCTGATTGCCCTTCTTGCGCGACCGTACGGGCGGTCCAGCTGGGTATCGATTATGCCCTGATGGCTACCGATCAGGCATCCGACCCTGAAACACAGGTGTATCACACCGACACCTCTAGCCTCCAACCGACCGATGTGCAATTCCACGCTGCAGGCACCTCGTTACTCTGCGATGTCTCCATGGGAGATCCCCTCCCGATCGTTCCAGTCGCCTGGCGCCGCAAAGTTTGACGCCATACATGGGCTTTCGCATCCTGGCGTGAAGGCATCTCAAAAATTAATGTCGGCTAAGTTCGTCTGGAGAGGAATGCGTAAGGATATCCGCGACTGGGCTAACACCTGCGTCGTCTGTCAAACGTCTAAGGTGCAACGTCACGTTAAGGCCCCATTGGCCACGTTCGCAGTACCAGAACGTTGATTCGACCATGTCAACGTGGACCTCGTCGGGCTGCTTCCACCGTCGCAGGGGTTCTCACACATCCTCAGCATGGTCGATCGTACTACTAGATGGCCAGAGGCAGTTCCTCTGGCGTCTACTACGTCCGCTGATGTCGCCAGAGCATTCCTCTCCTTGTGGGTCGCATGTTTTGGCGTTCCGGCGGACATTTCTTCAGGCCGCAGTCCACAGTTCTCTTCCGAGCTCTGGAACGCTGTGGCCCAGGGTCTCGGCACCCAGCTTCACCGCACCACGGCCTATCACCCGCAAGCAAACGGTTTGTGCGAACGTTTCCACAGATCGTTAAAGGCATCGCTGAGGGCCAGCCTCCAAGGCGCCGGATGGGTGGATAAGCTTCCGTGGGTTATGTTGGGTCTCCGCATGGCACCCAAAGAGGACCTGCAATCGTCTGCCGTGGAGCTCGTGTACGGCCAGCCACTCCGCATACCGGGAGATTTCCTGCCGCTTCCAACTGAGCCGTGGTCCGCAGCCGAACTCAGCAGCCACCGGGAAACAGCCAGGGCTTTTGCGCCTATCCCAACTTCGCATCACGGCCTTCCATCTTCACACGTACCAGCGGAGCTGAAGAATGCCGAATTTGTATTCATTCGTCATGATGCCCATAGGGATCCGCTCAAGGCCCCTTACACAGGCCCTTTTTGCGTACTGGAGACAGGCGGCAAGAGTTTCTCTGTAGACATCGGTGGTAAACCCGACCACATATCCATTGACCGTCTCAAACTGGCACACCTGGACATCGACTGGCCAGTAGAGACTGCACAGCCACAACGTGGTCGACCTCCCGCTGCATCCACGCCAGACCGAAGGCTTCCGTCCGCCAGCCCACCCGCTGTTCAACAACGTCCACTCCAAGAATACAGGAGTCGCTCTGACAGGCTTGTCAGACCTCCTAGTCGATTGACTTTTACTGTTAGAGACAATTCTGGGGGGGCGCATGTGGCGGAGCCACCAGGGGGACGCTGATCTAATGTACATAATTATCTTTAACAAATTATTAGCTACAGAATGAATCTGTATCTTTGTTCATATCATTGCATGTACATAGCGCAGTCCCTTTAAGAATGAGACCAAACGCGATGACGTCATCACGTTGATCACGTGATCCTCCAGCGGCGGGAAAACGTGATGACGTCATGATGTCAGGCTGGGGAGCCGCCCTAGCCAGTCCTCGTGGAGCCAGAGTACAGACCTGTAATGTAGTTCTCCTGTGTTTTCGTTTTAAACTCTGATTAGTATTAAACATCGTTTGTTTGATAGACTGACTCGACCGCAGTCCTTTAGTTAGGAATCTAGCCATTCCTACAGTACCCTTGTTTAAAAAGGGAGAAAAGGATAGACCGAGTAATTACAGGCCCGTCAGCCTAACCTCGGTGGTGGGAAAATTATTGGAAAGAGTTCTGAAGGACAGGATAAATCTTCATTTAGAAAGACACGGATTGATCAAGGAGTCAGCACGGATTTGTTAAGGGAAGGTCGTGTCTGACAAACTTGATTGAATTTTTTGAGGTGGTAACAAGGAGGGTAGATGAGGGTAGTGTGTTTGATATAGTGTATATGGTGTATTTAGCAAGGCTTTTGATAAGGTTCCACATGGCAGACTGGTCACGAAGTTAAAAGCCCATGGGATCCAGGGCAAAGTGTCAAGTTGGATTCAAAACTAGCTCGGAGACAGGAAGCAGAGGGTAATGGTTGATGGGTGTTTTTATGATTGGAAGGCTGTTTCCAGTGGGGTCCCTCGGGGCTCAGTACTAGGTCCCTTGCTTTTTGTGGTATATATCAATGATCTAGACTTGAATATAGGGGGTATGATTAAGAAGTTTGCAGATGATACTAAAATCGGCTGTGTGGCTGATACTGAAGATGGAAGCTGTAGACTGCAGAAAGATATCAATAAATTGGTCAGGTGGGCAGAACAGTGGCAAATGGAATTCAATCCGGAGAAGTGTGAGGTAATGAATTTGGGGAGGGCTAACAAGGAAAGGGAATACACATTAAATAGTGTAGAGGAACAAAGGGACCTTGGAGTGCATGTCCACAGATCCCTGAAGGTAGCAGGCCAGGTAGATAAGGTGGTTATATAGAGTCAGAGTCATAGAGTTATACAGCACAGAAAGAGGCCCTTCGGCCCATCGCGTCCACGCCGGCCATCAAGCCCTGTCTAATCTAATCCCATTTTCCAGCATTTGGTCCATAGCCTTGTATGCTATGGCATTTCAAGTGTTCATCCAAATGCTTCTTGAATGTTGTGAAGGTTCCTGCCTCTACCACCCTTTCAGGCAGTGAGTTCCAGATTCCAACCACCCTCTGGGTGAAAAAGTTCTTCCTCAAATCCCCTCTAAACCTCCTGCCCCTTACCTTGAATCTATGCTCCCTTGTTATTGACCCATCTACTAAGGGAAAAAGTTCCTTTCTATCTACCCTATCTATGCCCCTCATAATTTTGTACACCTCAATCAGGTCCCCGCTCATCCTTCTCTGCTCCAAGGAAAACAACCCCAGCCTGTCCAGTCTTTCTTCATAGCTGAAGCGCTCCAGCCCAGGTAACATCCTGGTGAATCTCCTCTGCACCCTCTCCAAAGCAATCACATCCTTCCTACAATGTGGCGACCAGAACTGCACACATTATTCCAGCTGTGGCCTAACTAGCGTTTTGTACAGCTCCATCATAACCTCCCTGCTCTTATATTCTATGCCTCAGCTAATGAAGGCAAGTATCCCATATGCCTTTTTAACCACCTTATCCACCTGTTCTGCTGCCTTCAGGGATCTATGTACATGCACACCAAGGTCCCTCTGATCCTCTCTTTCCTAGGGTCTTACCATTCATTGTGTATTCCCTTGCCTTGTTAGTCCCTCCAAAATGCATCACCTCACACTTTTCAGGGTTAAATTCCATTTGCCACTGTTCCACCCATCTGACCAACCCATCTATATCGTCCTGCAGACTGAGGCTACCCTCCTCGCTATTTACCACCCCACCAATTTTCGTGTCATCTGCGAACTTACTGATCATACCTTTTACATTCACATCCAAATCATTAATGCAGACCACAAACAGCAAGGGACCCAGCACTGATCCCTGCGGTACCCCACTGGACACAGGCTTCCAGTCACAAAAACAACCTTCGACCATCACCCTCTGCCTTCTGCCACTAAGCCAGTTTTGGATCCAATGTGCCAAGGCACCCTGGATCCCATGGCCTCTTATCTTCTTGACCAGTCTCCGATGCAGGACTTTATCAAAAGCCTTACTGAAATCCATGTATACCACATCCACTGAACTACCCTCATCCACACACCTAGTCACCCCCTCGAAAAATTCAATCAAATTGGTCAGACATGATCTTCCCTTGACAAAGCCATGCTGACTATCCCTGATTAATCCTTGCCTCTCCAAGTGGAGACTAATTCTATCCCTCAGAATTTTTTCCAATAATTTCCCTACCACTGATGTTAGGCTCACTGGCCTGTAATTCCCTGGTTTATCCCTACTACCCTTCTTGAATAATGGTACTACGTTAGCTGTTCTCCAGTCCTCTGGCACATCCCCTGTGGCCAGAGAAGTTCTGAAAATTTGTGACAGAGCCCCTGCAATCTCCTCCTTTGCCTCACACAGCAGCCTGGGATACATCTCATCCGGGCCTGGGGATTTATCCACTTTTAAGCCTGCTAAAACCGCTAGTGCCCCTCGCGCGAGGGGGGGGGGGGGAGGGAGAGGGGAGGGGAGAGGAGCGGGGGGGGGAGGGGAGAGGAGCGGGGGGGGGGAGGGGAGAGGGGGGGGGAGGGAGTGAGAGAGGGGGGAGGGGGGGGGAGAGAGAGTGAAGGGGAGGGAGTGAGAGGGAGGGGTGGAGGGAGAGGAAGGAAGGGAGGGAGGGAGGAGTCAGAGACTCCTGACCAGACTCAGGCACGGCAAGCTGTTGACCAGGCGAGACATACCCAAAACTATAAAACCTGGAGAATATGGCTACCTGCGATCCCGATTAACAAAAAAACAAGTTAAAGAACCACCTCCTGGGTGCTTAGGAAGAGTTCTTCAATCCCAACAGTTTTATAAACATGGCAGAGGGTTCTTCAGTTCCCTCGGCAACGCCGGGTACTCCAGCTAGTATACTTATAAAACACCATAGGATTTTCCTTTATTTTGCTCGCCAGTGTTATTTCATGGCCCCTCCTCGCTCTCTTAATTTCTTTAAGTATCCCCTGCACTTTTTATACTCCTCTAGGGCTTCCTCTGTCTTTAGTCCTTTGTATCTGCCAAAAGCCCCCCTTTTTTTCCTAATCCATTCTCGTATATCCCTTGACATCCAAGGTTCCCTGGGCTTGTTGGTCCCACCCTTGACCTTTACAGGAACATGTTGCCATTGTACTCTCTCAATTTCCTTTCTGAAAGACTCCCATTGCTCCGATGTGGATTTTCCTACAAGTAGCTGATCCCAGTCCACTTTGGCCAGATCCTGCCTTATCATATTAAAATCGGCCTTCCCCCAATTTAGAACCTTTATTTCCGGTCCATCTCTGTCCTTTTCCATGACTACCTTAAATCTCACCGAATTATGGTCACGGTCACCAAAGTGCTCACCTGCTAACACTTCTACCACTTGCCCAGCCGCATTCCCTAGAATTAGGTCCAGTACCACCCCCTCTCTTGTAGGACTTTCTACATGCTGGCTCAAAAAGCTCTCCTGGATGCACTAAGAATTCTGCACCCTTTAAGCCTTTCACACTCTGACTATCCCAGTTAATATTGGGGAAGTTGAAATCCCCCACTATTATTACCCTATTATTTGCACATTTCTCTGAGATTTGCCTACATATCTGTTCCTCTATCTCCCCGACTGTTTGGGGGCCTATAGTACACTCCCAGCAAAGTTCTTGCCCCCTTTTTGTTTTTAAGTTCTACCCATATGGCCTCATTAGCAGAACCTGTTAATATATCATCCCTCCTTACAGCAGTAATTGACTCCTTAATTAATATTGCGACATCCCCTCCTCTTTTACCCCCCCCCCCTCCCCTCTGTCTCGCCTGAAGATTCTATACCCCGGAATATTGAGCTGCCAGTCTTGCCCCTCCCTCAACCATGTCTCCGTGATAGCAACAATATCATACTCCCATGTGTTCATCAACAACTTCAGTTCATCCACCTTATTCGCAAGACTCCTTGCATTAAAATAAATGCCATTCAGTCTTGCCCTACTGCCTTGTGCCGCTACATATTTGCTCTGCCTTCCAAGCTGACTTGTTTTTTCCTCTATATTTGGCTGTACAGCACCCCCTATTATAGCTCCACTCTGTATCCCATCCCCCTGCCAAGTTAGTTTAAACCCCCAACAGTGCTAGCAAACCTCCCCGCAAGGATATTTGTCCCATTCTGGTTCAGGTGCAACCCGTCCGACTTGTACAAGTCCCACCTTCCCCAGAAGCAGACCCAGTGATCCAGGAAACTAAAGCCCTCCCTCCTGCACCAACTCTTTAGCCACGCATTCATCTGCTCTATCCTCCTATTCCTATACTCACTAGCACGTGGCACCGGGAGTAATCCAGAGATTACAACCTTTGAGGTCCTGCTCTTTAGTCTGCTACCTAGCTCCCTAAATTCTTGCTGCAGAACCTCATCCCTCTTCCTACCCATGTCGTTGGTCCCAATGTGAATCACGACCTCTGACTGTTCACCCTCCCCCTTCAGAATGCCCTGCAGCCGTTCAGTGACATCCTTGACCCTGGCACCAGGGAGGCAACAAACTATCCTGGAGTCATGTCTACGGCCACAGAAACGCCTACCTGTTCCCCTTACGACAGAATCCCCTACCACTATTGCTCTCCCACTCTTTTTCCTCCCTTCCTGAGCAGAAGCACCCCTGGTGCCAGGAAGTTGGCTGCTGCTGCCTTCCCCTGGTAAGTCATCCCCCTCAACAGTATCCAAATCGGTATACCTGGTTAAGAAGGCATACGGAATGCTTGCCTTTATTAGCCGTGGCACAGAATACAAGAGCAGGGGGGTTATGCTTCAACTGTATAAAACACTAGTTAGGCCTCAGCTAGAGTACTGCGTGCAGTTCTGGTCACCACATTACAGGAAAGATGTGATTGCACTAGAGAGGGTACAGAGGAGATTTACAAGGATGTTGCCAGGAGTAGAGAATCTTATCTATGAGGAAAGACTGGATAGGCTGGGTCTGTTTTCCTTCGAACAGAGGAGGCTGAGGGGAGACCTTACTGAGGTGTATAAAATTATGAGGGGCATAGATAAAGTGGATAGAAAGGACCTATTTCCCTTAGCAGAGGGGTCAAAAACCAGGGGGCACAGATTTAAAGTAATTGGTGGAAGACTTAGAGGGGATTTGAGGGGAAATTTCTTCACCCAGAGGGTTGTGGGGGTCTGGAACTCACTGCCTGAAAGGGTGGTAGAGGCAGGAACCCTAACCACATTTAAAAAGTACCTGGATTTGCACTTGGGATGCTGTAACCTGCAGGGCTACGGACCAAGTGCTGGGAAGTGGGATTAGGCTGGATAGCTCTTTGTTGGTCGGCGCGGACACGATGGGCCGAAATGGCCTCCTTCCGTGCTGTAACTTTCTATGATTCTAACGGTCCAGTTTTCAACTAGTGAAACAGAAGGTTTTGAAGTAATCGATTCACTTATGGCACAAGTACATTTTAAATTACACTGGCCACTAATATAACATTTTATTGAATGGTGCCATTTTGATATAAAGCAAGAATTGAAATGAAAGTGTCACCGGGAGAAGAAATCTTCTGGGTTAGAGATCAAATCAGCCATCTGCTACTCAGCCCTCATAGGAAGGCGCACCAGTGTATATTTGATTTGGCCATTGGAGGGATAACACACTGAAATGACTTCCAGCTTTCAGTTTGTTAGCTGGGCAGCTGACAAATGTGTGGGCCGAGGATTGTTTCAGTGTGAGCCAATGATGATCTAAACAGGAAGCGGGGCTCTAAAATGAAACATCTGAATCTCACTTGTCACTTTACAAAGGCTCAATTATTTCCAACAAACTCCCATTTGCCTGGTACTGTACTTCATTGCAACGGTACAACTTACTTTGGGTCTCCCCCCACCCACCCCCGTCACCCAAAAAGCCTGATTAGATGCAATGATACAATTATTGACAGGTCACTATAAAGCAAGTAAAAGGTGATCTGGATTTGGATGAAACAGCAGTGTTGGTCAGTGTAGTGCAGTCATCTATCCAAAGTGATGCATCATTCCCCCTACAAACTGCATGACTTACCAGTAAAATCTGAAACAAGACAAGACCTTATTTATCCATTTTAAGCACCTTTTCTGCACTCCCTCTCATCTATCAGCCGTTTAGCTTTGATGCACTGGAGAAAGCCAAGAGAGCTGCTGGTAGCACACAGCCAAACACCACGCTAAGCTTTTGCAATTGCCTGATAACATTTGAAAATAGTATTACAAACTGCACGAAGGAAATTTATTTCAGCACTGGAATCTTGAGTTTAACTCTTGCGACAGCTGTCATAGAAACTGCTGGCTGAGGCTCTGCCTCCTTTAGAAAAAATCACTTGCATTTATTTGCTCACACACAAAACAGCCAGTAGTAAACTCAAAGTGCCGTTCATTCAATTGGTTCTTTCAACATTCAAAAACTGGAACAAAGTTAAACTTGTTTGAAAATGTCTTCAGAACTGCGAGACTGAATTACCCCTTTGAAACTCACTGCCTGCTGTTGCATATTGTAATTTCCCCTACATTTAACAAACTTTTTCCTATCTTTGCAGAAGTGTTCGCTTACAACATTTTACTCTCCTATGGTTTAGATGGTTTATACAACAGACCAGTTTCACTTCTTGATCTATGGGTGCCATATTAGCGTCTCTCAGCTAGAGCAGCAGTTGGGGCTCTACAACTGGTCTCAGTGTCCCCGACATTGGGAACAATGGCCTAGAAATTCAGTGGCCTGCGCCACCAGTTTGCGCCCAAAGAGGGCTTTTGCGCCACTGTGCAAACCTACCGCGATATTTAGCGGGGCGCTAATGGCAGCGTTAGCCATTAGCGCTGCGCCGCCACCGATGACGTCATCGGTGTGCGCAGCGCCCCGCTGGCCGTATTTGGTTGCTGCCGCCTCGCCCGCAAACAGCGACCGGTACACGGGGCCTACCTGTGCCGGTAGTGGGGCGAGTTAAGGTGGAGGTGCGGCCGGCCGCTTTTTCGGCGGCCGCCTGCCCGCACCTCCTACACCACCCCCCCCCACGGCATTGCCGGCTGTTTCCAGAGAGCCCGGCACTTCTCCTTGGTGCCGGGCTCATTTGCCGGCACTCGCGAGCGGGGATCGCACTGTTGCAGGCACCTCCCCCTTAAGACTGAGAGGAAGGCCTGCAGTACCGCAGGCTGCCGTGCCGCAGCGGGTGGCGCTGCGGCACTTTGCACGCCGATATTCAGTTTCAGCGCCCCAAGCGGGGCGCCGAAACCCTTGTTTAGCGGCCGGCTTCCACTTGGGGCGCTGAAAGTGAATTTCCCGCTGGCGCAAGTGGCTCCGCGCGCAGCGGTAATTCCGGCGCCCAGGCGAGCTGGGCGCCCCTAACTGAATTTCTAGGCCAATATATTTAAAGCTCAGCCAGTGTTACTATTCCTGATCATTAGCCAGTGGCCCATGTGGAAGTACAAGTGGGTGGATGTCAAGTGAGAGCACATCAGTCAAATAACCGGTTGACACTCAACTTCAAGGTTCACACATGAATGATGGTCACTTGGGGACACACCAGAGGATGAATAGCAAGGAGTTTATATTTTCAGGAGGGGAGGAAATAAAATGCACACCTATAACACACCGAGGGAAATGAAACGACGACCTGAAATTACTTGCATTAAATATACACACTGAATTGGGACCCATTTTTCAAGGTAAAACAAGTGAAAAGTGTAATAAGCTGTAATTGTGTAAATACTGGGTTTCCTTTACTGTTACATGGCAGAGTGTTCAACAAAACACAGAGATAGAATGGTGCAGGCAAGTGTTACATGGCAGAGTGTTCAACAAAACACAGAGATAGAATGGTGCAGGCAAGTGTTACATGGCAGAGTGTTCAACAAAACACAGAGATAGAATGGTGCAGGCAAGTGTTACATGGCAGAGTGTTCAACAAAACACACAGATAGAATGGTGCAGGCAAGTGTTACTTACTCAAAGCAGCAAATTCACTTCCTCTCTCTTCCCCCCACATTTTTCTCTTAAAGATGCCGATTCATGCTGACTCCAGTGAGCGTGTTATTCCATCGAGGGAACCACAGCCAAGATGGAACTTGTCCTCACCAGTTATCCACACACCCCAGCAGTTGTCACAGGACAAATAGGTGGCTGGCAATGTTCGCTCCACGCAGTAATGAGAAATTTCCCGCGCAGGCTGCTCACCAGCTTTTCCATTGTAAGTTACGTGCATACGTGGAAATTTAAAGGGACAGCGCAGTAAAAAACAACAACTTGTATTTATATAGCGCCTTTAATGTAGTAAAATGTCCCAAGGCACTTCACAGGAGTATTATAAGACAAAACATTTGACACCGAGCCACATAAGGAGAAATTAGGGCAAGTGACCAAAAGCTTGGTCAAAGAGGTAGGTTTAAAGGAGAAAAGAGCGGTAGCGAGGTGGAGAGGTTTAGGCCAGGAATTCCAGAGCTTAGGGCCTAGGCAACAGAAGGCACGGCCACCAATGGTTGAGCGATTATAATCAGGGATCCTCAAGAGGGCAGAATTAAATAGCGCAGATATCTCAAGGGGTTGTGGAGCTGAAGATTAGAGATAGGGCGGGGAGAGGCCATGGAGGGATTTGAAAACAAGGATGCGAATTTTGAAATCGAGGCGTTGCTTAACTGGGAGCCAATGAGGTCAGCGAGCACAGGGGAGATGGGTGAACGGGGCTTGGAGCGAGTTAGAACACGGGCAGCCGAGTTTTGGATGACCTCATGTTTACGTAGGGTAGAATGTGGGAGGAGGCCGCTGCTCACGATGCGGACTCCTCTACATTGGGGAGACCAAACGCAGATTGGGTGACCGCTTTGCGGAACACCTCCGTTCAGTCCGTAAGGGTGACCCCGAGCTTCCGGTCGCCTGTCATTTTAATTCACCGCTCCATTCCCACTCGGACCTCACCGTCCTTGGCCTCTTGCATTGTTCCACGGAAGCTCAACGTAAACTCGAGGAACAGCACCTCATCTTCCGATTAGGCACTTTGCAGCCTTCCGGACTCAATATCGAGTTCAGCAATTTCAGATCATAACCTCGGCCCCTATTACATTTTTACTTATATTTTTTTCCACCCCTTTCTTTTGGGTCTTCCCTTCCCCCTTTCCTTTTTTTTCTCTCCCACATGGCAGCTGTCACTCATCCTGCCAGTACACTTCACACCTAATCTTAGCCGTCCTTTGTCTCCACTGTCCTATTACCATCTCGTCTGGTTTTGAATACCTCTTAATGTCTCTTCACTTCTCTTTTGTTCTATCGCAGCCCTGCCTTCGATCTATTTTATTTCCTTTCCAGTTTTGAAAAAGGGTTCACCCGAAACGTCGACTCTTAATTTCTCTCCACGGATGTTGCCTGGCCTGCTGAGTTTTTCCAGCATTTTTTGTTGTTATTTAGAATGTGGGAGGCCAGTCAGGAATGCGTTGGAATAGGGCGACGTTATGGAGGTGGAAATAGGCGGTCTTAGTACGGCCGCGGATATGTGGTCGGAAGCTCATTTCAGGGTCAAATATGACACCAAGGCTGCGAACATAGTAGTTCAGCCTCAGACAGATGCCAGGGAGAGGGATGGAGTCAGAGGCTAGGGAACGGAGTTTGTGGCGGAGACTGAAAACAATGGATTCAGTCTTCCCAATATTTAATTGGAGAAAATTTCTGCTCATCCAGAATTGGATGTCGGACAAGCAGGCTGACAATTTGGAGTCCGTGGAGGGATTGAGAGAAGTGGTAGTGAGGTAGAGCTGAGTGTCACCAGCGTACATATGGAAACTGACACTGTGTTTTCGGATGATGTCGCCAAAGGGCAGCACGTAGATGAGAAATAGGAGGGGCCATGGATAGATCCTTGGGGGCACCAGAGGTAACGATGTGGGAGCAGGAAGAGAAGCCGCTGCAGGTGACTCTTTGGCTATGATTAGATAGATAAGAATGGAACCAGGCGAGTGCAGTCCCACCCAGCTGGATGACGGTGGAGAGGCGTTGGAGAAGGATGGAGTGGTCAACCGTGTCACAGGCTGCCCGATACAAGACTCCCAAAACAAGTGCTCTACTCGGAGCTCCGACACGGCAGGAGAGCCCCAGGTGGGCAGAGGAAACACTTCAAGGACACCCGCAAAGACTCCTTGAAAAAGTGCAACATCCCCACCGACACCTGGGAATCCCTGGCCCAAGACCACACAACGTGGAGGAGAAGCATCCGGGAAGGTGCCGAACACCTCGAGTCTCTTCGCCGGGAGCAAGTGGAAGCCAAGCGCAAACAGCGGAAGGAGCGCACGTCAACCCAAGTACCCCACCTACCCGCCCCTTCAAACACCGTCTGCCCTACCTGTAACAGAGACTGTAGGTCCCGCATTGGACTCATCAGTCACCTGAGAACTCATTTTTAGTGTGGAAGCAAGTCATCCTCGGTTCCAAGGGACTGCCTAAGAAGAGGAGGAAGAGGCAGAGGCTGCAGACAAGTCAAGAAGGATAAGGAGGGATAGTTTACCTTTGTCATAGTCACAAAGGATGACATTTGTGACTTTGATGAGAGCTGTTTTGGTACTGTGGCAGGGGCACGCAGGCCACACAGAACAAAGCAGAGCTTACAGGGAACATTGGTGGCTGGACCCTTGCTGATTTCCCCTTGCCTGGTCCACTGGGGCCAACTGAAGCGCCCCAATTACTGCCTGGCTCAGATCAGTTAACACAAACCTACTGTGAATCGAACCTTGTAGTCTGTATAAGCTTACTGCTACACCGCGGTGGCTGTGCCTTTGCCTACTGGATCATGAGGAGTTTGCAGTATTAATTATTTACCAATAAGCTATCCTTGCTATTTTGAGCATTAATAGCATCCTGTAATTTTAAGTCGATATACTTATAATTTACATTTTTCCCAGAAGTATTGGAACATCAGAAATCAGCCAAAGGAATACGATACAGTCCCGGTAACTGACCACAACCCTCCAAAAGGAATACGATGCAGTCCCGGTAACTGACCACAACCCTCCAAAAGGAATACGATGCAGTCCCGGTAACTGACCACAACCCTCCAAAAGGAATACGATGCAGTCCCGGTAACTGACCACAACCCTCCAAAAGGAATACGATGCAGTCCCGGTAACTGACCACAACCCTCCAAAAGGAATACGATGCAGTCCCGGTAACTGACCACAACCCTCCAAAAGGAATACGATGCAGTCCCGGTAACTGACCACAACCCTCCAAAAGGAATACGATGCAGTCCCGGTAACTGACCACAACCCTCCAAAAGGAATACGATGCAGTCCCGGTAACTGACCACAACCCTCCAAAAGGAATACGATGCAGTCCCGGTAACTGACCACAACCCTCCAAAAGGAATACGATGCAGTCCCGGTAACTGACCACAACCCTCCAAAAGGAATACGATGCAGTCCCGGTAACTGACCGCAACCCTCCAAAAAGAATACGATGCAGTCCCGGTAACTGACCACAACCCTCCAAAAGGAATACGATGCAGTCCCGGTAACTGACCACAACCCTCCAAAAGGAATACGATGCAGTCCCAGTAACTGACCGCAACCCTCCAAAAGGAATACGATGCAGTCCCAGTAACTGACCGCAACCCTCCAAAAGGAATACGATGCAGTCCCGGTAACTGACCGCAACCCTCCAAAAGGAATACGATGCAGTCCCGGTAACTGACCACAACCCTCCAAAAGGAATACGATGCAGTCCCGGTAACTGACCACAACCCTCCAAAAGGAATACGATGCAGTCCCGGTAACTGACCACAACCCTCCAAAAGGAATACGATGCAGTCCCAGTAACTGACCACAACCCTCCAAAAGTAGCCCCCTTGGGCTTTCACAACTGTGAAATATTTCTGTTGTTTTCTAAAGTAACTTAGTCAAAGGGTTTAATAAAACAAGAGCAACTTACAGTTTTCTGACCATAATTGATAGCGTTTGGATTGCTAGAAAGCCAAAAGTTAAATGCTTACAACATGCTGAACTACTTTACCCTCAGGCAGCCGTTTTCTACTACAGCCCTCAACTCCAGCCAACCAAACTGTCCTGGATTAATCTTCAGCACTTACATCATTGACACTGCTACATAGACCAATATTTCATTTTAGAAAAGGAAAATGTGCACTCTTCAATGCAAGATCCATAGGTTCCACAGTTAGCTACTAAAAGCTTTATAAAATCACTGCGTTCAAGACTGTGTCCCCTGACCCTACGTAAACATTCTGGGTAGAACTCAGACCATTAATGGTCTTCAATTTAACTGAGATTTCAGGATCTGCAAGGATTTAATAGCCAAGGCCTGGCAAGGATAGCAGTCAGGGAGGTCCTAAAATTTGCCTCAGCACCCCTGGCTGGACAAGAAAAAGATACAACTCAGCCGAGGTCCCCACTGCTGCTTGCTATCCAGCGAAGACGAGAAAAGTGTAATAAGCTGCAGTTTTGTAAATGCTGGGTTACCATTACTATTATATGGCAGGAGTGCTCAGCAAGACAGAGATATATTGATGCAGGCGAGTGTTACTAAAAGCAGCAACTGCTGACTCATGCTGACTGTGGCGAGTGTCAAGAATGCTTATTCCATCGAGGACACCACAGCCGAGCTAGAACTTGTCCTCACCAGACAATCACACATTCCAACAGGTGCCACAGGACCAATGCTGACTCTCCCCTCCCTAGCTTGGGGTTCATTGCGGGATAGATCGACGAGGACAGGAAAGAAAACATTTGCAGGGTTATGGGAAAAACAGCGGGCGAGTGGGGCTAACTGGATAGCTATCAAAGAGCCGGCACAGGCATGATGGGCCGAATGGCCTCCTTCTGCACCCTATCATTCCATGATTAGATTTGGCTGCGATTCTCCTGCCTCCCCCAACATCTCCTTCCTCACTTCAATAGCTAAGCGAGACACATAAGGCTCACACGCAAGGCATGGCGAATTAGGTGAGGTATCCAACTCAGAGCCTACACGCAAACCCTTTGGCAAACTTTGTCTGGGGAAGAAAGTGAGGAATAAGGTGAGAAGACAGTTAGATGGGGCTGACCAATGAAGACATTTCAGGTTGGCCACTTCCTGTTAATAAAAGTTGGCTGTGCCCGTGAAACCATATCTCAGCAAGAACCCAGGCAAGAGGGGAGAAATTGAAAACAAAATTGCTACTGCACTAGACTTAAAACAAAACAAAGCAATAATTCCCAGAAACACACACACTTATCAGGGATTAGCCATGCCACCAATGATTTCACACATCTCTTTACAACTTCAGATACACACAGCTTCTGATTCATCATTTCCTAATTGAACTATTGCTCGAAGTCAGGATGAAGATTCCAAGAGTTACAGTCATACAAACTGATTAAGCTAAACAACTGAAGGAGTCATAGAATTGTTACAGCATGGAAGGCCGCCATTCAGCCCTTCGAACCCATGCCAGCTCTCTGCAAGAACACCTCAGCTAGTCCCGCTCCCCTGCCCTTTCCCCGTAGCCCTGCTAATTTTTTTCCTTCAGGTACTTATCCAATTCCCTTTTGAAAGCCGTGATTGTGTCTGCCTCCACCATCCCTTCAGTCAGTGCATTCCAGATCCTAACCACTCACTGTGTAAAAAAGTTTTTTCTTATGTCACCTTTGGTTCTTTTGCCAACCACCTTCAAACAGTGTCCTCTGGTTCTCAACCCTTCTGCCAATGCGAACAGTTTCTCTCTATCTACTCTGTCCAGACCCATGATTTTGAACACCCCCATCAAATCTCCTCTCAATCTTCTCTGCTCCAAGGAGAACAACCCCAGCTTCTCCAGTCTATCCACAGGTACTGCCATTTTCCTGAAAAGCACTTCATAAACTTCCCAATTTTTTCCTGTCTGGAAGACGTTGACTCCTTGCTGGGAGTACGTCAGGTGGACATCAGACGAGGACAGAATCGGATTTTGCTGTAATCCCTCGCCGCTGCAGTCAAATAGCCTGCTGACAAAGCCATCAGGCTAATGCTTGAACAGGTGCCATGTAGGATGATACCTTCCACACCCAGGGCCACATTAAGAATTCTGAAGATCCAGATCACCAAGAACATTAGATGCCCCTCTGCAACCCCACCAGCAACCACAACCCCCCACCCGATCCGTGCAATAAAATACATGAGGAGATCGAACATTTTGATCCAGCGGATGCATGCAGTTTTTCTGCATTATAGTGAGTTTTACTGGGGCCCATCCCTATCCTCATCCCACATGGCCCATGCTCATTAACAGCCCGACAATATGTCAACAGGTTATTGTGCAGGGGCAGATTACAGCAAAATCCATTTCTGTCCTCATCTTACGTCCAGCATATGTACTTCCAGTGCGGGGTAACCGATAACAATCAGGAGCAGAAAAGCACAGGAGATTCTCCTTTCCCTAACCCAGGATGCAAAGTCCAATTGTAGCACTCCTCAACTGACCAGGATTTGAACCTGGGACCTTCGCGGTGTCTGTAGCTAACTACACACTGGACAAACTCACCAAGACTTCACGTGAACCCCTCGGCACAATCTGTCTGGAGAGGAAATTGAGGAATAAGGCGAGAAGACCGTTAGATGGGGCTGACCTATGAAGAAATTTCAGGTTGGCCATTTCAAGTTAATAAAAGTTATGTTCTTAGTACCGCCAAGTCCCCCAGGTATCGCCAAAATTCTTGCACCCACATGAGATTGGTACTCAAACCCGCTCTACAGGGACAGACCTTTCCCAATCCCCATAGTCTTCTCTTGGCAGACGAGATGATTTAGACCTGGGAGTGAGTGCATAAGGTGTTTCCTATATAACAGTATAAACTCAAGCATTGGTTTTAATAAGAGGCTGTCTGCAAGGTCAGGTTTATGTACATTCCTGTATTTGTTAACATTATATCTGCTGTTATACATTTCCATATACTACAAAGAGATATTAATAGATTTAGTGAATGGGCAAAATTGTGACAAATGGATTTCAATGAAGTCATCCACTTTGGACCTACAAAGGATAGATCAGAGTACTTTCTAAATAGTGAAAAGCTGTAAACAGTGGAGATCTAAAGTGACCTAGGAGTCCCTGTACATAGATCGTTAAAATGTCATGAACAGGTACAGAAAATAATTTAAAAGGCTAATGGAATGCGGGCCTTTATATCTAGAGGACTAGAATACAAGGGGATCGAAGTTATGCTGCAGCTGTACAAAACCCTGGGTAGTCCACACCTGGAGTAGTGTGTTCAGTTCTGGGCACCACACCTTAGGAAGGATATATTGGCTTTGGAGTGAGTACAGCATAGGTTTAAAGGAATGATACCTGGACTAACTATTTTCATTGGTTGAGGAGTCTAGGACTAGGAGACATAGCCTAAAAGTGAGAGCCAGGCCTTTCAGGAGTGAAATTAGGAAACACTTCTACATGCAAAAAGAGTGGTAGAAGTTTGGAACTCTCTTCCACAAACAGCAGTTGATGCTGGGTTAATTGTTCATTTTAAATCGGCGATTGATAGATTTTTGTTAACCAAAGGTATTAAGGAATATGGGGCAAAGGCAGGTATATGGAGTTAGGTCACTGATCAGCCATGATCTCATCGAATGGCAGAACAGACTCGAGCGGCTAAATGGCCTCCTCCTGTTCCTGCTTCTGATAGTACTGTACCACTTTCCTTTAGATAGCCAAAACTGTTCCAGAAGTTATGTCAAGAGGTCCCTGGGAGTATATGTCAATACAGAAAGGTTTTGCAATCACTGAAAACATACACACAAAATGGAGACTAAATACAAAACAAGTTTTCTTGCTTCCACACTTCTTTGTATATTTACACTTATGAAATATACCAGAATTTAATTATGTTGGTGGGGGGGGAGAAAAGAGAAGAGATGCAGGAGAAAAACACCAATCTGGAAGAAATATTTGATCTGGAAAAGGCAGCATGACAAGCCACTTTGAGCTTATTTCTTGCAAGTTGTAAGCTTCTTTTATACTGTACTGCACTTTTGGTATTAGTGGGGTGTTCTCTTGACTACAAATCCACACCAAAATAGCTTGATAAAACAAGCAAAAACACATTGAGATGCTGCTAGTGAAAATGCACATCAGCTATGGCATGAAAGCAGCTGCTGGGAAACCCAGACCAAAAAAGGTGCCCCACCGAAGGGTCCAAGATTGGAAACGTCGACTGATTGACTTCAGCTTCACCACAGATGCTGCTTGATCTACTGAACATTTCCAGCTGTTTCTGTTTTGTGTCCCTTTCCCCTAGGAAACTAAATATTACAAACAAACAGAGCACAAATTGGAACTGGAAAATTCACAAACACTTAAGAATTAATGGTGCAGTTATAAGCCCGAGTTTCACACTGATACAGCACTGATGGGTATTCTCAACACGACACTTACAGGAGGGTACCTAACTAACTGTGCTTTTGCAATCAAACCATGGTGACCCACTGCAGCTCCAAATTAACATTTTAACGACAGAAAAGGGCAGCAATCAATGCTCAGGGCAGGTGGCTGTGTATGTACACACACAACACTCTGCATTTCCAATGTCACAGCAATGAAATGTAGCACCTTCCACTATGAAAGCTGAGCTAAGATCATTGAGTATACAATGGAAAATTTATATTCTACC
>NC_140990.1:192578834-192793574 GCF_052327205.1 Somniosus microcephalus | reverse complement strand
CCTCAGCCATTTTGCGCCAATTGCTTTCAGCGCTGCATTTTTAACAGTCAGAAATCACCTTCAGGATGACACAGCGTGTCGTTGCATTCTGCAGCTCGATACAGTGTGTAACAGCGACGCGATGTATATTGAAAATAAAGGCAACATACTTGCAGCGCCCGAGACGCCGTCCTGCTGCGCGCACTGAGCCAGCGGCTCCCTCTCGACACAATGAGCAGCTTCTCTGCGCGCCCACGAGGCCCGTCACCGTCACCGTCCCCCGGGAGCGCGCGACAAACAACCCAGCCAGCGGCTCGCTCCCGGCGCTACCAAATACAATGAGCAGCATCTCTGCGCGGCCACGAGGCGCGCCCCCTCGGTCTTGAGCCAGCGCGGCACTCCAGCATGCGCGCGCCTTCCTGGGGAGTGGATTGCAAACCACGGCACCATGAGTAGGTTGCAGTAGGGACAAGCTGGAGCTTTAAAAAAAAAATCAGCTGAGAACATGAGTAACATTTTATAAGTAATGTTCCCGCATCATAAGACACAGAATTAAGTGGAGAACATTGATCTTTTTTTTGAAAAGAAGAATTCAGGGGGGCGGTGATTTCCTCTCTTTGGGCAGAGTGCAAGTCAAGCGCCCAAAGTACAGTATGCTCCCTCTGAACAGACCTGAATCCACCTGTATTTCCAAGCTTAGCTCACTGGCATGGCACCAACGTACCCCAGATGCAGCAACACCCCTTGGATTAAACACACACCCAAAAGTGGGGAATTAAAGTAGACTGTTGCAGCTGTGGTAATGGGCACCAGCTTCATGCCCTTTGGCCTGCTGTACAAAAACAGCAGCCTCCAGCCCCTCCTTGCTGACCCTGAAAAAGAAGTCTGGAGGTGCAGGAAGGGTTGTGGCAGCCCTTTCTCAGACCCTCTGATCTGAGAGGGGCTGAGCACAACCTCCAAGGCCCACTGTCAGGTTTTTTTGGGCCGTCGCTTGGAGGAGAACCAGAAAAATGATGCAGGAAGCATCCTGATGTCACATCAGTTTTGTTTATTCGTTCCTGGGATGTGGGCGTCGCTGGCAAGGCCAGCATTTATTGCCCATCCCTAATTGCCCTTGCGAAGGTGGTGGTGAGCCACCTCTTGAACCGCTGCAGTCCCTGTGCGTGAAGGGACTCCCACAGTGCTGTTAGAGAGCGATTTCCATGATTTTGACCCAGTGTCGATGAAGGAACGGTGATATATTTCCAAGTCAGGATGGTGTGTGAGTTGGAGAGGAACTTGGAGGTGGTGGTGTTCCCATGTGCCTGCTGCTCTTGTGCTTCTAGGTGGTAGAGGTGGTGGGTTTAGGAGGTGCTGTTGAAGAAGCCTTGGTGAGTTACTGCAGTGCATCTTGTAGATGGTACACACTGCAGCCACGGTGCACTGGTGGTGGAGGGAGTGAATGTTTTGAGATGTTGGATGGGGTGCCAGTCAAGGGGGCTGCTTTGTCCTGGATGGTGTCAAGCTTCTTGAGTGTTGTTGGAGCTGCACTCATCCAGGCAAGTGGAGAGTATTCCATCACACTCCTTACTTGTGCCTTGTAGATGGTGGAAAGGCTTTGGGGAGTCAGGAGGTGAGACACTCGGCACAGAATACCCAACCTCTGACCTGCTCTTGTAGCCACAGTATTTATGTGCCTTTTCCAGTTAAGCTTCTGGTCAATGGTGACCCCCCCCCCCCCCAGGATGTTAATGGAGGGGGATTCAGTGATGGTAGTTCCGTTGAATGTCAAGGGACGGTTGTTAGGCTTTCTCTTGTTGGAGATAGTCATTGCCTGGCATTTGTGTGGTGCGAATGTTACTTGCCACTTATCAACCCAAGCCTGAATGTCGTCCAGTCTTTCTGCATGTGGGCTGGACTGCTTCATTATCTGAGGAGTTATGGAACTGCACACTGTGCAATCATCAGCGAACATCTCCACGTCTGACCTTATGGTGGGAAGGTCATTAATGAAGCCGCTGAAGATGGTTGGGTCTAGGACACTGCCCTGAAGAACTCCTGCAGCGATGTCCTAAGGCTGTGATGATTGGCCTCCAACAACCACAACCATCTTCCTGGGTATGAATGACTCCAGCAGTGGAGAGTTATCCTCCTGATTCCCATTGATTTCAATTTTACTAGGGCTCCTTGATGCCACACTCGGTCAAATGCTGCCTTGATGTCAAGGACGTCACTCTCACCTCACCTCTGGAATTCAGCTCTTTTGTACATGTTTGGACCAAGACTGTAATGAGGCCTGGAGCCGAGTGGTCCTGGCGGAACCCAAACTGAGTATCAGTGAGCAGGTTATTGGTGAGTAAGTGGCGCTTGATAGCACTGTCGACGACACCTTCCATCACTTTGCTGATGATTGAAAGTAGACTGATGGGTTGGTAATTGGCCAGATTGGATTTTGTCCTGCTTTTTGTGGACAGGACATACCTGGGAAGTTTTCCACATTGTTGGGTAGCTGCCAGTGTTGTAGCTGTACTGGAACAGCTTTGCTAGCGATGCGGCTAGTTCTGGAGCACAAGTCTTCAACACGACCGCTGGGATGTTGTCGGGGCCCATAGTCTTTGCTGTATCCAGTGTGCTCAGCCATTTCTTGATATCATGTGGAGTGAATCAAATTGGCTGAAGACTGACTTCTGTGATGGTGGGGACCTCAGGAGGAGGCCAATATGGATCATCCTCTCGGTACCTCTGGCTGAAGATGGTTGCAAATGCTTCAGCCTTATCTTTTGCACTCGTGTGCTGGGCTCCGCCATCATTGAGGATGGGGATGTTCATGGAGCCTCCTCCTCCTCCTATTAGTTGTTTAATTGTCCACCACCATTCATGACTGGATGTGGCAGGACGTGGTTCACATTGGTACCAACGACATGGGTAGGAAGAAGGATGAAGTCCTGCAACAAGAATTTAGGGAGCTAGGTAGCAGATTAAAAAGCAGGACCTCAAAGGTTGTAATCTCTGGATTACTCCCGGTGCCACATGCTAGTGAGTATAGGAATAGGAGGATAGAGCAGATGAATGTGTGGCTAAAGAGTTGGTGCAGGAGGGAAGGCTTTAGTTTCCTGGATCACTGGGTCTGCTTCTGGGGAAGGTGGGACCTGTATAAGTTGGACAGGTTGCACCTGAACCGGAACGAGATCAACATCCTTGCGGGGAGGTTTGCTAGTGCTGTTGTGGGGTGGGGATGGGATATTGAGTGGAGCTATAGTAGGGGGTGATGCACAGCCAAATATAGAGGAAAAAACAAGTCAGCCTGGAAGGCAGAGCAAATATGTAATGGCACAAGAGAGTATGGCAAGGCTGGATGGCATTTACTTTAATGCAAGGAGTCTTGCGAGTAAGGCAGATGAATTGAAGGTGTTGATGAACACATGGGAGTATGATATTGTTGCTATCACAGAGACATGGTTGAGGGAGGGGCAAGACTGGCAGCTCAATATTCCGGGGTATAGAATCTTCAGGTGAGACAGAGGGGGGTAAAAGAGGAGGGGGTGTCGCAATATTAATCAAGGAGTCAATTACTGCTGTAAGGAGGGATGATATCTCAGCAGGTTCCTCTAATGAGGCCATATGGGTAGAACTTAAAAACAAAAAGGGGGCAAGCACTTTGCTGGGAGTGTACTATAGGCCTCCAAACAGTCAGGGGGGCAATAGAGGAACAGATATGTAGGCAAATCTCAGAGAAGTGTAGAAATAATAGGGTAATAATAGTAGGGGATTTCAACTTCCCCAATATTAACTGGGATAGTCAGAGTGTGAAAGGCTTAGAGGGTGCGGAATTCTTAAAGTGCATCCAGGAGAGCTTTTTGAGCCAGCATGTAGAAAGTCTTAAAAGAGAGGGGGCGGTACTGGACCTAATTCTAGGGAATGTAGCCGGGCAAGTGATAGAAGTGTCAGTAGGAGAGCATTTTGGTGACAGTGACCATAATTCAGTGAGATTTAAGGTAGTCATAGAAAAGGACAAAGATGGACCGGAAATAAAGGTTCTAAATTGGGGTAAGGCCGATTTTAATATGATAAGGCAGGATCTGGCCAAAGTGGACTGGGATCAGCTACTTGTAGGAAAATCCACATCAGAGCAGTGGGAGTCTTTCAGAAAGGAAATAGAGAGAGTACAACGCCAACATGTTCCCGTAAAGGTCAAGGGTGAGACCAACAAGCCCAGGGAACCCTGGATGTCAATGGATATACAAGAATGGATTAGGAAAAAAAGGGAGGCTTTTGCAGATACAAAGGACTAAAAACAGTGGAAGCCCTAGAGGAGTATAGAAAGTGCAGGGGGTACTTAAAAAAGAAATTAAGAGAGCGAAGAGGGGGCATGAAAAAACACTGGCAGGCAAAATAAAGGAAAATCCCAAGGTGTTTTATAAGTATATTAAGGGCAAGAGGATAACCAGGGAAAGGGTAGGGCCCATTAGGAACCAAAGTGGCAATCTGTGTGTTGAATATTTTGCATCTGTGTTCACTATGGAGAAGGACGATGTAGGCATAGAAATCAGGCAGGGGGATTGTGATATACTTGAACAAATTAATATTGAGAAGGTGGAGGTACTAGCGGTTTTAGCGGGCTTAAAAGTGGATAAATCCCCAGGCCCAGATGAGATATATCCCAGGCTGCTGTGTGAGGCAAGGGAAGAGATTGCAGGGGCTCTGACACTAATTTTCAGAACCACTCTGGCCACAGGGGAGGTGCCAGTGGACTGGAGAATAGCTAACGTAGTACCATTATTCAAGAAGGGTAGTAGGGATAAACCAGGGAATTACAGGCCAGTGAGCCTAACATCAGTGGTAGGGAAATTATTGGAAAAAATTCTGAGTGACAGAATTAGTCTCCACTTGGAGAGGCAAGGATTAATCAAGAATAGTCAGCATGGCTTTGTCAGGGGGAGATCATGTCTAACCAATTTGATTGAATTTTTCGAGGGGGTGACTAGGTGTGTGGATGAGGGTAGTGCAGTTGATGTAGTCTACATTGACTTCAGTAAGGGCTTTGGCAAAGTCCCGCATGGGAGACTGGTCAAGAAGGTAAGAGCCCATGGGATCCAGGGCAATTTGGCACATTGGATCCAAAATTGGCTTAGTGGCAGAAGGCAGAGGGTGATGGTCGAAGGTTGTTTTTGTGACTGAATGCCTGTGTCCAGTGGTGTACCGCAGGAATCGGTGTTGGGTCCTTTGCTGTTTGTAGTGTACATTAATGATTTAGATATGAATATAGGAGGTATGATCAGTAAGTTCGCAGATGACACGAAAATTGGTGGAGTGGTAAATAGCGAGGAGGGAAGCCTCAGGCTACAGGACGATATAGACGGGTTGGTTAGATGGGCAGAACAGTGGCAAATGGAATTTAACTCTGAAAAGTGTGAGGTGATACATTTTGGGAGGACTAACAAGGCAAGGGATTACACAATGAATGGTAGGACCCTAGGAAGGACAGAGGATCAGAGGGGCCTTGGTGTGCATGTACATAGATCCCTGAAGGCAGCAGGACAGGTAGATAAGGTGGTTAAAAAGGCATATGGGATACTTGCCTTCATTAGCCGAGGCATAGAATATAAGAGCAGGGAGGTTATGATGGAGCTGTACAAAACGCTAGTTAGGCCACTGCTGGAATACTGTGTGCAGTTCTGGTCGCCACACTCTAGGAAGGATGTGATTGCATTGGAGAGGGTGCAGAGGAGATTCACCAGGATGTTACCTGGGATGGAGCGATTCAGCTATGAAGAGAGACAGGACAGGCTGGGGTTGTTTACCTTAGAGCAGAGAAGGCTGAGGGGGGGACCTGATTGAGGTGTACAAAATTATGAGGGGCATAGATAGGGTAGATAGAAAGGAACTTTTCCCCTTAGTAGAGGGGTCAATAACCAGGGGGCATAGTTTCAAGGTAAGGGGCAGGAGATTTAAAGGGGATTTGAGGAAAAACTTTTTCACACAGAGGGTGGTTGGAATCTGAAACTCACTGCCTGAAAGGGTGGTAGAGGCAGGAACCCTCACAACATTCAAGAAGCATTTAGATGGGCACTTGAAACGCCATAGCATACAAGGCTACGGACCAAGTGCTGGAAAATGGGATTATTAGAATATACAGGGCTTGATAGCCGGCGCGGACACAATGGGCCGAAGGGCCTCTTTCTGTGCTCTATGACTCTATGACTCCAGAGCTTTGATCTGATCCATTGGTTGTGGAATTGCTTAGATCTGTCTATAGCATGCTGCTTCCACTGTTTAGCATATATGTTGTCCTGTGTTGCAGCTTCCCCAGATTGGCACCTCATTTTTAGGTACGCCTGGTGCTGCTCCTGGCACACTCTTCTACACTACTCATTGAACCAGGGTTAGTCCCCTGGCTTGATTGTAATGGTAGAGTGAGGGATATGCCACGCCATGAGGTTACAGATTGTGGTGGAATACAATTTTGCTGCTGCTGATGGCCCACAGCGCCTCATTGATGCCCAGTTTTGAGATGCTACATTTGTTCTGAAGCTATCCCATTTAGCACAGTGGTAGTGCCACACAACACAATGGAGGGTGTCCTCATTGTGAAGACGGGACTTGGTCTCCACAATGACTGTGTGGTGGTCACTGCTACCAAAGCTGTCATGGACAGATGCATCTGCAACAGGTGGATTGGTGAGGACGAGGTCAAGTAGGTCTTTCCCTCATGTAGGTTCTCTCACCACCTGCCGCAAGCCCAGTCTAGCAGCTAAGTTCCCCACCCAAGTACATTTTGTGCCCTTGCTACCCTGAGTGCTTCTTCCAAGTGGTGTTCAACATGGAGGAGTACTGATTCATCAGCTGAGGGAGGGCGGTAGGTGGCAATCAGCAGGAGGTTTCCTTGCTCATGCTTGACCTGAAACCATGGGACTTCATGGGATCCGGAGTCAATGTTGAGAACTCCCAGGGCCACTCCCTCCTGACTGTATACCACTGCCGCCTCCTCAGGGATGGTGATGGAGGAGTTGGCTGAACAGTATGATTCTGTGAGTATGACTATGTCTGCGGGACAGCTTTCCCAATTTTGGCACAAGTCCCCAGAAGTGAGAAAGACTTTGCAGAGTCGACTGGGCTGGGTGTGGCTTTGTCATGTCCGAAGCTGGTGCCGAGTGGTCCATCCGGTTTTATTCTTATTACTGTTTTCCGTAGCGGTTTGGTACAACTGAGTGGGCCATTTCAGAAGGCAGTTAAGAGTCAACCACATTACTGGGAGTCACGTATAGGCAAATTTCCTGAAGGGTTTTTATGACAATCCCGTAGTTCTATGGCCACCATTACTGACACTAGCTTTTTTTTAAATTCCAGTTTTAATTAAACTGAATTTAAATGGTGGGATTTGAACTCACATGTCCAGGCCGCTGGATTACTAGTTCAGTAACTTAACCAATGTGCTACTGTACCCCAGTGCCATTGGGATCTGCTCGAGACATGGCTCCCTGTTGCAGGTGATAGCTCTCCACCCACATCTGGCCAATACCTTAGAAATATGTGAAGTGCGAAGTGGGTGGAGACCTAGCATAACATCTTTTGCTACTTTTTTTCTCTGCACCTGACAAATAGGTGGCCCCCCAGATGTAAAGCAGAGATGTTGGTTTACATTTCTGGATAGCCCACTCAAAACCCTAATTAGTCTAGTATAGAATTCAAAAACAATGCTGACCATTAATTGAAGAACAAAAGGCCATCAGGAAAGGATTTAGATTATTCATTCATTCATAATTACTATTTTATTAATGATAACTAATTTACTAAGTTTTTCTGTACATTTGAAGAACTTTCTCATCTGCCTCAGTCATGGGAATAGATTGTCTTCCTTTTAACAGCAACAACAACTTGCATTTATATAGCACCATTAACATAGTAAAACGTCCCAAAGCGCTTCACAGGAGTGTTATCAAACAAAATTTGACACCGAGCCACACAATGAGATATTAGGGCAGGTAGGTTTTAAGTGCCTTAAATGAGGAAAGAGAGGCAGAGAGGGAATTCCAGAGCTTAGGGCCTCGGCAGCTGAAGGCACGTGTGCCAGTGGTTGAGCGATTAAAATTGGGGATGCGCAAGAGGCCATAATTGGAGGAGTGCAGATATATCGGAGCGTTGTAGGGCTCAGGAGGGAATGGAGAAAGGGAGGGGGAGGCCATGGAGGTATTTGAAAACAAGGATCAGAATTTTAAAACCGAGGTGTTGCCGGACCAGCAGCCACTGTAGGTCAGTGAGCACAGGGCTGATGGGGGAGCAGGACTTGGTGCGAGTTAGGATACTGGCAGCAGAGATTTGGATGAGCTTAAGTCTATGGAGGGTGGAAGAAAAATGATTTAAAAAATGAGTTAACACCCCTTCAGTCATGGTGATTTTTAAAATTAGTAAGTTAAAATAAAACAGATAACAAGTAATGAAACAAAAAATATGAGCCCTGATTTTAAATGGGGGTGGGGGTGAGGGTGAGCGTGCGATTGGCAGGATGAGCATCAGGCATGTTCCAGCTCACCGATGTGAGGCCCGAGCCATTTTAACACCCATGCTTCACTTTAATATACCAGTCTGAATCCCGCCTGAACCCAGCGCCAATGATGTCAGGGCAGTGGGCGCGAATTGGGCGAGTGGGGCAGGTGGCCACGGCCACGGGCCTGTGGTAACAGACCCCGGCAGTCAGGTATATGGTGTTGGTGGGGGAGGGAGAGGGCCTAGGTGTCCATAGTTTGGGGAGGGAAGCCCAGGGCCCTGTTCCTCTGGGGTTCAGAGAGAAACCTTTTTTAAAAAACATTAATTACCTTTTCAACCCACTTCTAGGCCTGATGCACCTTTGCACCGGGTTTCCGTCGCGAAGTCAGCACCTGCCTGCAGCGAGGGCCTCACCTACCACCCAAAACCTGGGGGTTTAAAATATGGCATAAAAGCTGGCGGGCAGGACGCTGCCTCTATTTAACCCCTCGTACACCCCAATACCGTTGACACGGGTGTTAAAATCGGCCTCATATTTCTTTTTAAATGGCAGGATGAGATCAAGTGATGAAAGAAAATTGACTCAAAAAAGGTTACAGGCCATTTTTAAAGGGCCAGTTTGCAGTGTACTGGGGGAGTTATCTTGTGTGTCAGGTACACCCTGGAGCAGCTTGGTCCAAAATCTCAGCTCAAACAGATATTAAAGTTCACCTTACAGATGTGTACACAGAGTGGCTGACAATCCTTTTATAGTCGAGCAAAACCAGTGCAAGAAGCCTTCCTGCTGTTGAGACTACCCCATTTATAGTACAACGTTAGCTGATAACAACAACTCTGTTTAAAATCCTGGGAAAATATATTGCCTGTTACCAGATCCTGTTTTAAATAGACCAGTCCAGCTCAGCCTCAGACATGTCACCTTTTTGATGAATGTTGCTCTTAAAAGTAAAGACTGCTCCCATTTGCTTAAATGGGTTTGCAGTCTTCTTCGTTCGTTGCGATCATAAATCTCACACATCCCCAGCGTTAACAGTCTTGTCTTATTACACAGCATCTTAAGAACACAAAATATATATTTTTTTTACTGCATTACCAACAGGGAAAAACTTTGGTGAATTTGGTTCACGTTACACATTCCAAAAATAATGAAAATGTGAGGATCACTAATTTGAATTCTAATTAATTAAGAACATAAGAAATAGGAGCAGGAGTAGGCCATTTGGCCCCTCGAGCCTGCTCTGCCATTCAATAAAATCATGGCTGATCTTCTACTTCAACTCTACTTTCCTGCACTATCCCCATGTCCCTTGATTCCCTTAATATCCAAAAATCTATCGATCTCTGTCTTGAATATACTCAATGACAAGCCTCCACAGCCCTCTGGGGTAGAGAATTCCAAAGATTCACCACCCTCTGAGTGAAGAAATTTCTCCTCATCTCAGTAAATGGCCGACCCCTTATTCTGAGACTGTGACCCCTGGTTCTAGACTCCCCAGCCAGGGGAAACATCCTCCCTGCATCTACCCTGTCGAGCCCTGTAAGAATTTTGTATGTTTCAATGAGATCACCTCTCATTCTTCTAAACCCTAGAGAGTATAAGCCTAGTCTACTCAATCTCTCCTCATAGGACAATCCCCCATCCCAGGAATCAGTCTGGTGAACCTTCGTTGCACTCGCTCTATGGCAAATATATCCTTCCTTAGGTAAGGAGACCAAAACTGTACACAATACTCCAGGTGTGGTCTCACCAGGGCCCTATATAATTTCAGTAAGACATCTTCACTCTTATACTCAAATCCTCTTGTAATAAAGGCCAATATACCATTTGCTTTCCTAATTGCTTGCTGTACCTGCATGTTAACTTTCAGTGATTCATGTACAAGGACACCCAGGTCCCTCTGAACACCAACATTTCCCAATCTCTCACCATTTAAAAAATATTTTGCTTTTCTATTTTTCCTACCAAAGTGGATAACTTCACATTTCTCCACATTATATTCCATTTGCTATGATCTTGCCCACTCACTTAGCTTGTCTATATCCCCTTGAAGCCTCTTTGCATCCTCCTCACAACTTATAAACCCACCCAGCTTTGTATCAACAGCAAACCTGAATATATTACATTTGGTCCCCTCATCCAAATCATTGATATAGATTGTGAAGAGCTGAGGCCCAAGCACTGATCCTTGCGGTACCCCAGTAGTTACAGCCTGCCAACCCGAAAATGACCCGTTTATTGCTACTCTCTGTTTTCTGTCTGTTAACCAATCCTCAATTTATGCTAGTATATTACCCCCAATCCCATGAGCCCTAATTTTGTTTAATAACCTCTTGTGTGGCACCTTATCGAATGCCTACTGAAAATCCAAATACACCACGTCCACTGGTTCCCTCTTATCTATTCTGTTAGTTACAGCCTCAAAAAATTTGTCAAACATGATTTCCCTTTCATAAATCCGTGCTGACTCTGCCCAATCCTATTAGATGTATTATTTTCTAAGTGAAATATGCATGTCGGCGTGTGTTACAGCACCTTCTATGAGAATAGCTATGAGTGGAGCTTCAGGCTTTGGAAGTTAACTCTACCCTTCCAAGTAAGCAGTACTGCACTGATCCAGTTATAACTAGCAGTCAGTTATGTCAGGGATAATCTGTTTTGTAGTGGAACCATTGAATGCTGCTATCAATATGTGGATATTGATAAATTAGCTAATATCTGTAGTTCCTTCTGAAAGTTGAAAAGTGCAGTGTACTTGCTGGAACTGAAGGGGCTGAATGTCAATTTTCTGACGGCGTTTTTATGTTATTTAGGGTACTGCTCAAGTAAAACCCTGTGACCTAACAGCACTGCAACCCCTATATTCCTTGCAGTTTAGAGCCCATTGGAGTACCAATAGGTGTGGAAGCCTCTGTTTTGTGCTGTCTCTGCTTTGCTCAGCTTTCTTGCTTTCAATAGACCAGACCAGCCCAGCCTCAGTCACAGAACCTTTTTTGCCATATGTTGCTCTTAAAAATATATCCTCCTGAGCCCTACAACCCTCTGAGATATCTGCGTATGCTTAAAGGTGTCTTAAATGGTTCTTTTGGAGGCACAGCGTTTCACCTCCTTTACATCGCCAATTTCTGTCAGCAGCATTGCTGTGTAGATGCTGCCAAAGGCAAATTATTGAAGTAAAAACTGCCATAATGGCAGACCACTGGACACTCAGCCATATCTTCCTTTAAGGAAAGGAGAGGAATGAAAGAACTTGCAGTTATATAGAGCCTTTCACATTCTCAGGATGTTCCAAAGCACTTCACAGCCAATGAAGTATTTTTTGAAGTGTAGTCAGTGTTGTCATGTAGGGAAACACAGCACCCAAATTACACACAGCAAGCTCCCACAAACAGCAATGAAATAGATGACCAGGTGATCTTTGTAGTAATGTTAGTTGATGGATAAATGTTGGCCAGGACATTGGGAGAACTCTCTTGCTTTTCTTCACATTATGCCATAGACTCTTTTACATCCACCTGAGAGGACTTACAGGGTCTTAGTGTAATGTCTCATCCAAAAGACGGGCACCTCTGACAATGCAACAGTTGCTCAGTTCTGCACTAAAGTGTCAGCCTGGATTTTGTACTCGAGTCTTCTTTCGGGTAGGTATAAGCACTTTATGTGTGGTATTAGTACAATGCTACTGCCAACAGAGGACCTGACTTTGGCAGTGGTGTTGTACTATAAATGTGGGGGGGGGGGATTTCTAATGTCACCAATGGCACAGAGATGGTTGGAAGTTTGATCCCTGATTTGTGCCAGGTTACCTGATCTCAGATGAGACAGCATTTGGATGCTAAATTAGCCTCTGTACCCCTGGATAAGGGGTAGGGGTGGGATCAGGCAAGATTCCCACTCTACATTGCTATCAAGTAGTTCTTCTGAAAGTGCTCCTAGAATCATAATAGAATCACGGAATAATACAGCACAGAAGGTGGCCATTCGGCCCATCAAGCCTGTGCCAACTCTTTGAAAGAGCGATCCAATTAGTCCCACTCCCCTGCTCTTTCCCCATAGCCCTGCAATTTTTTCCTTTTCAAGTATATATCCAATTCTCTTTTGAAAGTTAGTATTTATTCTGCTTCCACCACCCTTTCAAACAGTGAATTCCAGAATGTAACGACTCACAGAATCACAGAATCACAGAAACCCCACAGTGCAGATAGAGGCCATTTCAGCCCATCGAGCCTGCACCGACACATATCCCACCTGATCCCCGTAACTCCTACACCAACACACATCCCACCCCCGTAACCCCACGTATTTAATCCCCCTAACACTAAGGGTCAATTTATCATAGCCAATCAACCTAACCCGCACATCTTTGGACTGTGGGAGGAAACCGGAGCACCCGGAGAAAACCCACGCAAACACGGGGAGAATGTGCAAACTCCACACAGACAGTCGCCCGAGGCCAGATTCGAACCCGGGTCCCTGGTGCTGTGAGGCAACAGTGCTAACCACTATGCCTTGCTGTGTAAAACAAAAATTCTCCTCATCTTGCTTCTGGTTCTTTTGCACTTATCTTAAATTATCCCTTGGATGGATATCAGAGAGAATGGGATGAGGCTCGCTGTGTGTGCTCCACAGATTATTAGCCTGCTGGCATGCATTGTCTAGGCTCACAACTGAAGAATGGGAACTTGAATGAGGTAATGGCAGTCAGGCAACACCCACAGAACTATACCCCAGCAAAAGTCAATGTCTTCAGCAGATAGGAGTGGAAAGAACTGCAACAAATGGGGTAAACACATTGTGATGTAAGAAAACTCACTGCGCACTTGATTTGAGTATAAAGCAAGGCTTTAATCAACTTGTTTTAAAACATGGAGGTCTAGTTGTCCTTCACTAGTTCCTGTTTACAAAATGTCCTGGGCAAGCTGGGCCCATGCCCATGCCCGAGTATTTATACTCCTTGGACGGCGCCACCAGCTGGTCATCCAGTGTTATTTCATGAGTTGTTTCTTCATGATGATGAGATTTATAACACATTGCATTAAATGCTGTGCACTAGCTAGTCCATCTAGTGCATTGTTTATTGATGTTACCAAAACCAGTTCAAAAGACAAATGTACTGATTCAATTAGGTTTACTGTAGAAATAAACCAAATCCTCCCCTCCTTCATTTCTAGATGAAGAGGAATAATATGCAAGACCCCTTTGCTGATTAATGAATTCTCAAAATCAATGTTTCAAGCCATATACCCAATCAACAATAATGGCATAGAAAATTAATTGTCCTTAGATTTTAAGTCTGCACCAATCATCATCTTACTATTCTACAAATTCATAAGTACCCTAGCCTAGCCAATCTACAACATGGCCAGGAAGAGGGGTAAAATGGGTGCTATCTGGCTTTCACTTTAATTCAGTGTAAACCCCTAAGTGCACTGTCCAACGCAACATTCCCACTGTGACAAGTCACAGAATCCAGTGCTGTTGAGAGCACTAACACAAGGAGAAAACCCACCATCACCTTCTCAAGAAACTGGAGTGGGCAATAAATGAGGCCTTGCTAACATCGCCCACATTCTAAGAAGAAACTAAAAATAAAACAAAGTCTGTCTGGAATCAAATAATTTGACTTCTAATCCAAACAAGAAGACTTGATTGAGGTCACAATTGGCACATGATATGCTTACTCAAAATGCCAGAGACCAGCACAGCGACAAACACATGCCATATACATCTGTTTTAAATTTATGTGCATCTTTAACAGTGCATAGATTTCTTTAACCAAAATGTTTCCTTTGTCCTCCTGAAAGCATTGACACCCCATTGGAGTACAGTGCTGTAGGCACTGGTTGCCAAGTTGCCAAGTGCCTATTTTCCATGTGTGAACCCTGACAGTGAGTGTCAGCAGTCTATTCAATCATGGGCGGGGTGCATCACAGCCAAAGAAGGGTTCGACCCGAAACGTCAACTCAAATTTCTCTCCACGGATGTTGCCTGACCTGCTGAGTTTTTCCAACATTTTCTGTTGTTAATTCCAATCAGACTCTTAACTGATGTCGACCAAACAAGTGAACCCTAACCCTAACACTTACATTCTGATGAAAGGCCATCGACCTGAAACGTTAACCCTGTTTCTCTCTCCACAGATGCTGCCTGACTGGCTGAGTATTTCCAGCATTTCTGTTTTTATTTAAAATTTCCAGCATCCACAGTATTTTGCATTTGTATTAATGCTTACTATGTATTGCCTTTGAATGGTACAGAAATCGAGAGCAGATTGTAACTTGTAACAATAATATTTTAATATTTTAAACATCTATAACACTTCTAAGACAAATTAATTTTTTTTGCTTCAAAGCTAGAATTACAGTAGATTTCAAAATGCTGGGAAATGCACCAGAAATCAAAGTTTCCTGGGAAGGCATGCATTAGCTCCTCTAAAATTAAATCTCGTACCTCCAGGTCCCAATCAGAAACTTCTAATTCCACCATTACAAAAAGTACATTTTGTGTCATTTTGTTTACACTGCAATCAATACAAATGATAGAATATTCGGTATACCTACAACTTAAGTTACAAGAAGTTCACATCTTTGTGTTCACTGAGCTACACTGGCTCCCAGTCCAGCAACGCTTCAATTTTAAAATTCTCATCCTTGTTTTCAAATCCCTCCATGGCCTCGCCCCTCCCTATCTCTGTAATCTCCTCCAGCCCTACAACCCTCCTCCACTATTGGCGGCCGTGCCTTCAGCTCCATAGAGCTTAAGCTCTGGAATTCCATCCGTAAACCTTTCCACCTCCTACCTCTTTCTCCTCCTTTAAGACGCTCTTCAAGATCTACCTGTTTGACCACTGAAGAGATCGCAAAGACTCTTTTTGAAGAATGGACTCAGTCGAGAATATTTTTGTGGACTTTATGGGCTGTGGGTGTTTTCCCTGTGGTGGGATCGCTCTGTGCAGATGCGTGGGGGACTGGTTTGTTAAAACTCCAGAGAACGCATGGCAGTTGGCTGTGACAAATGAACTGTTAGTCGTCCAGAATGTATGGGCTTGCCCGACAATCCTGGAAAAAGGAAGGGGGCCATTGAACTTGAACCTATTAGAAAGCCACTCTAATATGCAAAAGCACTTCTCACCTCCATCTCAGAAGAGAAGCAGAACAATGAACCCACTAGCCTCTGCCAGCCGAAGAGGAGCCAGTTTTTCCCAACACAAAGACCAGAGATATGTCCCAGACTTAGGGCCATTAATCCAATCACGGAATACTCAGGGGTCAGATGATGACCCATCACCGATTAAGCACCGGAGTGCTTAGAAACAAAAGGATTTTAAAGATTGGTGGGAAAGATAGGGGTAGCCAGACTCCTATAAAGATAGATTCTTTCCCACCATTCTCTCTCCCACTCCAACAAGATCGACCTAACAAGAAGTATCAGAGAAGCCGCCGAGCGGAGCGATCGAAACTGACCGTGTGTGGGGGTAAGCATAGTCTCGAGTATCCCAAGCTGGTAACCCGATATCCCAGGCGAGCTGGGTGAGCTGTAAGGGCTCTCAGAAGTGAAGTTTTTGGGCTATTCCGAGGGTGGGAGCTTCGTTTGGTTCAGCCAGGTGAAGGGGTTTATGCGACTGGGTAATTCATTGGTAGGGGTGGAATTAGAGTCCACCATAGCAACAAGGGAATTACTGCTTGTTATAGTCCCCAGTTTTGTACTGTATGTATGTTGTTTGTAACCTGGATTTTATTCTCCACAGAGACAGTGATTTCGTTTAGTAGTGCATGTTTTAGCCAGTGTATGTTAGACCAAATAAATATAAGTTTGAATTTTCACCGAAGCATTCCTGTCCGTGACTTATTTAATTTACACTCTGAATAATAATTCCCGGGTATAGAACTTTCGTAAGGCGGGGGTGATTCGAACCGTCCGTCTAGCAATTGGGCTAGGATCAAAAACTGCTTACACCAAGCCCCAGTCCAGGGACTTGAACATATAATCTAGGTTGTCACTCCAATGATGTACTACACTGGGAGTGCTGCACTGTTGGAGGTGTCGTCTTTTAGGTGAGATGTTAAACAGAGGCCCCTTCTGCCCTCTCGGGTGGACATAAAAGATTCGAAGAAGACCAGGGGAGTTCTCTTGGTGTCCAGGACAGTATTTATTCCTAAACCAACATCACTAAAACAGGTTATCTACTCATTTATTTCACTGTTGTTTGTGGGATCTTGCTATGTGCAAATTGGCTGCCATGTTTCCCTATATTACAACAGTAACTAGACTTCAACAGTACTTCATTGGCTGTAAAGTGCTTTGGTACGTCCTGAGGTTCTGAAAGGCACTCTATAAATGCAAGTTCTTTCTTGTCCACACATGTATATATTCCATCAAGAGTCACTGGGTAGCGATCGGGAACAGAACCCTGGCTGATTCTTTCCACGGGCATCCAGGCCTATTGTAGTGCTCACTCCATCCCCCTCCTCTCGCTGTCTTGGCTGAGATCAGCTAACTCAACACAGATCCAAGGATTGAACTGGGGGTCTTCCTTGCTCAATGCCACGTCAAGTGGTGCATTTTTTGAATTATAAGCATTGGGATTATGCAAGGAGCAGTTGGATTGTTTCAGCCAGTATCTCAGGAAGTGCACTGGAATAAGGCCCATAAACTATTGTTTTGTGTGATCCGAATGGAAAAATTCTAACATGCCACACACTATGGAGAAATCCCAACAACTTTCCGAGTACTGGAACTGCTTTACCAGTAAAAACAGGAAGCGGGGGAACAATTTAATCTGCAGCCTTCAGTGCAGCTCCTGTGTAAGGTTTGTGTCTGTGTTGAGTTACACTTTCGTTCCTAATATGTAAACGATTCACAGAGTAGATATGGCAGTATTTGATCTGTCGGATTGCTTACATAACAGTTTGGAAGGTGTAGTACTGTTTCTGTGTTTCTTCCACAGATGCTGGTTTTGAGTCACCTCCCTACCTCCAATGGTTCAGTCTACAAATGCACTATCCAGTGTGGTACTGGGCTATATAGGCAAGGAAGATCTCAGTTTCAATGCTTGCTCTGTGCAGCTGGCTGTGGGTAGTCAGGGAAGGGGCTAGGACCTAGGACCTCAGCAAGCTTCACTTATCTGCACTCACATTCCACCTTTCATATGTCACACAACTGCAGAAATAGAATCAGCCTGACTATAATTGACCTCAGCAACCCTGGACAGGGTTCGCTAGGCTTCCACTCCAGACACCTTTGGTGCAAAGTGTGTATGGAGGCCAATTGAGGACAGGATCAGTTTCAGTCGTGGTGCCCACTAAAGTCAAATACCTGCTGACACTCGGAGTGAATTTCCCCACTGTTTTCATCACATTAGTGGTGTATAAATGGCGTAGGAAATTTTCTAAGCTAGGAAAATTGGGTGTAACTCGATACCGCCTCATTGTGCGTTTTTAAAATGTCTCCCCGAATCTCCTCGTGCTTTGCGAGCCTTCCTGTAATCCACCCACCATGGCCTCCATGACCTCATTTGCGTACGTCAGCGATGCAACAGCTGCGAGTTTCCTGGGGTTGCACTGTTGATGCACTTTGGGTAAGTTAGACTGAGCTTGATGAGGCACAGCAGCTGCCAGGTTCACCTGATCAAGGCGGAAGTGAGGAGTTTGGGAGCCCGAAGAGTTTATACACTGATTTCTACAGCTTGGAATGGTAATGTGAACCCACGTTTTGCATATATCTCTACAAAGACCTGCACTTGCATCTGACTGTGTCTTGCAGGGCCAGCCCACCGGAAGATTTTCGGACCATGCCCCCACCCGGCCAGGGCATCTCAGGAGCAGGCATAGCATTTCCTATGGGCATACCAATGTATACCATTATCATGAAGGAGGAGGGGGGAGCAGCACAGGTGGGAGCTAAGGCAACTCAGACACCATTCATGGAGGCTGCAGCCCACCAGCTATTATTCCCCCCATAGAATATACAGGCAGACATGGGGGTGGGGGAATGGTTCTCTGTAACATCCGCCAGGGAGCAATACGGGCATCTGGTCACTGATGCCCTTCACAGCCGAGCATGCCTGATTGACAAGCTTTGGCAACACAGTACGATAGAAGAGATAGGATCATACACTTTCACAGGGTTGCTGGTTCCTCCAAGGTCCAGGGTGCAATCGATGGCACCCAAATTGCACCGAAGGTGACCACAGGCCACTCAGTTACCGCAACAGGAAGGGATTTGAGTCCCTCAATGACAACAAGCAGAGGATCCTCCACATCATATTCAGAAAAGAGATAAGTGAGAAGGACTATTTTTAAAAATTCCATCACGTTCAAGCACCAGTCCAGGATTTAAGCAGATAATCCGTGTTGATGCTCTAGTTCAGTACTGGGGCAACGTTATATTGGAGGTTTATCCTTCGGATAAGACGTTAAACCGAGGCCCAGTCTGCTGCTCTGCTGGTTTAGGTGTATGTTTAAAATCCCATTACACTATTCGAAGGACAGGGAGTTTTTCCAGTGTCTTTGGTGAAGATTCTGCTCTCAACCATCACCACGAGAAAGAGGTTAACCTGCCATTCATCTCATTGTTGTTCATGGGAATTTCCTGTGTGTAAAATTGCTGTTATGTTTGCTCAGATAATAATTTAATGCACTTAAAAGAAGTTTATTTGGTGTGAAATTTAGGCTGCTTCTAATGGCAATGGCGTTGTCAATAGCGGTTATCAATGACACATTACCAATAGCAGTTTCTAACCTGAGCACCAGCCCATAGCCCTAAGCCTAACCACTAACCCTAACAACTAACCTTAACTGTAACCATAACCCTAACCCATCCTCTAATCTTAACCATAACCCTAAATGTAAACCAACCCCTAACCCTAGCCCCAACACCAATGCCAATAGTGTGCTGCAGGACCGGCTGCGGTGTCAATAGCTAATGTGATGTCATTGATGATGCGGGTCAAATGCATTGCCACTCTATTAAATTTATTGAGTATGAAGTGCCTTGCAGCATAAGGATCTAGATAAATGTGAATGTTTCTTTCACAGTTGTCTGATAAGCCTCCTTCATGTAGGGAGAATAAGTTTCTCATGTTAAAATGAAAATAACATAATATAGTCAGCCTGCTTCCTACCAATAGACCCATACCCAGTAGTATTGATATCCATTTATTAAGTTCCATCTATATTTGCCAAAAGAAAACACTGAATATTACGTAGTATTTTGTAGTAATGGCTATAATGGCTCAGAATGGGTAGTGTTCATTAATATGTCCAATTAAGCAATGGTCTTTCACTGAAATGGTTACTATAGTGCTTTATGCCTGTGTTTATTCTGTCAGAAAACATGAAAACATGAAGAGCTGTGATCCAGCACATTTTAACATATAAGGGGAAGCAGCATTCATCTTAGTTCTTATGCAATAACCTTAAATGTTATAAATGGAAATATGGATACAACTACTGGTGTTGCTCAGACATCCCTCGTTCCTGCTGTTTCTCCTTGTTGGTTGTAGGTGGTGGGTCAAAATGTCCTTCCTTGGCATTGTGGAGTTCTGCTCCTGTGACATCATGAATGAGGACAATGGGCTGTGGGCACTGCTTGTGACATCACTGGGGCAGAAAGTCACCATTTCACAGAAGGGAGAATTCCATGGGTTGCACCAGCGGCCCTCTGGTACCACAGTCAAGTGTGAATATACACAGGGAGTGTCAGCTCAGCTTGAGCTGATAAGCAGGCAGGTGTGAATTCCAGCAGCAGGCACTGGATAATAATCAGGGAGAGGAACCCCAGATGATTTTTCCTCTCGCTATCCCAAGAGCAGGAGGAAACTGAAGAGGAGAGTGCACCCCCAGGAATGCTGACCATGGCTGATTTTTCACTTCCTAATCCAGGGATGCTGAGGTCAATTGTAGATCAGCTAATTCAGTGAAGACTGGAGATCACACCTGGGACCTTCCACAGCTTTTGTTATACTAGATTGGATTCTGAGGGACCTATGAACCTGCTCTTGGCATTTACACTACAGATTCATAAAACCAGTAAAAACTGATTACAATTCTACCACCTGGATAAGGATAGACCAAGTCTCGATGGCTCACTACTATACTGGGCAGTATTAGAAATTCTTTGAAGGTGTGAATCTTAGCATCAGGTTTGGGGCCAACTCAAGAACAATTAGAATTTATATAGTGCTGTTATCATCCCAAGGCACTTCACAGAGAGAAAAAACCACTGAGCAATAGTAGGAAAGCTAGGAGAAATGAACAAAAACATGGTCAAAAAAATTTGGTTTTGATGAGGCTTTTAAAGGCAGGAAAGACGTGACAGGGAGGTTTTATGGGGAGTGCCAGAGAGCAGTGCTGAGATAGAGGAAGGCTCTGTCACCAATGGTGGAATTGAGAGGATGCACAGGAGGCATGAGTTGGAGGATTGAAGGGAATGGGCTCGGATGTAGGGCTCGAGATAGATGCAAGGATGGGATGAGATCGTGAAGGAATGTATAGACGAGAATGAGGATTTTGATTTCAACGCGTTGATGGAAATCAAACCATTGGAGGTTGGCATGGGCAGGGGCGATGGGCGAGTGGGACTTAATGCAGGACAGGATGTGGGTAGCAGGTTTTGGACAAGTTGGAATTTATTAGCATGGACCTGAAGAGGCCATTGAGGAAAGTGTTGAAGAAATTGTAGCTGGAAGTAGCAGATGTGTGGTCAAGGGTGAATAATTCAGCCTTCTATTGAATTTACAAACTGTTCCACAATGAAGTACGCACATTTGTTCAGTCTGCTACTGTGGTGATACCTATGCAAACCTCACCTTCTAGTTACAAATCATATTGATTCAGTGCTGGTTATTGTAGACAACCTGGCTGAAATCCTACGCTGGTTTTCTTGTACAATACAAAGCATTGCAACCAGCCATTATTTGATATAGGCTTGCACATGTCCTTCTCTAGGGATAAGGTGCTGTGCACTCAAGGTATAAAATTCAATTTTGTTATCATCAGTAGAGCTGAAGTGAATTCAATGCACTGTGTACATAGGAATGGACATTGCTATTCATGATGTACACTGTACCACAGTAAACGGACAAGTATAGTCCAGTGAAAGCACAATGAGACCAGTACTTTTCACATTATTTAATGTTGATTATTAAAAATTGAAGTTTCTTCTTTCATGATTTATGTTTCTCCAATATTTACATCCTCGCACATTACTTGCACTGCTGAGTTTTAATCTTGCTCTTATTAAGCTATTTTTCTCAGCACACTATGTGCCATGCATAGCTGAGAGGACCAAATTACTGTAGAAAGATGCAGACAAATGGTATGCTATCCTCAGGGCTGAGATGAAACACTTGCAACAAAATTGATTGATGTTTCCCACCTATCCTTGCTCTCTAACGGCTTAAAGAAGCAATTCTATCTTAGAGCCTTAAGTACAGTGAATCTGCCCTCAGATTGCCTTGGAGCAAGTAACAACTGACCATGTGTGGTTGTGGTTTTTTTTGGATAGTTTTCTTCTCTTTTTCTACCAACTGACTCCTCCAGTTGGCAAATGATTCAACCAGAGAAGGCACCACAGCTTGACCTGATCCTGTCCTTGCTGGACGTCTGTGCGTGCAGTCACTTTCCAGTAGGGAACACTGGATCAGCTGTGCGAATCCAACAGCAACTTGTATTTATATAGTGCCTTTAATGTAGTTAAACGTCCCAAGGTGCTTCACAGGAGCATTATCAAACAGAATTTGACACCGAGCCACATAAGGAGATATTAGGAGAGGTGACCAAAAGCTTGGTCAAAGAGGTAGGTTTTAATGGGCGTCTTAAAGGAGGAGAGAGAGGTAGAGAGGCGGAGAGGTTTAGTGAGGGAATCCCAGAGCTTAGGGCCACAGGAGCTGAAGGCACGGCCATCAATGGTGGAGCAATGAAAAATCGGGGATGCGCAAGAGGCCAGAATTGGAGGAGTGTAGTTTTCTCGGGAGGATGTAGGGCTGGAGGAGGTCACAGAGATAGGCCGCGATTTTGCCGGTGCTCAGAGGACAGGTTGGGGGGGCGGGTCAGGAGTAAAAATCTAAATGATTGACGGCGGGTTGCGAACCCGCCACCATCCCGCCTCCCTGCAACTTTGCAAAGTGTCGGGTCTGCGAGTCCCGATCAGACCCAACACCAAACGATGGGAGCGGCACTTAACTACCTACATAATCCCATTTTTACAGGCTCTTCCCATTTTACTACATTTTCAGTGTGTTGCCCGTTGTGCGACAAACACATCAGCTGATTGTGCCGGGTTCAGCAACTCGCTGAATACTTGACAGCTGCTCCTGCAGCATAAAAGCTGACCTGTAACATGGCTGACTTTCAGATGGCAGAACTTTGTGTTTTGAGGTTTTGGAACACATTTTGCAGGTCTATTGAACTTGTAAGTACTTAAGCTGTGATCCATATGCACTGTGACCTCCTTGGAAAACCCTCTCCCCACATTGACTGAGCGCTTATAACATCTATTCCTCGACTGAGATACATACCAGTGGAATGGGAACCATTTATACCCTCTCATCTTGGTCCTCAGAATCGGAGGAAGAGCAGCCGCGGCAGCAGCAGAACCAGGCACAACAGCAGCAGCAACAGGAGCGCCAACCTTCTCCTCACCCACCTGATACTGCACAGGGCAGAGGGCGTCAGCGCAGAGCTGCACCGCGCCGCAGGAGTTACCCCCAACACAGGGTTTACAGGCTGAGGATGAGCTTCTTCAACATGACTGAGCAGCAGTGCCAAAGGAGGCTGAGACTTTCGCGAGTGGTAGTTGCTGACATCTGCGCAATGCTGCACCAACACCTGGAGCCCAGAGGAGCGGGTGGACACTCCTTACCAGTGGCTGTCAAAGTCACCACCACACTCAACTTCTTTGCTTCAGGGTCCTTCCAGGGATCAGCAGCAAACATCAGTGGCATCTCCCAGTCGGCCACCCACGCTTGCATCATGCAGGTTACCGATACCCTCTTTACAAAGTCACACAATTACATCCACTTCTCCACAGTTGAAGCAAGTGTAACTGCGCGTGCGGTTGGCTTTGCAAATATGGCAGGCTTCCCAAGGGTGCAGGGCGTCATAGACTGCACACATGTGGCCATTAGGGCACCCCATCACAACCCAGCTGTATTTGTGAACCGCAAGGGCTTCCACTCTCTTAACATCCAGCTGGTGTGTAAACACAGGAAGAACATTATGCATGTTTGCGCCAAGTTCCCTGGCAGTTGCCATGACTCGTTCATCCTGCGGCAGTCTACTGTGCCTCAGCTGTTCAATCCGCCAACCCAACTTTCTGGATGGCTACCTGGAGACAAGGGCTATCCCCTCAAGACGTGGCTAATGACACCGATGAGGAGGCCATCAAACGAAGCTGAGGAGCGCAGCAATGTGAGCCACATTTCCACCAGAAACATCATAGAGGAAGCCATCGGCTTGCTCAAAATGTGATTCAGATGCCTCAACAGATCTGGTGGAGCCCTACAGTACTCACCAGCCAGGGTCTCCAGAATCAACATGGTCTGCTGTGCACTGTACAACAGCGCACAGCAGCGTGGCTTACTGCTGCCTGAGGAACGCGTGGCTCAGCGCACAGCCTCCTCCTCCTCCTCCTCCATTCTCTCCACACTCGCAGTTACAGTGGTTGCAAACCCTGTCAGAGACTCCTGCACTTGTTCCTGAAGTTCCAGCACCGCTCTCTTTCTGGATGACCCCAGAGGCACTGCGTCCACATGCAGCTGAGCAGAGCTAGGAACATCCTGCGCCCTCCGACGAGGACTCTCCACTGCTGTCCCTGTCTCCACCATCTGCTGGTGCTCACTTGTGAGCTGTGATACACCAGGTGACAACACTAATCTATCTCGCGAATGACCCACCAAGGTGTGCGTCTCTGCACTGGTGCTGGGTGCGCTCAATTCTGCGGACACTGCACCCTCAGAGGTTGCAGCTTCCCTGAGGAGTCTTCCGGCTCTTCCTCCTGGACAGTGGGGAGGGGGGCTCTCGATGGTCCTGTGGGGGAGTAAAGGCATGAGTTAGACATGTGATATTAACATAGCAGACACATCCCATTGTGCAGTTGATCAGAACTCAATCTGTATGAACATCAGATGCCATATCAGTCACTCAAGCAATCTAAATGAGAGGGTTGCAAATCTACGATAGCAAAATACTGCGGATGCTGGAAATCCGAAATAACAACAGAAAATGCTGGAAAAGCTCAGCAGGCCAGGCAACATCGATGGAGAGAGAAATAGAGTCAACGTTTCAGGTCGAAACCCTTCGTCAGGACTGAAAAAACACAGGAAATGAAACAGATTAAAAGGCCAGTTTGGGGGCTGGGAAATGGGGATAAAAGAACAAAAGAGAAGTGAAGAGACATTAAGAGGTATTCAAAACGAGACGAGATGGTGATAGGACTAGTGGAGAGACAAAAGACGGCTCTAGATGAGGTGTGAAATGCGCTGGCAGAATGAGAGACAGCTGCCATGTGGGAGAGAAAAAAAGGAGGAAGGGCACAAAACAAATCTATTTTGTCGCCAGCTTGCTCTACTGCACCCGTCTCTCCATCCCCCACTTCCAGCTCCTCAGCACCTCCGACAATGTCGATTGCAGCCTCCTCAGCGGTGGTCAAGTGCGCCATGGAAGGTGGCCCTCCTCCTGTCTTCTCCATCTCCCTCTTTTGCGGGTTCTCTTTTCCTGCAATGAGGGACACAAGTGGAGTTTGAGCAAGAATGGTGGAGTGAGTGTAGAGAATCCATAGCATAGATGCTTGGAAACAGACAAAGATGGAGTGAGCTGCCAGTACCAAGGGCCCTCCCTGTGTGTTGTTAGTTGTTGTCATTGCATAACAGTGATAGTGAGTGTGAGGGGTGCATAGTAGAAGTGATTGTGTACATAGAGAGAGAGGGATGGTTAAGGGTGCAAGGGATGTAAGGGTAGGTTGGGATGTGCAGGAGTAGGTTGACAATGCAGAGTGCTGGTGATGAGAGGAGATGGGGAGCAGATTGAAGGTAAGTGTGATGTTATACTCACTTTTGCTGAGCGTAGCAGATCATTGAACCCTTTGCGGCACTGAACCCAAGTGCGTGAGCACAAAGACCTGGCACTCATCTCCTCAGCAATTTGTAGCCAGGCTGCCTTGGTTTGCTGAGCAGGTTTCCTCCGTCCATTTGAGCGGAACAGAAACTCTTTGCACCCTCTCACTCCCTCCACAAGAGCATGGAGGGAGTCATCATCAAATCTTGGAGGGGCCTTTGCTCTTGAAGCAGTCATCGCGCTATCTGCCGCATTGAGAAGCATCAGAAAATGAATGAAAAACCACAAGGCTGCATGGGCCCCTTAAATGCAGCTGAATGGAAGACGTCAGCAGAAGCGAGCAACAGACCCGAACCCACTGATTGGGCCGGGCAACGCACACGATGGGCTTAATAAGCCCAGTTCAGGGAAAACAGTTAATCCAGAGCAGATGAAACCGGCAGCGGAAGCGGAACCCGCCGACCAGCCAACCCGCCGCCGATGGGAGGGGTGAGCCCGCGGATTGTAGCTCCTCTACTGCCACCTTACTTCAAACTCACTAGTTCAATAAAGATTGAGACCTTCTGGCCTGTCTGATTCAGTTACACACTGCCTGAACCAAATGAGTGCCAGAGGCAGTTGATTTTCTGAAAGAGTTGTGGTTTGAAGGTGTGTGCCAAAGAACATATCACTAGTTTACACAAGTTGCTGCCAGCTAGAAAAGGTGATGGCCTCTGCCTCACCATCGATGTTTATACAGTCACCAGAGTTGGTACTGTATTCAGCGGTCCTGTGGAAAAAAAAACTCTCTTCAGGTTGGTCTTGGAGTTTTGAAGGACAGCAGCACTGCCGTCTGACTGAAATCAGGGCTGCCATCGACCACAGTGCAGTAAGTTAGAATTGGATACAAGTGACTTAGGGGGAAAAATTGGTCTGATTTGCGCATCTTGTTAGTGCCCCTGGGGGCGCAAGTCCCCTAGTGCCCAGGCGCAGCACACCTAATGACTCGCGAAATCCAGCGGGAGGTTAGCGGCGGCGGCTGCAAACTTGGGTTGCGCCCCCTGACCTATCAGCGGATGATATGTCCGACAGGGTCAAGGTGCCGTTTTTGCAGCTGTGGTGGCGCTACTTAATGGGCAAGTGTTGGGCGGCCATTTTTTTTTGGGCCGACTGCCAGCACCTGCCCCCTTCCCGTTTTTTCTTCGGGCTGCTGGTCGCAGTTGGTTAGCCCGGCACTCCTCTTGAGTGCCGGGTTGTTTTCATGGCACTCTGCTCCCCGGGGGTCTCGAAGGCCCCGGTGCGTGCAGTGCTAGGCCCCTCCCCTTTAATCAGCGGAGGGAGGTCTGCAATGATGCGGCGCTACGTGCCGACGCGCGTGCCGCTGTTGATCATAGCGCCGCGATATTCAGTTGTAGTGCACCAAGAAGGAGGTGGAGTGCTTCCAGTAGTGCCCCACCTCCTGCTTGGGGCACTACAACTGAATTTACGGCACTGGGGCGCTAATTTCTTCGGGGGTGGCGATGTTAGTGCCCCAAAAGGGGCGACACTGAATTTTTCCCCTTGGTAGCTTCTTTTTCTGCATCAATTTTTTTTATTGATGAAATAATGAATCCATTTAATTATTAATTTTACCCAATAATTAAAATGATTTGGCACTGGATATGAAGGGAGTTCTCTGTGTGTTAGATTGAAGTGGTTGGAGCTTGGAAGTTTAAACTTCCGCTTGCAGTGTCAATTCCTTCCCTGGTGTCCTGGGACAGATCTGCTGCAGCAAAAGGCATTCCTGCGAAGCAAATACAATTGTAATGTATTGGGAGCAAAGCCATGACCTTCAACCCAATGCTTCCATTAAAAGGATACTGTTTAACTGGTGTCATATTTGATCCTGAAATTAGCTTCCGACCACATATCCGCAGCATAACTAAGACCGCCTATTTCTACCTCCGTAACATCGCCCGTCACCGCCCTTGCCTCAGCTCATCCACTGCTGAAACCCTCATCCATGCCTTTGTTACCTCTAGACTTGACTATTCCAATGCATGCCTCGCTGGGATCCCACATCCTACCCTATGTAAACTTGAGGTCATTCAAAACGCTACTGCCCTTGTCCTAACTCGCACCAAGCCCCGTTCACCCATCACTCCTTTGCTCGCTGACCTACATTGGCTCCCGGTTAAGCAACGCTTTGATTTTAAAATTCTCATCCTTGTTTTCAAATCCCTCCATGGCCTCACCCCTCCCTATCTCTGTAATCTCCTTCAGCCCCACAACCCTCCAAGATATCTGCGCTCCTCTAATTCTGCCCTCTTGAGCATCCCTGATTATAATCCCTTAATCATTGGTGGCCGTGCCTTCTGTTGCCTAGGCCCTAAGCTCTGGAATTCCCTGCCTAAACCTCTCCACCTCGCTACCTCTCTTTTCTCCTTTAAGACGCTCCTTAAAACCTATCTCTTTGGCCAAGCTTATGCTCATCTGCCCTAATTTCTCCTTATGTGGATCAGTGTCAAATTTTTTGTCTTATAATAGTTCTGTGAAGTGCCTTGAGACGTTTTACTACGTTAAAGGCACTATATTAAATATATAAATACAAGTAGTTCTTGTTGTTGTTGTACATGGTTAGAATAATGTGCAGGCAGAGATAGTGAGTGAGGAAAAGTAAATTTTCAGATCTTGTGCTTTTAAAATCTGATGCCCATTTATGCTTCTTCATTGAAAGCAATGCACATCACACGCTTTTACACTCTGTTCTGTAGATCCCGAAGAGTCTGTGAAAGGATCCTGGGGGGTCTGTGAGCTCCCCAGGTTTGTAGGCAGTCCCCAGGAGTGTATCAATATATGTAGAGGGTCCCCAGGAGTGTATCAATATTTGTAGGGGGTCCCCAGGAATATATCAATATTTGTGGGCGGTCCCCAGGAGTGTATCAATATTTGTGGGTGGTCCCCAGGAGTGTATCAATATTTGTGGGTGGTCCCCAGGAGTGTATCAGTATTTGTGGGCGGTCCCCAGGAGTGTATCAATATTTGTGGGCGGTCCCCAGGTGTGTATCAATATTTGTGGGTGGTCCCCAGGAGTGTATCAATATTTGTGGGCGGTCCCCAGGAGTGTATCAATATTTGTGGGCGGTCCCCAGGAGTGTATCAATATTTGTGGGCGGTCCCCAGGTGTGTATCAATATTTGTGGGTGGTCCCCAGGAGTGTATCAATATTTGTGGGCGGTCCCCAGGAGTGTATCAATATTTGTGGGCGGTCCCCAGGAGTGTATCAATATTTGTAGGGAGCACCCAGGAGTGTATCAATATTTGTAGGGGGCACCCAGGAGTGTATCAATATTTGTGGGTGGTCCCCAGGAGTGTATCAATATTTGTGGGCGGTCCCCAGGAGTGTATCAATATTTGTAGGGGGTCCCCAGGAGTGTATCAATATATGTAGAGGGTCCCCAGGAGTGTATCAATATTTGTAGGGGGTCCCCAGGAGAGTATCAATATTTGCACAGTAATGTTTGAAACCAGCCATTCCAGGTTATCAGCAATGAGTTACAGCCTTTGAGTATCTATGACACCGTGAACATTGGGTCTGCGGTCAGAAATCACACAATGTGACAGGACTTTCAAACTGCTCACACACAGCTATTTTGCAACCAATGCACCAGAATTAAAAAGAGCGCCGAGAGCGGGAGAGGCTGATATAAAAAGAGCCGAGAGCAGGAGAGGCTGATATAAAAAGAGCCGAGAGCAGGAGAGGCTGATTTAAAAAGAGCCGAGAGCAGAAGAGGCTTATTTAAAAAGAGCCGAGAGCGGGAGAGGCTGATTTAAAAAGAGCTGAGTGCGGGAGAGGCTGATTTAATAAGAGCCGAGAGTGGAGAGGCTGATTTAAAAAGAGCCTGTTAGATCCGTAATTCGGAGAGTATGATGTTTTTCAATCACCACACGGATGCTGTAACTTAACAATCAACGGGTATTTACTGGAGTAGGGTAATCTCAAGACTGGGGGTACAGAGGCATGCTCAAGGCTTATATACAGGTGTGGTCACTGCCGGTACTACAGTATACAGGAGCTGTAAAAGTAGTTCCCTCTTAAAGGTACATACACTACAATTCCTCCCCTTTTAGATTAGTAGTACCCATAATATTCAAATAACAATTAACACTTTAACATGTACATTAAACAACAATAGTCCATTTATAGATTCAGTCTTTGGGGCGGCTTCCTGATCCTTTCGGGATAGCGCCTTTCCTGAGTTTCTTGTTCTTGGTGCGGAGGCGATTCTGGCCCCTTTTCGTCGGTTAGTTCATCGGTTTCCACTGCTACTGGTTCGGAGGTAGATGCTACCGGTATGTCGGGTTCATCCCCAGGTACGCGAGTCATGGGGTTGACTCGTTCCTGTGACGGTAAGATCTGATCGACGTGGCGTCTCACAATGTTCTCCCCGACATCCACTGTGTACATTAATGGCCCCTGCCTTGTGCATATCGTTCCGGGTTGCCATTTCTCTGTTCGGTAGTCACGGGCCAAGACTGGTTGTCCTACGTTGAAGCTCCTTGTCGGCTTCTCATTGATGTGCTGGAATTGTCTATCCTCAACATTTCTTCGCACATTTGGTCTGAGCAAGTCCAGACGAGATCTCAACCTTCGGTTAATGAACATCATGGCCGGGGTCTGGTTGGTAACTGCATGTGTCACGTTCCGGTAGGCTAATAAGAAATTGTCCATCTTATGCTGTAATGGAATTTCATCGTCGCACATGGCCTTTATCGCCTTCTTAAAGGTTTGTACGAACCTCTCAGCCAATCCATTTGTGGCTGGATGATACGGGGCGGATGTATAATGCCTTACCCCATTCCTTCTCAGAAATTTTCGAAACTCTTCGGACACAAACTGGTCCATTATCAGAGCAAATCTGCTCTGGCAAGCCGTTCCTGGCAAAAATGGTCCGTAGGACTGCAATCGTTTTCTCTGTAGTGGTTGAGGACATTTTTATCACCTCAGGCCATTTCGAGTGAGCATCCACTGCTATTAAGAACATTGAGTCCATGAATGGACCAGCGAAATCAATATGCACCCATTGCCATGGAGAGGAGGGCCACTCCCATGGGTGTAGAGGGGCATGTGGTGGTGCATTTTGGACCTTCTGGCATCCTGAGCAGCTCTTGGTTAGGTCTTCGATTTGTTGATCGATCCCCGGCCACCACACATAAGCCCTAGCAAGGCTTTTCATTTTCACTCCCCCCAGATGACCTTCATGAAGCTCATTTAGCACTCTCTCCCTTAACTTGGGTGGAATCACCACTCTGGATCCACACATCACTGTCCCCTGGCATACTGACAGCTGTTCTCTTCTGGATGAGAATGCTGGCAACAGTGAGTCGCCATGTGTTGGCCATCCCCTCACCGTCAAATCATATACCCGAGACAGCGTCGGATCATTGCGGGTCTCCTTCTCTATATCCGCGTTCGTTACTGGCAATCGTTCAATTATTGACGAATAAAATATCTCGATAGGGTCCACTGCTGGTGCTTCCTCCACAGTAGGCAGTGGCAGGCGCGATAGCCCATCAGCGTTTCCATGCTGTTTTGTGCCTTTATATTCTATTTCATATTGATTCGCCCCTAGAAACAGGGACCATCTTTGTAACCGTTGTGCAGTCATCACCGGAACGCCCTTCTTTGTATTAAAGATGGAGACAAATGGTTGGTGGTCAGTCAGCAAGGTGAACTTCTGCCCATGCAGATAGTGGTTGAATTTTTTTACTCCCCATACTAGGCTGAGGGCCTCCCTGTCAATCTGGGCGTAGTTGCGCTCGGCTGAGGTTAGTGACCGAGACGCAAAGGCTACTGGCCTCTCCAACCCGTCTGGGAATTTGTGCGACAGCACCGCTCTAATACCATAGGGTGATGCATCACATGCGAAACGAATTGGTAGTGCTGGGTTGAAATGGGCCAACACCTCTTTTGATGTGATCAATTCTTTACACTTCTGGAAAGCTCATCTACGTTCGTCATTCCACTTCCATGGTACCCCTGTTTGCAGTAGGGTGTTCAGTGGGTGTAATACCGTGGATAAATTTGGTAAGAACTTATGGTAGTAGTTTACCAGCCCGAGGAACGACCTCAGTTGTGACACATTTTCCCGGAGCTGGAGCCTTGACTACTGCCTCAATCTTTTCAGTGGACTTATGTAACACCTCTTCATCGATGACGTGGCCACAATACGAGATCTGCTTCTGGAAAAACTCGCACTTGTGGCGATTAGCTCGTAGCCCATATTCCTTTAATCTGGTGAGCACCTTCTCCAAGTTGGCGAGGTGATCACTGTCATTTTCGCCCGTGACCAGGATGTCGTCCAAATAACACTGGGTCCCTGGAATCCCTTGCAGGACTTGATCCATCGCCCTTTGCCAAATAGCCGGAGCCGATGCTACCCCGAACACCAGCCGGTTGTATTGATAGAGACCTTTATGAGTGTTGATCATAAGGTATTGTTTCGAGGCTTCTTCTACCTCCATTTGCAAGTATGCCTGGGCTAGATCAATTTTGGTGAAGCGTTTACCTCCAGATAGCGAGGCAAAAATATCCTCAATTCGTGGAAGCGGATATTGTACCGTGTGATGGACTGGGTTCACTGTCACCTTAAAATCCCCACAGATGCGGACCTTCTTTGGTTCCCCAGGCGTATTACTCAATGACCTCTTCATTACAGGAACGATGGGTGTAGCCCACTCGCACCAGTCTACTTTGGACAGTACTCCTGAACATTCCAACCCTTCCAGCTCTGCTTCGACAGCTGGTCTGATCGCATAAGGCACTGGTCTGGCCTTAAGAAACTTTGGGCTTGCATTTTCCTCTATTTTAATCATTGCTGTTATGCCTTTTAGTGTTCCGAGTCCCTCCTGGAACACTTCCTTTGCGTCAGTTAGCATTTTTGACAGTCGTCCAGGTGTGACGTCATCATCCTTTTTGGCCTCAACCTTCAGTGCCTGTATGGAATGCCAGTCTAATTGTATCTTCCGGAACCATTCACGTCCTAGCAGTGGTGATCCTCCATCTGGCAATACATATATGTCCATTTTAGGTATTTCCTGGCCTTTGTATATCACTTTCACCCTTATTTTTCCTTTGGGGTAGACTTTTTGCCCGTGTACGTCTTCAAGACAATCTCTGTAGCTTTCAAGGGTATTTGTGAAAATAGCTGCTTGTAGTCCCTTTGGTTTATGACTGTTAGGGCTGATCCTGTGTCCAATTCCATTTTCACTTGGACTCCGTCTATCTTGAGTGTAACCCAGATAGTCTGGTGATCCTCCATTTTGGTTACCTTATGTAGTTTCAGACAACCCAGCTCCTTGCTTCCGGAGTCTGTGTCACTTTTCTGTACGTCTGAACTACTGTCCATCACCTTGTGTACCTTTTTGTACTTCTCCTGTGGAGATTTCTTGCTGTTGGTTTTCTTCCCAGACCTGCAGGCTCTTGCTATGTGTCCTGCTTTTCCACACTGTCTGCACACTTGGTCCTTGAACCAACAATCCTTCTGGTCGTGTGTTGTTCTGCCGCAGCGATAACACTTCCCTGTTCCATAGGACATTTCATTGGTGCCATATTCTTGCGGTCTCCATTGTATCTCTGCAGCGCCCCTTGTGGCTGCTTTGTGTGATACTGCCATACTGAAAGCCTTGTCCAGCGTAAGATCCTTTTCTGATAGAAGCCGTTTCTGGGTTCCTTCACTTTGCAGCCCACACACAAACTTGTCCCTTAACGTATCTGCTAGTCCCACACCAAACTGGCAGTGTTTCGATAGCTTGCGCAGTTCCGTTAAGTACTCAGCATTGCTTTTGTCTTTGTGTTGGTTCCTGTTATGGAACTTAAATCGTTCTGCTATCAGCAGCAGTGTGCGGTTTAAGTGGTCCTGTAGGATTTCTACTATGCTTTCGAAATTCTTGTTCACAGGCTTCTCTGGGGTTATTAGGTTTCGCAGTAACCCATAAGTTTTTGCACCCATGGAATTGAACAAAACCAGTGCTTTCCTAGCATCTGGCACTTCACTCGCCCTGCAGTACACCTCAATACGTTCCACATATATCGCCCAATCTTCGACTTCATTGTCGAACGTAGAGATACTGCCACTCTTTGGCATCCCTGGGTGTGATTTAACTGTCAAAAATGGCGTCTCCTGCACTTTCCCTTCTTCTCCGCTGGCACAAAATGGCGTCTCCCGCGCTTTCCTTCCTTCCCGCGCTCGCCCTTCTTCTCCGCTGCGGCTTTAAAAATGGTGCCTCCCGTGCTCTTCCTTCTTCTCCGCGGTTCAATGGCGTCTCCCGTGCTCTCCCTTCTTCTCCCTGCGGACACTGTTCAGCCCTTGAGCCCTGGCTGTGCTCTGCACGTTTTTTTTTTTTTTTTCTGCGCCTTTCCTGTTTCCGCCGCTTGGTCCTGAACCCGGCTGCTGCTTTACCCTCTCTCTCTCCGTTTTGTTTTTCCTCGACGCCGCTCGGTTTTCAACCCCCGGCTGCGCCCTGTGCGCTTCACCCTCTATCTTACCCCGTTGACGCTGCTCGGCTTTTTCTCCGCCGTCGGTCGGCTCCAGCCGCCGCTGTCCAGGAAGGGTCTGCGCTGTACCTGTCGTCATTCTGTTGCTGATCGTCGTGGCTGGGGAACCAAGCCCGGCTCTCCACAGCCTCCCCTGTGATGTTCACTCTCTGTCGGACGACTGGGCGGTTGCTCGTGGTCGACGCCCGTGCTTCTGGCCTCGACTTTCTTCCACCGCCCTCCCGGAGCGAATCCTCGAAGGGAAATGCAGAGTTGCAGGTAGATTCGAATCGACACTCATAGCCACTGTTAGATCCGTGATTCGGAGAGTATGATGTTTTTCAATAACCACACTGATGCTGTAACTTAACAATCAACAGGTATTTACTGGAGTAGGGTAGTCTCAAGACTGGGGGTACAGAGGCATGCTCAAGGCTTATATACAGGTGTGGTCACTGCCGGTACTACAGTATACAGGAGCTGTAAAAGTAGTTCTCTCTTAAAGGTACATACACTACAGAGCCGAGAGCGGGAGAGGCTAATTTAAACAGAGCCGAGAGCGAGAGAGGCTGATTTAAAAAGAGCCGAGAGCGAGAGAGGCTGATTTTAAAAGAGCCGAGAACGGGAGAGGCTGATTTAAACAGAGCCGAGAGCGGGAGAGGCTGATTTAAACAGAGCCGAGAGCGGGAGAGGCTGATTTAAACAGAGCCGAGAGCGGGAGAGGCTGATTTAAACAGAGCCGAGAACGGGAGAGGCTGATTTAAACAGAGCCGAGAGTGGGAGAGGTTGATTTAAACAGAGCCGAGAGCGGGAGAGGCTGATTTAAACAGAGCCGAGAGCGGGAGAGGCTGATTTAAAAAGAGTCGAGAGCGGGAGAGGCTGATTTAAAAAGAGTCGAGAGCGGGAGAGGCTGATTTAAAAAGAGTCGAGAGTGGGAGAGGCTGATTTAAACAGAGCGCCGAGATCGGGAGAGGCTGATTTAAACAGAGCCGAGAGCGGGAGAGGCTGATTTAAACAGAGCCGAGAGCGGGAGAGGCTGATTTAAACAGAGCGCCGAGAGCGGGAGATGCTGATTTAAACAGAGCCGAGAGCGGGAGAGGCTGATTTAAACAGAGCCGAGAGCGGGAGAGGCTGATTTAAACAGAGCCGAGAGCGGGAGAGGCTGATTTAAACAGAGCCGAGAGCGGGAGAGGCTGATTTAAACAGAGCCGAGAGCGGGAGAGGCTGATTTAAACAGAGCCGAGAGCGGGAGAGGCTGATTTAAACAGAGCCGAGAGTGGGAGAGGCTGATTTAAACAGAGCCGAGAATGGGAGAGGCTGATTTAAACAGAGCGCCGAGAGCGGGAGAGGCTGATTTAAACAGAGCCGAGAGCGGGAGAGGCTGATTTAAACAGAGCCGAGAGCGGGAGAGGCTGATTTAAACAGAGCCGAGAGTGGGAGAGGCTGATTTAAACAGAGCCGAGAACGGGAGAGGCTGATTTAAACAGAGCGCCGAGAGCGGGAGAGGCTGATTTAAACAGAGCGCCGAGAGCGGGAGAGGCTGATTTAAACAGAGCGCCGAGAACGGGAGAGGCTGATTTAAACAGAGCCGAGAGCGGGAGAGGCTGATTTAAACAGAGCCGAGAGCGGGAGAGGCTGATTTAAACAGAGCCGAGAGCGGGAGAGGTAAAAAATAATCCAAGAGTGACGTCACCAGGAAGCAGGTAGGTGATTGGTTGGATTGGTTGGTGAGTATTTCTTCTTTTTATTACAAGCTTAAATTCGGCGGTTTTTTTCTAGGGTCTGTGCTGTAAGGGAGACAGTTGGTTAACCATTAAACTGGTGTAATTTAGAGGGATTGATTTAATCTAATTAAATAATTTTTTTTTATAATTAATTACATAGAATGGAGCAGATGATGTGTTACTGTTGCGAGATGTGGGAGCCGGTAGACCCCATTGAGGCTAACGGTGATTACATCTGTGACAAGTGTCTGCTGCTACAGGATCTCCAGCTCCGTGTTGATGAGCTGGAGCCTGAGCTTCAGATACTGCGACACATCAGGGAGGGGGAGAAGTTCCTGGACTCTGTGTTTCAGGAGGTGGTCACACCTATGAAGTTAATTAACTCAGATGTAGCCCATGGTCAGGGACTGGACGGTGTGACCACGAGTGAGGCAGGTACGGGGATCCAGAAGGTAGTGTTGGAGGAGCCGCAGCCGTTGCTCTTGTCCAACAGGTTCGAGCTTCTTACTCCCTGTGGAGACGGAAGCAGGGGCTGCAGGGAGGATGAGCAACCTGGCCACAGCACCGTGGAGAGGGGGGCCATTCAAGAGGGGGGAGTAAATAGAAATGTTGTAGTGGTAGGGGATAGTATTATTAGGGGGATAGATAGAGTTCTCTGCAGCCAAGAGCGAGAGTCCCGTAGGCTGTGTTGCCTACCCGGTGCCAGGGTTAAGGACATCTCCTCTGGGCTGGACAGAAACTTGGAGTGGGAGGGGGAGGATCCAGTTGTCGTGGTCCATGTTGGTACCAACGACATAGATAGGACAAGGAAGGAGGTTCTGCTGAGGGAGTTTGAGCAGCTAGGGGCCAAATTAAAAAGCAGAACCACAAGGGTAATAATCTCTGGATTATTACCTGAGCCACGAGCGAATTTGGCGAGGACAAATAAAATAAGAGAGTTAAATGCGTGGCTCAAAGACTGGTGTGGGAGAAATGGGTTTTGCTTCCTGGGACACTGGCACCAGTACTGGGACAGGAGGGAGCTGTTCCGTTGGGACGGGCTTCACTTGGCCAGTGCTGGGACTAGAGTCCTGGCGGATCATATAACTAGGGCTGTAGAGAGGGCTTTAAACTAACTAGTGGGGGGGAGGTTCCCAGAGAGCAAATAATACAAATGACAACAGAGAAGGTCATAGACTTAGGTAGCAGTGGGGAAATTAAAAACCAGAGCATGTCAGGAAGGGGTAGAAGGTGTGGAGTAAAAGGTAAAGTAATAAAAAGGGCAATAGCAGGAACTAAGTGTCACAAAACATATTTGAAAGTTCTCTATCTGAATGCACGTAGCATTCGTAACAAAATAGACGAGTTAAAGGCACAAATAGCTACATATGGGTATGATCTTGTGGCCATTACAGAAACATGGCTGCAGGGTGACAATGCCTGGGAATTAAACATACCAGGTTATTTAACAATCAGGAAGGACAGGCAGGAAGGAAGGGGCGGTGGGGTGGCTATGTTAATAAAGGAAGGAATCACTGTAATACAGAGAAATGATATTGGGTCAAAGGATCAGGATAATGAAACAGTTTGGGTGGAGATAAGGAATAATAAGGGGAAAAAAACACTAGTGGGTGTAGTATATAGGCCTCCGAACAGTCGCAACTCGGTTGGACGGAGTATCAATCAGGAAATAGTTGAGGCTTGTAATAAGGGAACATCTATAATTATGGGGGATTTTAACTATCATATAAATTGGACGAATCAAATTGGGCAGGGCTGCCTTGAGGATGAGTTCATTGAGTGTATTAGGGATGGGTTTCTTGAGCAGTATGTAACTGAACCAACCAGGGGGCAAGCAACCTTAGATCTGGTCCTGTGTAACGAGACAGGATTAATTAAAAATGTCCTAGTAAAGGATCCCCTTGGAATGAGTGACCATAACATGGTTGAATTCCATATTCAGTTAGAGGGTGAGGAGGCTGTATCTCAAACAAGCGTGCTAAGCTTGAATAAAGGAGACTATGAAGGTATGAGAGCGGAATTGAGTAAAGTGGATTGGGAAAATAGGTTAAAGGATAAGACGATACATGATTAGTGGTGTACATTTAAGGAGCTATTTTACAAATTCCAAAAAAAGTATATTCCACTGAGAAAAAAAGGGTGTAAAAGAAAAGACAGCCATCCGTGGCTAAGTAAAGAAATTAAGGATAGTATTCGACTAAAAACAAGGGCATATAAGGTAGCCAAATCTAGTGGGAGGATAGAGGATTGGGAAAACTTTAAAAGACAGCAAAAAATAACAAAAAGATTGATTAAGAAAGGGAAGATACATTATGAAAGTAAATTAGCAAAAAATATAAAGACAGATAGTAAGAGTTTTTATAGTTACATAAAAAGAAAAAGGGTGGCTAAAGTAAATGTTGGTCCCTTAGAGGATGAGACCGGGAAATTAATGGTGGGAAATATGGAGATGGCAAAAACACTGAATGAATATTTTACATCAGTCTTTACAGTAGAGGACACCAAGAATATCCCAACACTTGACAAGCAGGGGGCTATAGGGGGGGAGGAGCTAAATACGATTAAAATCACTAAGGAAGTAGTACTTGGTAAAATAATGGGACTCAAGGCGGATAAAGCACCTGGACCTGATGGCTTACATCCCAGGGTTTTGAGGGAAGTGGCGGTAGGGATTGTGGATGCATTGGTAATAATCTTCCAAAACTCCCTGGACTCAGCAAAGGTCCCGGCAGACTGGAAAACTGCTAATGTAACACCCTTATTTAAAAAGGGCAGTAGACAGAAGGCTGGAAACTATAGACCGGTTAGCCTAACATCTGTGGTAGGTAAAATTTTGGAGTCCATTATTAAGGAGACAGTAACAGGACATTTGGATAATCATAATTTAATAAGACAAAGTCAGCATGGTTTTATGAAGGGGAAGTCATGTTTGACAAATTTGCTGGAGTTCTTTGAGGAAGTAACATATAGGGTGGATAAAGGTGAACCAGTGGACGTAGTGTATTTAGACTTCCAAAAGGCATTTGACAAGGTGCCACACAAAAGATTATTGCTTAAGATAAAAAATCACGGGATTGGGGGTAATATTCTGGCATGGATAGAGGATTGGCTATCTAACAGAAGGCAGAGAGTTGGGATAAATGGTTCATATTCAGACTGGCAATCAGTAACCAGTGGTGTTCCGCAGGGGTCAGTGCTGGGTCCCCAACTCTTTACAATCTATATTAACGATTTGGAGGAGGGGACCGAGTGTAACACGTCAAAGTTTGCAGATGATACTAAGATGGGAGGGAAAGTAGTGAGTGAGGAGGACATAAAAAACCTGCAAGGGGACATAGACAGGCTAAGTAAGTGGGCAGAGATTTGGCAGATGGAATACAATACTGGAAAGTGTGAGGTTATGCACTTTGGCAGGAAAAATTGTAGAGCAAGTTATTATCTTAATGGCAAGAAACTTGAAAGTACTGAAGTACAAAGGGATCTGGGGGTCCTGGTGCACGAAACTCAAAAGGTTAGTATGCAGGTGCAGCAAGTGATTAAGAAGGCCAATGGAATGTTGGCTTTCATTGCTAGGGGGATAGAATATAAAAATAGGGAGGTATTGCTTCAGTTGTACAAGGTATTGGTGAGACCGCACCTGGAATACTGCATACAGTTTTGGTGTCCATACTTAAGAAAGGACATGCTTGCTCTCGAGTCAGTACAAAGAAGGTTCACTCGATTAATCCCGGGGATGAGGGGATGGACATATGAGGAGAGGTTGAGTAGATTGGGACTCTACTCGTTGGAGTTCAGAAGAATGAGAGGCGATCTTATTGAAACATATAAGATTATGAAGGGGTTGGATCGGGTGGATGCAGGGAGGATGTTCCAGATGATGGGTGAAACTAGAACTAGGGGGCATAGTCTTAGAATAAGGGGCTGCTCTTTCAAAACTGAGATGAGGAGGAACTACTTCACTCAGAGGGTGGTAGGTCCATGGAATATGCTGCCCCAAAAAGCTGTCGAAGCTACATCATTACATAAATTTAAAACAGAAATAGACAGTTTCCTAGTAGAAAAGGGAATTAAGGGTTATGGGGAGCGGGCAGGAATTTGGACATGAGTCTAGGTTCGGATAGGTCATGGCCCTGTGGGTAGCGGAGCGGGCCCAGGGGCCGTGTAGCCTGATCCTGCTCCTGTTTTTGTGTGTCTAATGCTGCTGGGTTCAGGAGATAGTCCTGTCATAGTGGATTGGCGGTTAGGATCAGATCAGCCATGATCTTATTGAATGGCGGAGCAGGCTCGAGGGGCCAATTGGCCTACTCCTGCTCCTATTTCTTATGTTCTTATGTTCTTATGTTCTTAAACAGAGCCGAGAACGGGAGAGGCTGATTTAAACAGAGCCGAGAGCGGGAGAGGCTGATTTAAACAGAGCCGAGAGCGGCAGAGGCTGATTTCAACAGAGCCGAGAGAGGGAGAGGCTGATTTAAACAGAGCCGAGAGCAGGAGAGGCTGATTTAAACAGAGCGCCGAGAGCGGGAGAGGCTGATTTAAACAGAGCCGAGAGCAGGAGAGGCTGATTTAAACAGAGCCGAGAGCGGGAGAGGCTGATTTAAACAGAGCCGAGAGCGGGAGAGGCTGATTTAAACAGAGCCGAGAGCGGGAGAGGCTGATTTAAACAGAGCCGAGAGCGGGAGAGGCTGATTTAAACAGAGCCGAGAGCGGGAGAGGCTGATTTAAACAGAGCCGAGAGCGGGAGAGGCTGATTTAAACAGAGCCGAGAGCGGGAGAGGCTGATTTAAACAGAGCCGAGAGCGGGAGAGGCTGATTTAAACAGAGCCGAGAGTGGGAGAGGCTCATTTAAACAGAGCGCCGAGAGTGGGAGAGGCTGATTTAAACAGAGCCGAGAGCGGGAGAGGCTGATTTAAACAGAGCCGAGAGCGGGAGAGGCTGATTTAAACAGAGCCGAGAGCGGGAGAGGCTGATTTAAACAGAGCCGAGAGCGGGAGAGGCTGATTTAAACAGAGCCGAGAGCGGGAGAGGCTGATTTAAACAGAGCCGAGAGCGGGAGAGGCTGATTTAAACAGAGCCGAGAGTGGGAGAGGCTGATTTAAACAGAGCGCCGAGAGCGGGAGAGGCTGATTTAAACAGAGCCGAGAGTGGGAGAGTCTGATTTAAGCAGAGCCGAGAGCGGGAGAGGCTGATTTAAACAGAGCCGAGAATGGGAGAGGCTGATTTAAACAGAGCCGAGAACGGGAGAGGCTGATTTAAACAGAGCCGAGAGCGGGAGACGCTGATTTAAACAGAGCTCCGAGAGCGGGAGAGGCTGATTTAAACAGAGCTCCGAGAGCTGGAGAGGCTGATTTAAACAGAGCTCCGAGAGCTGGAGAGGCTGATTTAAACAGAGCGCCGAGAGCGGGAGAGGCTGATTTAAAGAGAGCCGAGAGCGGGAGAGGCTGATTTAAAGAGAGCCGAGAGCGGGAGAGGCTGATTTAAACAGAGCCGAGAGCGAGAGAGGCTGATTTAAACAGAGTCGAGAGCGGGAGAGGCTGATATAAACAGAGCCGAGAGCGGGAGAGGCTGATTTAAACAGAGCCGAGAGCGGGAGAGGCTGATTTAAACACAGCGCCGAGAGCGGGAGAGGCTGATTTAAACAGAGCCGAGAGTGGGAGAGGCTGATTTAAACAGAGCGCCGAGAGCGGGAGAGGCTGATTTAAACAGAGCCGAGAGTGGGAGAGGCTGATTTAAACAGAGCGCCGAGAGCGGGAGAGGCTGATTTAAACAGAGCCGAGAGCGGGAGAGGCTGATTTAAACAGAGCCGAGAGCGGCAGAGGCTGATTTAAACAGAGCCGAGAACGGGAGAGGCTGATTTAAACAGAGCCGAGAGCGGGAGAGGCTGATTTAAACAGAGCCGAGAGCGGGAGAGGCTGATTTAAACAAAGCGCCGAGAGCGGGAGAGGCTGATTTAAACAGAGCCGAGAGCGGGAGAGGCTGATTTAAACAGAGCGCCGAGAGCGGGAGAGGCTGATTTAAACAGAGCCGAGAGTGGGAGAGGCTGATTTAAACAGAGCGCCGAGAGCGGGAGAGGCAGATTTAAACAGAGCCGAGAGCGGGAGAGGCTGATTTAAACAGAGTCGAGAGCGGGAGAGGCTGATTTAAACAGAGCCGAGAGCGGGAGAGGCTGATATAAACAGAGCCGAGAGCGGGAGAGGCTGATTTAAACAGAGCCGAGAGCGGGAGAGGCTGATTTAAACAGAGCCGAGAGCGGGAGAGGCTGATATAAACAGAGCCGAGAGCGGGAGAGGCTGATTTAAACAGAGCGCCGAGAGCGGGAGAGGCTGATTTAAACAGAGCCGAGAACGGGAGAGGCTGATTTAAACAGAGCGCCGAGAGCGGGAGAGGCTGATTTAAACAGAGCCGAGAGCGGGAGAGGCTGATTTAAACAGAGCGCCGAGAGCGGGAGAGGCTGATTTAAACAGAGCACCGAGAGCGGGAGAGGCTGATTTAAACAGAGCCGAGAGCGGGAGAGGCTGATTTAAACAGAGCCGAGAGCGGGAGAGGCTGATTTAAACAGAGCCGAGAGCGGGAGAGGCTGATTTAAACAGAGCGCCGAGAGCGGGAGAGGCTGATTTAAACAGAGCACCGAGAGCGGGAGAGGCTGATTTTAAAAGAGCCGAGAGCGGGAGAGGCTGATTTAAACAGAGCCGAGAGCGGGAGAGGCTGATTTAAACAGAGCCGAGAGCGGGAGAGGCTGATATAAACAGAGCCGAGAGTGGGAGAGGCTGATTTAAACAGAGCCGAGAGCGGGAGAGGCTGATTTAAACAGAGCCGAGAGCGGGAGAGGCTGATTTAAACAGAGCCGAGAGCGGGAGAGGCTGATTTAAACAGAGCGCCGAGAGCGGGAGAGGCTGATTTAAACAGAGCCGAGAGCGGGAGAGGCTGATTTAAACAGAGCGCCGAGAGCGGGAGAGGCTGATTTAAACAGAGCCGAGAGCGAGAGAGGCTGATTTAAACAGAGCCGAGAGCGGGAGAGGCTGATTTAAACAGAGCCGAGAGCGGGAGAGGCTGATTTAAACAGAGCCGAGAGCGAGAGAGGCTGATTTAAACAGAGTCGAGAGCGGGAGAGGCTGATTTAAACAGAGCCGAGAGCGGGAGAGGCTGATTTAAACAGAGCGCCGAGAGCGGGAGAGGCTGATTTAAACAGAGCCGAGAGCGGGAGAGGCTGATTTAAACAGAGCGCCGAGAGCGGGAGAGGTTGATTTAAACAGAGCCGAGAGTGGGAGAGGCTGATTTAAACAGAGCGCCGAGAGCGGGAGAGGCTGATTTAAACAGAGCCGAGAGCGGGAGAGGCTGATTTAAACAGAGCCGAGAACGGGAGAGGCTGATTTAAACAGAGCCGAGAGCGGGAGAGGCTGATTTAAACAGAGCCGAGAGTGGGAGAGGCTGATTTAAACAGAGCCGAGAGCGAGAGAGGCTGATTTAAACAGAGCCGAGAGCGGGAGAGGCTGATTTAAACAGAGCCGAGAGCGGGAGAGGCTGATTTAAACAGAGCCGAGAGTGGGAGAGGCTGATTTAAACAGAGCGCCGAGAGCGGGAGAGGCTGATTTAAACAGAGCCGAGAGTGGGAGAGTCTGATTTAAGCAGAGCCGAGAGCGGGAGAGGCTGATTTAAACAGAGCCGAGAATGGGAGAGGCTGATTTAAACAGAGCCGAGAACGGGAGAGGCTGATTTAAACAGAGCCGAGAGCGGGAGACGCTGATTTAAACAGAGCTCCGAGAGCGGGAGAGGCTGATTTAAACAGAGCTCCGAGAGCTGGAGAGGCTGATTTAAACAGAGCTCCGAGAGCTGGAGAGGCTGATTTAAACAGAGCGCCGAGAGCGGGAGAGGCTGATTTAAAGAGAGCCGAGAGCGGGAGAGGCTGATTTAAAGAGAGCCGAGAGCGGGAGAGGCTGATTTAAACAGAGCCGAGAGCGAGAGAGGCTGATTTAAACAGAGTCGAGAGCGGGAGAGGCTGATATAAACAGAGCCGAGAGCGGGAGAGGCTGATTTAAACAGAGCCGAGAGCGGGAGAGGCTGATTTAAACACAGCGCCGAGAGCGGGAGAGGCTGATTTAAACAGAGCCGAGAGTGGGAGAGGCTGATTTAAACAGAGCGCCGAGAGCGGGAGAGGCTGATTTAAACAGAGCCGAGAGTGGGAGAGGCTGATTTAAACAGAGCGCCGAGAGCGGGAGAGGCTGATTTAAACAGAGCCGAGAGCGGGAGAGGCTGATTTAAACAGAGCCGAGAGCGGCAGAGGCTGATTTAAACAGAGCCGAGAACGGGAGAGGCTGATTTAAACAGAGCCGAGAGCGGGAGAGGCTGATTTAAACAGAGCCGAGAGCGGGAGAGGCTGATTTAAACAAAGCGCCGAGAGCGGGAGAGGCTGATTTAAACAGAGCCGAGAGCGGGAGAGGCTGATTTAAACAGAGCGCCGAGAGCGGGAGAGGCTGATTTAAACAGAGCCGAGAGTGGGAGAGGCTGATTTAAACAGAGCGCCGAGAGCGGGAGAGGCAGATTTAAACAGAGCCGAGAGCGGGAGAGGCTGATTTAAACAGAGTCGAGAGCGGGAGAGGCTGATTTAAACAGAGCCGAGAGCGGGAGAGGCTGATATAAACAGAGCCGAGAGCGGGAGAGGCTGATTTAAACAGAGCCGAGAGCGGGAGAGGCTGATTTAAACAGAGCCGAGAGCGGGAGAGGCTGATATAAACAGAGCCGAGAGCGGGAGAGGCTGATTTAAACAGAGCCGAGAGCGGGAGAGGTTGATTTAAACAGAGCCGAGAGTGGGAGAGGCTGATTTAAACACAGCGCCGAGAGCGGGAGAGGCTGATTTAAACAGAGCCGAGAGTGGGAGAGGCTGATTTAAACACAGCGCCGAGAGCGGGAGAGGCTGATTTAAACAGAGCCGAGAGCGGGAGAGGCTGATTTAAACAGAGCCGAGAGCGGGAGAGGCTGATTTAAACAGAGCCGAGAGCGGGAGAGGCTGATTTAAACAGAGCGCCGAGAGCGGGAGAGGCTGATTTAAACAGAGCCGAGAGCGGGAGAGGCTGATTTAAACAGAGTCGAGAGCGGGAGAGGCTGATTTAAACAGAGCGCCGAGAGCGGGAGAGGCTGATTTAAACAGAGCCGAGAGCGGGAGAGGCTGATTTAAACAGAGCCGAGAGCGGGAGAGGCTGATTTAAACACAGCGCCGAGAGCGGGAGAGGCTGATTTAAACAGAGCCGAGAGTGGGAGAGGCTGATTTAAACACAGCGCCGAGAGCGGGAGAGGCTGATTTAAACAGAGCCGAGAGCGGGAGAGGCTGATTTAAACAGAGCTGAGAGCGGGAGAGGTTGATTTAAACAGAGCCGAGAGCGGGAGAGGCTGATTTAAACAGAGCCGAGAGCGGGAGAGGCTGATTTAAACAGAGCCGAGAGTGGGAGAGACTGATTTAAACAGAGCCGAGAGCGGGAGAGGCTGATTTAAACAGAGCCGAGAGCGGGAGAGGCTGATTTAAACAGAGCGCCGAGAGCGGGAGAGGCTGATTTAAACAGAGCCGAGAGCGGGAGAGGCTGATTTAAACAGAGCCGAGAGCGGCAGAGGCTGATTTAAACAGAGCCGAGAACGGGAAAGGCTGATTTAAACAGAGCCGAGAGCGGGAGAGGCTGATTTAAACAGAGCCGAGAGCGGGAGAGGCTGATTTAAACAGAGCCGAGAGCGGGAGAGGCTGATTTAAACAGAGCCGAGAGCGGGAGAGGCTGATTTAAACAGAGCCGAGAGTGGGAGAGGCTGATTTAAACAGAGCCGAGAGCGGGAGAGGCTGATTTAAACAGAGCGCCGAGAGCGGGAGAGGCTGATTTAAACAGAGCCGAGAACGGGAGAGGCTGATTTAAACAGAGCGCCGAGAGCGGGAGAGGCTGATTTAAACAGAGCCGAGAGCGGGAGAGGCTGATTTAAACAGAGCGCCGAGAGCGGGAGAGGCTGATTTAAACAGAGCACCGAGAGCGGGAGAGGCTGATTTAAACAGAGCCGAGAGCGGGAGAGGCTGATTTAAACAGAGCCGAGAGCGGGAGAGGCTGATTTAAACAGAGCCGAGAGCGGGAGAGGCTGATTTAAACAGAGCGCCGAGAGCGGGAGAGGCTGATTTAAACAGAGCACCGAGAGCGGGAGAGGCTGATTTTAAAAGAGCCGAGAGCGGGAGAGGCTGATTTAAACAGAGCCGAGAGCGGGAGAGGCTGATTTAAACAGAGCCGAGAGCGGGAGAGGCTGATATAAACAGAGCCGAGAGTGGGAGAGGCTGATTTAAACAGAGCCGAGAGCGGGAGAGGCTGATTTAAACAGAGCCGAGAGCGGGAGAGGCTGATTTAAACAGAGCCGAGAGCGGGAGAGGCTGATTTAAACAGAGCGCCGAGAGCGGGAGAGGCTGATTTAAACAGAGCCGAGAGCGGGAGAGGCTGATTTAAACAGAGCGCCGAGAGCGGGAGAGGCTGATTTAAACAGAGCCGAGAGCGAGAGAGGCTGATTTAAACAGAGCCGAGAGCGGGAGAGGCTGATTTAAACAGAGCCGAGAGCGGGAGAGGCTGATTTAAACAGAGCCGAGAGCGAGAGAGGCTGATTTAAACAGAGTCGAGAGCGGGAGAGGCTGATTTAAACAGAGCCGAGAGCGGGAGAGGCTGATTTAAACAGAGCGCCGAGAGCGGGAGAGGCTGATTTAAACAGAGCCGAGAGCGGGAGAGGCTGATTTAAACAGAGCGCCGAGAGCGGGAGAGGTTGATTTAAACAGAGCCGAGAGTGGGAGAGGCTGATTTAAACAGAGCGCCGAGAGCGGGAGAGGCTGATTTAAACAGAGCCGAGAGCGGGAGAGGCTGATTTAAACAGAGCCGAGAACGGGAGAGGCTGATTTAAACAGAGCCGAGAGCGGGAGAGGCTGATTTAAACAGAGCCGAGAGTGGGAGAGGCTGATTTAAACAGAGCCGAGAGCGAGAGAAGCTGATTTAAACAGAGTCGAGAGCGGGAGAGGCTGATTTAAACAGAGCCGAGAGCGGGAGAGGCTGATTTAAACAGAGCGCCGAGAGCGGGAGAGGCTGATTTAAACAGAGCACCGAGAGCGGGAGAGGCTGATTTAAACAGAGCCGAGAGCGGGAGAGGCTGATTTAAACAGAGCCGAGAGCGGGAGAGGCTGATTTAAACAGAGCCGAGAGCGGGAGAGGCTGATTTAAACAGAGCGCCGAGAGCGGGAGAGGCTGATTTAAACAGAGCACCGAGAGCGGGAGAGGCTGATTTTAAAAGAGCCGAGAGCGGGAGAGGCTGATTTAAACAGAGCCGAGAGCGGGAGAGGCTGATTTAAACAGAGCCGAGAGCGGGAGAGGCTGATATAAACAGAGCCGAGAGTGGGAGAGGCTGATTTAAACAGAGCCGAGAGCGGGAGAGGCTGATTTAAACAGAGCCGAGAGCGGGAGAGGCTGATTTAAACAGAGCCGAGAGCGGGAGAGGCTGATTTAAACAGAGCGCCGAGAGCGGGAGAGGCTGATTTAAACAGAGCCGAGAGCGGGAGAGGCTGATTTAAACAGAGCGCCGAGAGCGGGAGAGGCTGATTTAAACAGAGCCGAGAGCGAGAGAGGCTGATTTAAACAGAGCCGAGAGCGGGAGAGGCTGATTTAAACAGAGCCGAGAGCGGGAGAGGCTGATTTAAACAGAGCCGAGAGCGAGAGAGGCTGATTTAAACAGAGTCGAGAGCGGGAGAGGCTGATTTAAACAGAGCCGAGAGCGGGAGAGGCTGATTTAAACAGAGCGCCGAGAGCGGGAGAGGCTGATTTAAACAGAGCCGAGAGCGGGAGAGGCTGATTTAAACAGAGCGCCGAGAGCGGGAGAGGTTGATTTAAACAGAGCCGAGAGTGGGAGAGGCTGATTTAAACAGAGCGCCGAGAGCGGGAGAGGCTGATTTAAACAGAGCCGAGAGCGGGAGAGGCTGATTTAAACAGAGCCGAGAACGGGAGAGGCTGATTTAAACAGAGCCGAGAGCGGGAGAGGCTGATTTAAACAGAGCCGAGAGTGGGAGAGGCTGATTTAAACAGAGCCGAGAGCGAGAGAGGCTGATTTAAACAGAGTCGAGAGCGGGAGAGGCTGATTTAAACAGAGCCGAGAGCGGGAGAGGCTGATTTAAACAGAGCGCCGAGAGCGGGAGAGGCTGATTTAAACAGAGCCGAGAGCGGGAGAGGCTGATTTAAACAGAGCGCCGAGAGCGGGAGAGGTTGATTTAAACAGAGCCGAGAGTGGGAGAGGCTGATTTAAACAGAGCGCCGAGAGCGGGAGAGGCTGATTTAAACAGAGCCGAGAGCGGGAGAGGCTGATTTAAACAGAGCCGAGAACGGGAGAGGCTGATTTAAACAGAGCCGAGAGCGGGAGAGGCTGATTTAAACAGAGCCGAGAGCGGCAGAGGCTGATTTAAACAGAGCCGAGAGCGGGAGAGGCTGATTTAAACAGAGCCGAGAGCGGGAGAGGCTGATTTAAACAGAGCCGAGAGTGGGAGAGGCTGATTTAAACAGAGCCGAGAGTGGGAGAGGCTGATTTAAACAGAGCGCCGAGAGCGGGAGAGGCTGATTTAAACAGAGCCGAGAGCGGGAGAGGCTGATTTAAACAGAGCCGAGAGCGGGAGAGGCTGATTTAAACAGAGCGCCGAGAGCGGGAGAGGCTGATTTAAACAGAGCCGAGAGCGGGAGAGGCTGATTTAAACAGAGCCGAGAGCGGGAGAGGCTGATTTAAACAGAGCCGAGAGTGGGAGAGGCTGATTTAAACAGAGCGCCGAGAGCGGGAGAGGCTGATTTAAACAGAGCCGAGAGCGGGAGAGGCTGATTTAAACAGAGCCGAGAACGGGAGAGGCTGATTTAAACAGAGCCGAGAGCGGGAGAGGCTGATTTAAACAGAGCCGAGAGCGGGAGAGGCTGATTTAAACAGAGCCGAGAGCGGGAGAGGCTGATTTAAACAGAGCGCCGAGAGCGGGAGAGGCTGATTTAAACAGAGCACCGAGAGCGGGAGAGGCTGATTTTAAAAGAGCTGAGAGCGGGAGAGGCTGATTTAAACAGAGCCGAGAGCGAGAGAGGCTGATTTAAACAGAGCCGAGAGCGGGAGAGGCTGATTTAAACAGAGCCGAGAGCGGGAGAGGCTGATTTAAACAGAGCGCCGAGAGCGGGAGAGGCTGATTTAAACAGAGCACCGAGAGCGGGAGAGGCTGATTTTAAAAGAGCCGAGTGCGGGAGAGGCTGATTTAAACAGAGCCGAGAGCGGGAGAGGCTGATTTAAACAGAGCCGAGAGCGGGAGAGGCTGATTTAAACAGAGCCGAGAGCGGGAGAGGCTGATTTAAACAGAGCCGAGAGCGGGAGAGGCTGATATAAACAGAGCCGAGAGCGGGAGAGGCTGATTTAAACAGAGCCGAGAGCGGCAGAGGCTGATTTAAACAGAGCCGAGAGCGGGAGAGGCTGATTTAAACAGAGCCGAGAGCGGGAGAGGCTGATTTAAACAGAGCCGAGAGCGGGAGAGGCTGATTTAAACAGAGCCGAGAGCGGGAGAGGCTGATTTAAACAGAGCCGAGAGCGGGAGAGGCTGATTTAAACAGAGCCGAGAGCGGGAGAGGCTGATTTAAACAGAGCCGAGAGCGGGAGAGGCTGATTTAAACAGAGCCGAGAGCGGGAGAGGCTGATTTAAACAGAGCCGAGAGCGGGAGATGCTGATTTAAACAGAGCCGAGAACGGGAGAGGCTGATTTAAACAGAGCGCCGAGAGCGGGAGAGGCTGATTTAATCCGAGCCGAGAGCGGGAGAGGCTGATTTAAACAGAGCCGAGAGCGGGAGAGGCTGATTTAAACAGAGCCGAGAGCGGGAGAGGCTGATTTAAACAGAGCCGAGAGCGGGAGAGGCTTCCTGCGAGAGAACAGATCTGTGAAGGGAAATAAAAATCAAAGTGTGACATCACAGGAAAGCAGGTAAGTGATTGGATGGTGAGTGCTTCTCTCTTTTTTTCTAAACTAGGGCATTGGTTTAAATTAAGCGCAGTGATTTTAGATTTAAAATATATATAGATTATTATTTGATATTCTGAACTTGAAAACCTTATTAGTTAAATAAAATACAATAGAGATAGCAGGGCAGGTGAACACCAGTCTGATCCACAGCGACCACATCTGCAGTAAGTGTCTGCAGCTCGAGGAACTTCGGCTCAGAGTTGATGAGCTGGAGTCCGAGATTCGGACACTGTGATACATCAGGGATGGGGAGGGTTACCTGGACACTGTGTTTCAGGAGGCAGTCACGTCCCTTAGGTTAAATACTTCCATTTGGTCCGTGGTCGGGGACAGGAGCGTGTGACTACGAGTGAGGCAGGTATGGGGATCCAGATGGTGGCATTGGAGGAGCCCCAGCCCTTGCACTTGCCCAACAGGTATGAGGTTTTTGCATTCTGTGTGGATGAGAGCAGGGACTGCAGGGAGGATGAGCTAACTGACCACAGCACCGTGGTTCAGGGGCCGTTCAAGTTGGGGGAGCAAAAAGAAATGTAGTAGTGGTAGGGGACAGTATAGGTAGGGGACAGTATAGGGAGGGGGATAGATACTTTCCTTTGCAGCCAAGAGCATGAGTCCTGATGGCTGTGTTGCCTACCCGTTGCCAGGGTTAAGGACATCTACTCGGGGCTGGAGAGGAACTTGAAGTGGGAGAGGGAGGATCCAGTTGTCGTGGTCCATGTAGGAACCAATGACATAGGTAGGACTAAGAAAGAGGTTCTGCTGAGTGAGTTTGAGGAGCTAGGATCCAAATGAAAAAGCCCTACAAGAACCACAAAGGTAATAATCTCTGGATTACTACCTGAGCTGCGAGCAAATTGGCATAGGATCAATAAGATCAGAGAGTTGAATGCGTGGCTCAAAGATTGGTGTGGGAGAAATGGGTTTTGATTCATGGGGCACTGGCACCAGTACTGGGGAAAGAGATAACTGTTCCGCTGGGACGGGCTTCACTTGAATCATGCTGGGACCAGTGTCCTGGCGAATCGTATAACTAGGGCGGTAGATAGGGCTTTAAACTAAATAGTGGCGGGGGGGGGGGGCGGCGAGGGAGGGTTCAGGTGAAGGGGAATTTAGAAAGACAAAGAGAAAAGAATTGGCCCAGAAATTCAGGTCTCCATGGGTGAGTACGCATGGGGTATTCACCCGTAGGCCCAATGGAAGTGCCAGTTTCCTGCATGCACTGCGCATGCACGGGAAACCGGCACTTCCGTTCCCCTGAACGAAGAGGTTCAAAGGTCGAACGCATGCGCGGGGGAGGCTGCGCGTGCGCATCGAACTTCGTTTTTTTTTGCAGGTTTTCCCGGGAGGGTAAGTCTCCAGAAGTTAGACATGTAAAAAGCAGGCGTAAGGCCTGCTTTTTACAAGGTAAGTGGTGAATTAATTAAAATTAAAACATTTTTTCCACAGGTTTATGATTTTTAAATACTTTAAAGCAAGGTAAGTTTATTTTTAGCCCCGTTAGAAAATAAAATTATATTTTTCAAAAATTTAAATTATTGTTTAAAATAGTTATTTCATGTAATTTATAGTTTATTTAAAAAATGTGATTTTCTAAAAAAATTATTTGAAGATTTAGTGATGTTTTGTAAGAAGAAGGGGCCCGTAGTATTTCTAAGTTTGACAGCACTTCCTGTCAGACTTATGAATGGTGCATTCCCTGCTCCGATTGGCTCTCCATGGCCCACGTGATCCCAGGGGATGCATCGAACTAACTGCACCCCTGGGATACGCAAGCACTGCACGCCGGCAGCTCGAGTAGGCCCAGGATCGGAATTCCACAGGGGCCCACAGCTCAACAGCCAGCGCGCAAGGTAAGTGCAGGTCGGGGGCTTGCACCCGCGGGAAGCCCCCGACCCGAATTTCTGGGCCATTAGTGCAGGGTAGCGATAGGGGTAATGAGAACCAGAGGGTGACAGGAAGAGACAGAGCATACAAACTTAAGAGTGCACCAGCAAATAGAGTCAAAGTAGAGAAAAATGGTAAAAAGACAAAATTAAAGGCTCTTTATCTGAATGCATGCAGCATTCATAACAAGATAGATGAGTTGACGGCACAAATAGAAATAAATGGGTATGATCTGATTGCCATTACAGAGACGTGATTGCAAGGTGACCAAGGCTGGGAACTGAATATTTAGGGGTATTTGACATTTCGGAAGGATAGACAGAAAGGAAAAGGAGGTGGGGTAGCTCTGTTAATAAAGGATGAGATCAGTGCAGTGGTGAGAAATGATATTGGCTCAGAAGATCAAGATGTAGAATCAGTTTGGGTGGAGATAAGAAATAGTAAGGGAAAGAAGTCACTGGTGGGAGTAATCTATAGACCCCCTAACAATAGCTACACTGTAGGACAGAGTATAAATCAAGAAATAATGGGGGTTTGTAAGAAAGGTACTGCAATAATCATGGGCAATTTTAATCTTCATTTAGATTGGACAAATCAAATTGGCAAGGGTAGCCTTGAGGACGAGTTCATAGAATGTATTCGGGATGGTTTCTTAGAACAATACATTGTGGAACCAACCAGGGAGCAGGCTATTTTAGATCTGCTAATGTGTAAAGAGACAGGATTAATTGGTGATCTCATTGTGAAGGATCCTCTTGGGGAGGAGTGATCATGGCATGATTGAATTTCAAATTCAGTTTGAGGGTGAGAAACTTGCGCCTGAGGCTGATGTCCTGAACTTGGATGGAGGCAATTACAAAGGTATGAAGACAGAGTTGGCTGGGGTGGACTGGGAAAGTAGATTGGGGGGTGGGACGATAGATAAGCAGTGGCAGACATTTAAGGAGATATTTCATAACTCTCAACAAGGGTTTATTCTAGTGAGAAAGAAAGACTGTACGAGAGGGATGGACCATCCGTGGCTAACTAGGGAAGTTGGGGATGGTATCAGATTGAAGGAAAGGGCATACAATGTTGCAAAGATTGGTGGTAGGCCAAAGGATTGGGTAACTTTTTAGAAACCAGCAAAGGATGACTAAAAAAATAATAAAGAGGGAGAAGATAGATTATGAGAGTAAACTAGCTAAAAATATAAAAACAGACAGTAAGAGCTTCTACAGGTATATAAAAAGGAAGCGAGTAACTAAAGTAAACATTGGTCCCTTAGAGGATGAGACTTGGGGAATTAATAATGGGAAACAGGGAAATGGCAGGGGCTTTGAACAAATATTTTGTATCAGTCTTCACGGTAGAAGACACTAAAACCATTCCAATAATAATTGATAATCAAGGGGCTATAGGGAAGGAGGAACTTAAAACAATCACTATCACTAGAGAAAAAGTACTAGGGAAACTAATGGGACTAAAGGCTGACAAGTCCCCTGGACCTGATGGCGTGCATCCTAGGGTTTTAAGGGAGGTTGCTGCAGAGATGGTGGATGCGTTGGTTGTAATCTACCAAAATTCCCTGGATTCTGGAGAAGTCCCAGCGGATTGGAAAACTGCAAATATAACTCCCCTATTCAAGAAAGGAGGGAGACAAAAAGCAGGAAACTATAGGCCAGTTAGCCTAACATCTGTCATTGGGAAAATGCTGGAATCCATTATTAAGGAAGTAATAGCAGGACATTTAGAAAATCATAATATATTCAAGCAGAGTCAACATGATTTTATGAAAGGGAAATCGTGTTTGACAAATTTACTAGAGTTCTTTGAGGATGTAGTGAGCGGATGGATAAAGGGGAACCAGTAGATGTAGCGTATTTGGATTTCCAGAAGGCATTCGATAAGGGGCTGCATAAAAGGTTACTACACAAGATAAGAGCTCACGGAGTTAGGGGTAATATATTAGACTGGTTAGAGGATTGGCTAACTGACAGAAAACAGAAAGTCGGAATAAATGGATCATTTTCAGGTTGGCAAACGGTAACTAGTGGGGTGCCACAGGGATCAGTGCTGGGGCCTCAACTATTTACGATCTATATTAATGACTTGGATGAAGGGACCGAGTGCACTGTTGCCAAATTTTCTGACGATACAAAGTTAGGTGGGAAAGCAAGTTGTGATGAGTACACAAAGGGCTCGATTTTGCCAGGCCCGAGGAGGCGGGATTGGAGGCGTGTGAGGTGGTAAAATCGCAAAAAATGGTGGGCGTGCCCGATCCCACCTCCATCCCGCCTCCGAGCAATTTTCCCAAATGCGTGTTTTCTGACCCCGTTTCCATCCCGCCTCCAAGAGGTGGGATAAGCCCTTAAGGCCCTTAACAACCAGTTAAGCCTCTATAATCCCATTTTGAGAGGCCTTTATGATTTTACATCCTGCACGTCTCCTCTGGAACACTGCCAGTGAATCCTGGCAACCTCACAAGTGGACTGCTTACTAACAGCTGCAGCTCCACCATTAAAAAGGAGTTTTCAGCAATCATCATTTGCAGGTGGCAGAACTTTGTTGTCTCAGGTCTGGGGGAACTTTTAACAGGCCTACTCATTGTTGTGGAAGTTTGGAGCCTGAAACCCATCTCCAGTGTGACCTCCTGGAAACCCCTCTCGCCACCTTGACTGAGCGCTTCCTCAATTGAGGCATACACCAGAACCCTAACCCTAACCCTAACCCTAACCCTTTCCTCCTGGACATCAGATTCGGATGAAGACCAGCCGTGGCAGCAGCAGAACCATAAACAACAGCACCACCAACAGCAGCAGCAACAACAGGAGCGCCAAGCTGCTGCTCACCCACCTGAAGCTGAACAGGCCAGAAGGCGCCAGCACGCAACTACATCGCTGCCTGGGATGCAAGGGACGCACTCATCTTGGCCAGATTTGCTTAGCCTGCACAATCAAACAATTTTGCCTCGCACCTTCTTATCAGACCATCGACAGTGGCCAAGAACCTGTGGATTCCTATCACTCTGACCACCATACTGACAATTGCAAGTCGCCCTAAGCCCTCAATGTGGATGTCCCATTAGCGAAATGACACACGCCACAACTGCAACAGTTTGCCATCAGAATTTTTTATGACAATAAGCAACTGATGGCTTTTCAAAATTAAACACATTACACCCAAGTGACTATCCTTGTGACTACTTGTGCATTATCTTCCTCGTACGCGTGCTCCTACATGGTGCTTCCCCTTTGGCTTCAGCAGATGTGGAGACCCCTTGCTCACTTTCTTACTGCTCCTGTCTTGACACCTTTGGTGGGCGTTCTCTGGGGTTGCGAATCTGTGAGGGCTCGGCAACAGTCTGCTGCTCCTGCGGCTGTGCAGGGGTTGAGACGCTGATCTCAGTTGGGTGGGGACTCTGGTGGGGCTCTGACCGAGGGCTCTGCAGTGGCATGGTCATGTGAGCGCTTGGAGAGGAGCCCCCAATTCCTTGTTGTATGCCACCAACATCCCTCTCATGGGTCAGCCCCACTTCAGAGCTAGCAAGTGGCTGGACAGCACCTTGCTGCACTGCAGGTGGGCCATGAGGACCCGTTTCTGCACTGGAAGTCCTACTCCAGAGGACTTGCATGAAGGTCTGGTTTGTTTGCTCAATAGCTGACCATCGTTCCTCAAGAGATGTCAGTCTATTCTGAACAATTACCATGTTTTCCATACCCTGGCGACTAAGCTCCTCCATGGACGTAGCCATCCTCTCCTCTACCGTAGCCATCCTCTCCTCTACGGTAGCCATCCTTTCCAAGGAGGTAGCCATCCTTTCCAAGGAGGTTGTCATCCTTTCCGTGGTGATGCGTTCATGCGCCAACGCCTCCACAAAGGCTCTGCTCATGTTAGCGATGGACTCATCCATTCGCTTCACACTCGCAGCGACCCTGGAGACAAAACCTGCCAGAGACTCCTGCATCTCTTCCTGGAGTTCCAGCACCGCTCTCCTTCTGGATGGACCCGGAGGCACAGGGTCGACATGCAGCGGAGCCGAGCTGGGAGTGTCCTCTCCACTGCAACGAGGACTCTCCACTGCTGTCCCTGTCTCCACCATCTGCTGATGCTCACTTGTGAGCTGTGATACACCAGGTGACAATGCTACTCTATGTTCCGAAGGTCCCACCGATGTGTGAGTGTCTGTGCTGGTGCAGGGTGCGCTGAATTCTGCTGACGGAGCACCCTCAGAGGTTGCAGCTTCATCTGAGGAGTCTGGTAGCTCAGGCTCTTCCTCCTGGACAGTAGGGATGGGGGCTCTCGAAGGAAAGAGTTAGAGATGTGAGGTAAAGGTTGCATGCACATTGAATTGTGCAGATGATCATAAGTCAATCTGTTAGAGCATCAGAATCATTATCAGTCACTCATGCAATGTCAATGAGAGCGATGCCAAACTACTCTGTCACCAGCTTGCTGTGGTGCGCCCGCCTGTCCGTCCCCCACTTGGGAATCCTCCTCGTTCCCGGCAATTTCCAGGACCGCCTCCTCTGAGGTGGTGAGCTGGGCTAATGAGGGTGGCCCTCCTCCTGTCCTCGCTCTTTCCCTCTTATTGTGGGCTCTCTTTTCCTGCAATGAGGGACACAAGTGGAGTTTGAGTGAGAATGAAGGAGTGAGTGTAGAGAATCCATAGCATAGATGCTTAGAAGGAGACAAAGGGCCCTCCCTGTGTGTTGTAAGTTGTTGTCATTGCGTCACAGTGATAGGGAGTGTGAGGGCTGCATGGTCGAATAGTTAAGTGAATGTGACCATGGAGAGAGAGGGAATGGGTAAGGGTGCAGGGGGATGTGTCAAGTTGGATGTAGAGGAAGAGGTTGGCAAAGCAGAGTGCTGGTGAGGAGAGGCGATGGCGATGAGATTGAGGGTGATGAGAAAGTCATACTCACTTTTCCTGTGTGGAGAAGGTCATGAAACCACTTCCTGCACTGCAGCCAGGTTCTGCGGCACAAAGAGATGGCATTGACCTCCTGGGCCACTTGCAGCCACACAACTTTAGTCTGTTGTGGTGGCTTTTTTCTCCCTGAGGAAGGGAAGAGCACCTCCTGATTAGATCTTGCTCCCTGCACCAGAGCTTGGAGGGAGGGCTCATCAAAGCAAGGTGCACACTTTTGCTTGCTGGTGGACATGGTCGGTAAATGAATTCCTTCATACAATGTCCAAAGCATTTCCAGTCTCCAGAAGAAGCAAGGCTGCTTGCAGGCCTTAAATCCAGCAGCACCGATGACGTAATCGGAGGCAACTTTCAGGATGGAAAGACTAATTGGGCCAGGGGTTCCCACATGCTGGAAATCAAGTGCCCAATTAGGGGAAAATCGCACTTTTTTCCCACTTCACATCGGAGTCGGGGTCCTGACATGAAAACGACCTGACAAAATCGAGCCCATTGAGTCTGCAAAGGAATATAGATAGGTTAAGTGAGTGGGCAAAAATTTGGCAGATGGAGTATAATGTGGGAAAATGTGAAGTTATCCACTTTGGTAGGAAGAATAAAAAAGCAAAATATTATTTAAATGGAGAGAGACTACAGAATGCTGCGGTACAGAGGAATATGGGTGTCCTCGTACATGAAACACAAAAAGTTAGCATGCAGGTACAGCAAGTAATTAGGAAGGCAAATGGAATGTTGGCCTTTATTATAAGGGGGATGGAGTATAAAAGTAGGGAAGTCTCGCTACAACTGTACAGGGTGCTGGTGAGACCACACCTGGAGTACTGCGTACAGTTTTGGTCTCCTTATTTAAGGACGGATATACTTGCATTGGAGGCAGTTCAGAGAAGGTGAGGCTGTTTCTCCTTGTGGGGGAATCTAGAACTAGGGGCCATAGTTTCAGAATAAGGGGTCGCCCATTTAAAACGGAGATGAGGAAGAATTTCTTCTCTCAGAGGGTCATGAATCTTTGGAATTCTCTACCCCAAAGAACTATGGAGGCTGAGTCAGTGAATATATTCAAGGCGGAGATGGACAGATTTTTGAAATACAGGGGAGTCAAGGGTTATGGGGATAGTGCAGGAAAGTGGAGTTGAGGCCAAGATCAGATCAGCCATGATCTTATTGAATGGCGGAGCAGGCTCGAGGGGCCGAATGGCCTACTCCTGCTCCTATTTATTATGTTCTTATGTTCTAATGTAGATGAGGCAAGTTTCACAACACTGGGGCAGGGGGTGGGGGGAGGGGGGTGGGGGAAACCCCACAGGGTGGGCTTAACAAGGCCAATCTACGGAAAATCATTTTCAGAGAGCGGCTGTAGACTGGAGCGGGACCAGCACCCGCCAACCAACACTCCTGTCGTGAACCCACTCCAGCTGGGAAAATCCAGCCCTTCATGTGGAAATTCACGGCAAGGTACGAGGCTGAGAAAAACTACTGCGGCTCTTTTAAGAAAATAACTGTTGCGTCCGTGTATAATAAGACACAGACTGTGGAGAACGGTACAACAGGTGTTTACTCAACGTGGCTCACACTGCAACTGCCTGTACAGATTACTACTCAGTGCTATATACAGGTGTGGTCACTGCCAGTACTACAGTATACATGAGCTGTAAAAAGTGGTTCCCCCCTTAAAGGTATATACATTACAATTCCTCCCCTTTTAGATTAACAGTACCATAACACTCATTTAACAATTAAATATCAAACTAATTACAATTAACACTTTTAACATGCAACATTAGCTGAAAATAGTCTATTTATATATTCAGTCTTTGGGGAGGCCTCCTGATCCTTTCTGGAAAGCGCCTTTCCCGAGTGTCTTGCTCTTGGTGCGGAGGCGATTCTGGCCCCCTGTCGTCGGTTGGTTCATCAGCTTCCGATGCTACTGTTTCTGGGGTAGATGTGACCTGTACGTCGGGTTCATCACCAGGTACGTATGGGCGAGGCATGGGGTTGACTTGTTCCTGTGACTCTAGGATCTGGTCAGCATGGCGTCTCACGATGCTCTCCCCAATGTGCACTGTGTACATTAGTGGGCCCTGCCGTGTGCATATCGTTCCTGGCTGTCATTTTTCTGTTCGGTAGTCGCGGGCCAAGACTGGTTGCCCTACATTGAAGCTCCTTGTTGGCTTCTCATGGATGTGCTGGAATTGCTTACTCTCAACATCTCTTCGTACGTTTGGTCTGAGCAAATCCAGGCGAGATCTTAACCTTCGGTTAAAGAACATCATGGCTGGGGCCTGGTTGGTGACTGCATGTGTCGCATTCCGGTAGGCGAACAGGAAATTGTCCACCTTGTGCTGCAGCGGAATGTTGTCATTGTACATAGCCTTTATTGCCTTCTTAAAGGTTTGTACGAACCTCTCAGCCAATCCATTTGTGGCTGGATGATACGGGGCGGATGTGTAATGCCTTACCCCATTCTTTTTCAAGAACCTCCGGAACTCTTCGGACACAAACTGTGGTACGTTGTCGGAGCAAATCTGTTCTGGCAAGCCATTCCTGGCAAAAATGATCCGTAGGACTGCAATAGTTTTCTCCGTGGTGGTGGAGGACATTTTGATGACCTCAGGCCATTTCGAGTGTGCATCCACGGCTATTAAAACATTGAATCCATGAATGGACCAGCAAAATCAATATGCACCCGTTGCCATGGAGATGAGGGCCACTCCCATGGGTGTAGAGGGGCCTGTGGTGGTGCATTTTGGACTTTCTGGCATCCTGAGCAGCTCTTAGTCGGGTCCTCAATTTGTTTATCGATTCCCGGCCACCACACATAAGCCCTGGCTAGGCTTTTCATTTTTACCCCTCCCAGATGACCCTCATGAAGCTCATTGAGCACTCTATCCCTTAACTTGGGTGGAATTCCCACTCGGGATCCACACATCAAGGTCCCCTGGCACACTGACAGCTGTTCTCTCCTTGTCGAAAATGCTGGCAACAGTGAGTCGCCATGTGCTGGCCATCCCTTCACCGTCAAATCATATACCCGAGACAGTGTCGGGTCATTTCGGGTTTCCTTTTCGATACAAGCGTTAGTTACCGGTAGGTATTCAACTATAGTCGAATGGAATATTTCGACAGGATCCACTGCTGGTGCTTCCTCCGCAGTAGGCAGTGGGAGGCGTGATAGCCCATCAGCATTTCCATGCTGTTTCGTGCCCTTATATTCAATCTCATAGTGGTGCGCCCCTTGAAAAAGTGACCATCTTTGTAGTCGTTGCGCAGTCATCAGCGGAACGCCCTTCTTCGGATTAAAAATGGAGACAAGAGGCTGGTGATCAGTCAGCAAGGTGAATTTCTGCCCGTGCAGATAGTGATTGAACTTTTTCACTCCCCAACTAGGCTGAGGGCCTCCCTGTCAATTTGGGTGTAGTTACGCTCGGCTGAGGTTAGTGATCGTGACGCAAAGGCTATTGGCCTCGCTGAGCCGTCTGAGAATTTGTGCGACAGCACTGCTCCAATGCCGTAGGGTGACGCATCACATGCCAACCGAATTGGTAATGCTGGGTTGTAATGGGCCAATACCTCTTTCGATGTGATTAGTGTTTTGCTCTTCTGGAAAGCTCGTCTACATTCGTCACTCTACTTCCATGGCACCCCAGTTTGCAGTAGGGTGTTCAGTGGGTGTAGTATTGTAGACAAATTTGGCAAGAACTTATGGTAATAGTTTACCAGCCCAAGGAACGACCTCAGTTGTGACACATTTTCCGGTGCTGGAGCCTTGACTACTGCCTCAATCTTCTCTGGGGACTTATGTAACCCCTCTTTATCGATAACATGGCCACAATGCGAGACCTGTTTTCTAAAAAACTCGCATTTGGGGCGGTTAGCTCGGAGCCCATATTCCTGCAATCTAGTGAGCACCTGCTCCAGGTTGGCAAGGTGATCACTGTCATTTTCGCCCGTGACCAGGATGTCGTCCAAATAACACTGGGTCCCTGGGATCCCTTGCAGGACTTGTTCCATTGCCCTCTGCCAAATAGCCAATGCTGATGCTACTCCGAATACCAGCCGGTTGTATTGGTAGAGACCTTTATGGGTGTTGATTGTGAGGTATTTTTTTGATGCTTCTTCTACCTCCATTTGCAGATACGCCTGGGCCAGATCAATCTTAGTGAAGCGTTTCCCTCCAGATAGCGAGGCGAAAATATCTTCAATCCGCGGAAGTGGATATTGTACAGTGTGAAGGACCGGGTTCACTGTTACCTTAAAGTCCCCACAGATGCGAACCTTCCTTGGTTCCCCAGGCGTGCTGCTCAACGACTTTTTCATCACTGGGACGATGGGTGTAGCCCACTCGCTCCAGTCTACCTTGGACAGTACACCTGAACGTTCCAGACTCTCCAGCTCTGCTTCGACGGCTGGGCAGATCGCATAAGGTACCAGTCTGGGCTTAAAAAATTTTGGGCTTGCGTTTTCTTCAATTTTAATCGTCGCTGTCATGCCTTTTAGTGTTCCGAGTCCTTGCTGGAACACTTCTTTCGCGTCAGTTAGGATCTTTGACAGTCGCCCAGGTGTGACGTCGTCATCCTTTTTGTCACCCACAGTCAGTGCCTGTATGGAATGCCAATCCAGTTGTATTTTCCGGATCCATTCACGTCCCAGTAATGGTGGTCCTCCATCTTGCAATACATACAGGTCTAGTTTTGGTGTTTCCTTACCGTTATATATAACGGTCACCCTTATTTTTCCTTTGGGGTAGACTTTATGCCCCATGTACGTCTTCAAAATAATTTTTGTGTCTCTCAAGGGTATGTGTGAGAATAGCCGCTCGTAGTCCCGTCGGTTTATGACTGTTAGGGCTGATCCTGTGTCCAATTCCATCTTTACCTGGACTCCTGCTATCTTGAGAGTGACCCAAATGGTTCGGTGATCCTTCGTTGTGATCACATTATGTAGTTTCAGACAACTCAGTTCCCTGCTTTCGGAGTCGTTATCACTCTTTTGTTCGTCTGAACTATTCTCCGTCATCTTATGTACCTTCTTGTACTTTCCTTTGGTAGGTTTCTTATTGCTGGTTTTCTTTCCCGACCTGCAGACTCGTGCTATGTGTCCTACTTTTCCACACTGTCTGCACACTTTGTCTTTGAACCAGCAATCATTCTGGTCGTGTGTTGTTCTGCCGCAGCGATAGCACTTCTCTGTTCCATATGACATTTCATTTGTGCCGTATTCTTGCGGTCTCTGTTGTATCTCTGCAGCGCCCCGTGCTGCTGCTTCATATGATACCGCAATGCTGAAAGCCTTTTCCAGCGTAAGGTCCTTTTCAGATAAAAGCCGTTTCTGGGTTCCTTCACTTTGAAGCCCACACACAAACTTGTCCCTTAAGGTATCTGCCAGTCCCGCTCCAAACTGGCAGTGTTTCGATAGTTTGCGCAGTTCTGTTAAATAATCAGCATTGCTTTCATCCTTATGCTGGTTCTGTTTGTGAAACTTGAATCTTTCTGCTATCAGCAGTGGTGTGGGGTTTAAATGTTCCTTTAGTATCATTACTATGTCTTCAAAACTCTTTTCCATTGGCTTCGTTGGGGTTACTAGATTTCGTAATAACCCATACGTCTTTGCACCCATTAAATTTAACAATACCGATGCTTTCTTGTCATCTGACACCTCTGCCTTGCAGTACACTTCTATTCGTTCGACATATGTAGTCCAATCTTCGACTTCATTGTCAATTGCGGTGATACTGCCACTCTTCGGCATTTTGGGTGCGGTTTAAAATGGCATCTCCCAATGGCTTAAAATGGCGTCTCCCGCGCTTCCCTTCCTCCCCCGCTGCTGCCAACGCTGCTCCCGGCGATTCTCGTGGCAGTGGCGGTGCCCTGTATGTTTCGCGCGCTTCTCCTGCACTGCTGCCAATGCCGCTCTCGGCGGTCCTCGTGGCAATGGCGGTGCCTCGCGGGTTTCTAAGCGTCTCTCTCTCCCTCTCTCCGACGCTGCTCGGCACCTGAACACCGGCTGCGCCCTGTGCGCTCTGCCCTCTCTCTCTCTCCCCTGTCGACACTGCTCGGCCCTTTGCTGTGCCGCTCGGTCGGACTCTAGTCCGCCGCTGTCCGGGAAGGGTCTGCGCACTACCTGTTGTCAGCCCGTTTCGTTGGACCACCTCGATTGGAAAGCCAAGCCTGGCTCTCGACAGCCTCCCCCGCAATTCTCGAGTCTCTGCTGGATGACTGGGCGGTTGCCCGTGGTCGACGCCCGAGTCTCTGGCCTTGACCTCCAATCCACTGATCTCCAGGAACGAATCCCCGGGAGGTGATGCAGAGTTGCAGGTAGGTTCGAACCTGCCTCGTCGCCAATGTTGCGCCCGTGTATAATAAGACACAGACTGTGGAGAACGGTACAACAGGTGTTTACTCAACGTGGCTCACACTGCAACTGCCTGTACAGATTACTACTCAGTGCTATATACAGGTGTGGTCACTGCCGGTACTACAGTATACATGAGCTGTAAAAAGTAGTTCCCCCCTTAAAGGTATATACATTACAATAACAACTTATACCTTTTAATGTAGAAAATGTCTCAGAGCATAATCAAAAATCAATGATTGAGCCAAAGAAGGAGATATTATGAAGACTGATTAAAAGCTTGGTCAAAGAGGCGGGATTTAAAGTGGGTCTTAAGGGAGGCGAGGGAGGTGGCGAGTTTTAGCGAGGGAATTCCAGAGTTTAGGGCCTAGACGGCTGAATGCACAGCCGCCAATGGTGGAATGAAAGGAATGATGGATGCACAAAAGGCCAGAATTGGAGGAACACAGCATTCTCAGAGGGTTGAAGAGCTGGAGAAAGTTACAGAGATAGATAGGCAAATCCATATAAGGATCTAAACACAAGGATGAGAAAATAATACTGAGTTTATATCATAAGACCACTTTTACTTGAAGCTGCCCTGTAATACTCTGGAATTTCTGGGGGGCTGGGGTTTGGTGAAAGGGTGAGACAGGCACTAAGTGGGTGATGTGCCAAATAAGACACACCTGTTTCAAAGTCTGGTTTTAGCACGCAATTTTGGGCCTAATTGATGATTACCATAATTTGAACTTGCCTGGAGGTGCTGTCCTGCGGTTTTAGCACTCAAGCGCTGATTAGAAGCAGTTTTCATGGAGCAGTGTACGTGGGCTCCACGGACCCACTTCCACTGAATTACGCACACAGCGGCACGTTTCAGGATGGCTCAGGGACTGAGGGAGATGACAACAAGTTTTTGGACAGGGTGTGGAGGCCCTGGTGGAGGAGGTCCAGAGGAGGAGGGATGTCCTGTACCCGCAGGGTGGAAGGAGTCCACCTTGCCCTCCAGTCCCGCCTGTTCCTCTCTCCTGAAGCAGCTGGTGCTGCTCTGCCTGACCTCATGTCCTCCTCCCATTCCTCCTGCAGACCAAGAGGGACCCCTGGCAAGATACCCATGACCAATCACTCCCTTTTGCCTGGTGCTCTTGACAAGGTGGTGGTGAACCTTCACATTTTTAGGTGAAGTCCTCAGACAATTTGCAGAATACATGTTGACAGAGTGTTGGTGAAGTCTTGACAAACTGTCCCAGAAAGACTGCCGATGTGTTTCAAAAGACCTCTTCAAACCTCAATCAGCAAGTGAACAGTGAAAACTGAACATAACTTTAAATCCTCAGCAACGACTTGTTTAATCCTGTTCAGCTGGTCGCTGTTAGGAGAGGGCGTTAGTTCAATGCTAGCCACCAAAATGCCATGCAGCCTCCTTAATGAGCTCTAGAAAGCATTTAAGTGGCAATCAGCCCCTTAACGATCCTCCGGGCAGCCATTCTATTGCGCACATTGGCCGCGATTTATCAGGATGGTGGTGGGAGAGCTGTTTTCTGGGTTTCAGTCATGATCTTGGCTGCAGCCACTCTGTCAAAGGCCTTGATTGGCCTTGTTAAGCCTGCCCTGCGGGCTTCCCGGCCAATTAACAGGAGGCAGGTCTGATGACGTCATTTGATGATGCGTCATCAGCCGAATTCCTTAAAGGGACCATGGCCACAATGAGTTTGACAGTTGTGCTGTCAGTGTTCTACAGCATTGAGGTGCTGCAAACACTGACAAGCACTGCACAAAGGTGGACGCTTGCACCCAGGCTCTCCAGTGACTCCCTCCATATGCTTATGGAGGGAGTCACAGCACGCAGGGAGGTTCTCTTCCCTTCCCATGGGTGGAAGAAACCTCCCCAGGATACCAGCGCAACCTGGTTGCACATTGCACTGGAGGGCAAAAGCAGGGATGTCGTCAGGAGGACCAGGCTGCAGTGGCACAAACCTTTCAATGATTTCAGTAGATCACGAAATGTTGCTGCAAAGCCACACTCAAACTCACCCTGCTGTGCCATTTATCGCATCTCCATCACTCTGCCTTCCCTACCCTACTCCTGCACATCCTTACTCACACCAACTTATCTTGCATCTCCACCCATCCCTCTCTATCTACATTATCACTTCCCCATCTCACTAGTGTGGAAATTGACATTATACTTAGCATGCTGGGTAGAATAAAATGGCCAAGTAAAAGAACAAACTTGCTTAGGTTGTAGCTAAAGCAAGAAAAAGTAAATGTGTCACAACGTGTCCAGGACCAAGAGATCTTTCATAATATCCACCCACATTGAGGATGTGATAACAGCTATAATTGACTCACTAGCACAAGGGAGGCATAAGGCTATAGAATAGATAAACTATTAATGATTGTCGCTAGACAAAGAAGCAAAACTATTGAGTAAGCTCAGCATCTTGGTAACAAGATGATCAGACATGAGGAAGTAAATCATTTTGGTAACAAGATTCAGACAGAAACTCCTGACAGAATATATGATTAACTAACCTTATCTGGAGATATTTCTGTCCTGCTGAAATTTTGATTGTCCTTGTGCAAACTCTTAATGTGTTTAAAATGATACAATACCATTACACGTGATTTATGGAACGCTTGCTTGTTTGAGTGTATAAATATGCTGCATTCACTGATGTTTGGTGGAGATGTTGGCCTAGCCTTTGTCCAGGCAGCACTCCCCTTGTGCAGGTAAAAATTAAACTAACAATCTGACGGTACTGCTTGTGCTTTAGAGTCTTACTCGGAGTCGAGATTTCGACACTAGCCACCCCTCACACTTGTAAGGTTTGAAAATTTCTGCACAACCCCAGAACAGAAGGAAAGTCTTTTTAAAGTGATTTTTGGAACATCACAGAAGGAATATGGAAAAAGGGGTAAAAGAGTGGTTGGGCCAAACAGAAGGATTTCAAAGAGTTAATTTAAGGAAGAGATTTTTGGGACTGTTTAAAGAGTTATTGGGCAAAAGGGATTTAAAATGAAAATCCCAGGAAGATTTGTCTGGTTTAAAAGACATGTTCAGGCTTGCAAAAGGCTGGAACAGCAGGGAGGCGGGGTGGGCCCCCGAAGTTTGGATATTGGACTGTCTGAGGAATGTCAAGGCAGTCCCAGTTTTACATAAGGACAATGAAGCCTGTTTTCCCGCCAAGCCAGGTATCAGGTAAACAGGACATGTCTCCAGCCATACAAAAGAAAGAACATCAGCCCTACAGTTACTATAAACAAACCACAGTCCAAAGTCAATTTAAAAGGATTGACAAACGTTTTGCATTTTAAATTGGTTTCAAGGCAATCCCGAAACCAGTTAAAAGCCGATTAAGTTTGGGTGCGCCATCCCCTAAACTCGTTAAGTCTGGATGGGCCATCCCCGAAGCTCGTTAAAGTTTTAAAAGACATTAAGAATAACGAGCCCGCCAAATTTAACAAAGGAAACCGAGATTTGGCGGTCAGATAAGCCAGGCCCCAAATTAGTATAATTGAGGCCTGCCTTTTCAGTTCAACAGTCGCGTTCAGAAGTCAGTTCATTACCAGTTCGAGTTCAAGGTCGAGTGCAGTACAGCTCGAGAGAGACCATCATCGGAGACTCGAAGGAAGAAAAGAAGAAACAAAGATCGTGGCAACCAAAGGCCTACAGAAACCAACACCAGCCAATATTACCACCAACCAGGTAATATTGGGCCACCGCGACCAACAAGGAACCAACTGCCGAAAAACTCACGAACAAAAGACTTGTTTCCACTCTACAGGCTAGTCTAACTTACCCCTGGGTAAGATTTTGGACAAAAAGACCCTAAAACTAGCCCTAACCAAAGAAAATTGGGTACTTACCCGATAAGATCCAACAGAGCGACTAACCGCATCAGCGGACTCAACCCAACTGAAGACCCAATGCAGGTGCAGTCTTCTACCACGTCCGAGGTACGGCAGGCCCCAACCACCACAACTAAAGAGAACCCCAAAATCGCGAACCTCTACAACTGTCAAGAAAGTCATTTTTGGTGAACATTTCCTGGTCCTCTGGATTCCAGCCTAGCTAGTATAGTGGGGTTGGGAGGGTAAGGGATTTTGTATATTGTAATTCTCTCTCACTTATTCCGTGTGTTCCCCACCCTTTTAAAGTGTAAGTTTTATTGTATTGTATATTTTCCTGTCTCAAAAATAAAGATCTGAATTCTTTTGACTAACCCAGGTGTCTGTTGCAAGTTTATTACGACCCCTAAATAAGTCCAAAGTCTAGAACAAAAGGGAGTGGGAGCGATTTGAACCGCTCAAAGGAGTCAGAGGTGAAGCTGACCACACAACCACCACCCCCTACTGTTATATCCGAGTAGTAAGGTCCAATAACTACGATAAGTGAGACTTCAGGAACTCAAAACTTTACTTTTAATTACACAGAATAAGGAGAGAACATAGCTATTACAGCTACAGGCATGCACTTCTAATTCTACTGCATGAGCAAACCAACATGGAGGATGCTATGATGTCATACTACCCATAATGCAATTTTACCTTAAGACTAGTAAATATAATCCCTTTGCATTTGTCTCCCTCTGGTGGATAACTTAAGCATTACATCCGAGATTACTATATCCCCTCTCTTAAGTTACAACAATTCTTAACAACACTCTTAAAAAGTCCATAAGGAAACTCCTTTAACAATAGTCCATCCTGAACAATCTAGCAGGTCGTTATCAATCACTCTGGCGGCTTGTGAGACCTTGTTGAACGTCTTACAGTCAAGTCCCTGCTTGGTTGTGGTAGAGCCACCTGCTGCTCCTGAGCAGTACTCAGAGTATCTGACTCTGCTATGATGGTTTCCTCTTGATTAAGGGGTCCAGGTGTAACTGTCTCTGTTCGTGGTGCTGGTACCACCAGTGCATTTGGATAACTGGGGACCAACTTGTCCTCCAACCTTTCCTCTGGAACCTCCAGTTCAATCTCCCGTTGTCTGGCCAGTATCTGATCCACATGTCTGCGTACTACCTGACCAGTTCCCAACATGACCCTATATGAAACTGGACCAGTCATTGAATCTATGACACCAGGAATCCATTTTGGACCATAACTGACATTTTTGGTAAGGACCGCATCTCCTACTCCAAAACTGCGGCTCTTTGTCCTTCTGTAATGGTTCTCCTTTTGTTTGAACTGTCGGTTTTCCACCTTCCTTTTTAGATCTGGGTGAACCAGGTCAAGAGTGGAGCGTAGTCGACGTCCTAACAATAACTCAGCAGGAGAGAGTCCTGTGGTAGATTGAGGTGTTATTCTGTAGCTGAACAGAACTCGTGACACCTTTGCTGTCAAACTCCCTTCTGCACTTTTTTTCATCATCTCCTTAAATGTTTGTACGGCTCTCTCCGCAAGTCCATTTGAAGACGGATGATATGGAGCTGAAGTCACGTGTACTATGCTATTGTTTCTCATGAACTCTTTTATTTCTGTACTCACAAAACATATGGCATTGTCACTCACTACGATCTCCGGTATCCCTTGATTACTAAAACTCCTACGCAGGCAGTCTATAATAACAGTAGATGAAGCAGAATTTACAGGATACACATCCATCCATTTGGAATGTGCATCAATGATTATGAGGAACATCTTTCTTTACGGAGGTCACGGACCATCATCAAAGACCCTACCCACCCCAGCCACAGTCTGTTCGCCCTCCTGCCATCTGGGAGACGCTACAGATGCATTCGCACCCGAACGACCAGATTTAGGAACAGCTTCTTTCCCAGGGCTGTCATCCTACTGAACTCCACAAATAAACTCTAAAGCCTGTACATCTGCCAATGCACTTTATTATGGTTATGTTTATGTTAATGTATTACAAGCCAAATGAATGTTGAATGTTTAAATGTCTTAATCTAAATGTACACTCTCGGGAGCCGCAAGCCTGCATTTCGTTGTACTGCACTTGTGCACTAACAATGACAATAAAGTTGATTATTATTATTATTATTATTACATGTAATCTTCTCCATGGTTTATCCGTCCAATCCCAGGGGTGGAGTGAAGCCGCTGCTGGTGCCTTCCTGTGTTCTTGACAAGTGCTGCATGTCTTGACAAGATTTTCTATCTCCTCATCTAGCTTTGGCCACCACAAGTAACTCCTTGCCAATGCTTTCATACGCGAAACTCCAGGATGACACTGATGTAGTTGCTCTAGGATAGACTGTCGTGCTGGCTGTGGAATAATCACTCATGCTCCCCACAACACACAACCATCCTGCACACTCAGCTCTGTTTTCCTGACACTGTAAGGTGTGAAATCAGTCCCTTCCAGATGTTGTGGCCAACCCCTCATTACGTATTCTCGGACTCTAGACAGTACTGGATCCTTACCAGTCCAAGTCCTTACTTGTTCTGCGGTCACAATTGCCATGTCCGTGTCCTCCAACATCAAAACTCTGTCCTCTGGAGCTGCACGGATAGGTGTACCTGGTAGTGGAAGACGGCTCAAGGCATCTGCTTTCCCATGGTACTTGCCCGCTTTGTAAACGATGACATACTCATATGCCCTCAATGTCACTGCCCATCTCTGGATTCGGGGTGACACCATCTGTGGTACTGCTTTCATCTCATTAAAAAGAGATAGAAGAGGTTTATGATCGGTGCATATGGTAAACTTCCTGCCATATATGTACTTATGAAACCTCTGTAACCCAAACATTACTGCTAATCCCTCTTTATCCAACTGGGAATAGTTTTTTCCGCTGGGGTCAGAGTTCAAGACATAAACCCGATCGGTCTTTCTGTTCCATCTTCCATACAGTGTGAAAGAACTGCCCCCACCCCGTAAGGTGAAGCGTCACAAGAGAGAATGATGTCTTTCTCTGCATTGTAGTGCACCAGCACATCCGAGGATAGCATCAGTTTCTTGGACTGTTCAAATGAAACCCTCTGTTCCTCCTCCCACTGCCACTGTATCTCCTTGCACAGTAGTTTGTGAAGAGGTGCTAACACTGTTGACAAGTTTGGCAAAAACCTGTTATAATAGTTTAGCAGTCCCAGGTAAGCTTTTAACTCAGTCACATTTGTAGGATCTGGGGCCTCCTGCAGTGCTTTTACCTTCTCCTTGATTGGATGGAGCTCTGTGGCGTCCACTCTGTGTCCTAGGAACACGGCCTCATTCCCCATGAAAGTACACTTACTCCTCTTGAGCCGTAACCCAGCCTTGTCCAATCTTTGAAGTACCTCTCTCAGAGTGCTCAGATGCTCCTGGTCAGTTCTTCCCGTCACCAGGATATCATCCAGATAAATTGAAACATGTGGAATCCCTTGCAGTACACCCTCGATAGTTCTCTGGAAGATAGCTGGACTAGATGAGACACCAAATGGCAAGCGGTTATAGGTAAACAAACCCTTGTGTGTATTTATGGTTACATACTTCTTGGATTCCTCATCTAGCGTAATCTGCAAGTATGCATGACTCATATCCAGCTTCGTGAATTTCTTCCCTCCAGCCAGGTTTGCAAAAAGATCCTCAGTTTTAGGAATAGGATACTGTTCTAGTTTAGACACCCTATTTACAGTCAATTTATAATCTCCACAGATTCTTACCGAATTGTCCGGTTTTAAAACAGGTACAATGGGAGCTGCCCATTCTGAACATTTTACGGGTTCCAGAATGTTCTCCCTCAAAAGACGGTCAAGCTCCGCCTCTACCTTTGGCTTCATGGCATAAGGCACAGGTCGTTGTTTAAAAATCTTGGCAGTGCCTCCTTGTCGACATAAATCTTAGCTGGGGGGCCATTAAATGTTCCGAGTTCTTCCTTGAACACATTCTCATGTTCGATCAACATGTCTTGCAAAGACAACTGTTTGCCTCCCTCTAGTTGATTTATTGCTCCCCAATCTAATTTAATTTCTCGTATCCAGCCCCGACCTAACAAATTTGGTCCAGAACCCGATACTACAACTACAGGTAGCTGTTCCACGGTGTCCCTGTGTTTCACAGTTACAGTAGCTGTACCCAAGGTTGTCACTCGTTCACCGGTATAAATTTTAAGCTTCATAGAGCAAGACTTTAACTCTGGAACTTTTGCACGGTTCCACAATTTTGAATACTCTTCCCTGTTCATTATGGTTACACCACATCCAGTATCCACCTCAAAGTTGACCTTAGTGTCATTTACTATCAGTTGTAAAGTGATAGGATCCACTTTAGGAATGTCCTCTACTATACTATGCATTATGAACACGTCGTCTTCTTTCTCAGCTTCTCCACTGATGTGATGTGCTCCCTGTTTTTTCACTTCTCTTACCAGGTTTTGCTTCTCTCCCCCTTTAGGTTCGTATACCTCCAGGGTAGCTTTTGCTCTACATGCACGTTTTATATGTCCTTTTTCCCCCCACTTGTGGCACTTTTCCTCCAGAAACCTGCATTCCCTTGCCAGGTGATCTCCATTGCATCTATAACATGCTTTTATATGCTCACGTTGTGATTTCGGACCCATATTTAACTTGTGCACAATGCACAATAAACTGACTTCCAACTTGCTTTGTAGTAGACCAGTCTGAACCTTGTATTTCTTGTACATCTCGGTTAGCTGTCTCTATTGCTTGAGCAAGTTCCAACGCTTTTTCATACGTAAGCCCAGTCTCGGACAATAATCTCCTCTGCATTCGAGCATCCATTATTCCGCAAACCAGCCTATCTCTCAGCATGTCCTTCAAACTGTTCCCGTAATTGCAATCATGTGCCAGTTTTCTCAACACCGCAACATAATCCAATACAGTCTCGCCCGGTTTCCTGTTCCGTGAATTAAATTTGAAACGCTGTACAATCTCACTCGGTCTGGGATTGAAATGTTCCTTTAGCAAGTCCACTAATTCAGTAAATGATTTATCTCCAGGCTTTGCAGGACTGCATAAGTTTCTCAATAAACTATATGTCAGACTTCCCACCGAAGTTAGCAAAATAGCTCTCCTTTTTCCAACATCAACAATATCATTTGCTACCAAGAAATGCTCCAATAACTCACAGTACTCTATCCATGTTTGATTTTGCACATCAAAAGCAGAAATCTCACCAACTCAAGTAGCCATGATTCAGATGCAGTGTTCTTGTATTTTCCCTTCTTCAAGTTGAAACAGTTAATCCTCGTCGCCAAATGTTATATCCGAGTAGTAAGGTCCAATAACTATGATAAGTGAGACTTCAGGAACTCAAAACTTTACTTTTAATTACACAGAATAAGGAGAGAACATAGCTATTACAGCTACAGCTACAGGCATGCACTTCTAATTCTACTGCATGAGCAAACCAACATGGAGGATGCTATGATGTCATACTACCCATAATGCAATTTTACCTTAAGACCAGTAAATATAATCCCTTTGCATTTGTCTCCCTCTGGTGGATAACTTACATCCGAGATTACTATACCTACACACTCACCCTCATCCTACTGCAAGCATACCAACTAGCAACACACAAGGGTAGGCACTTGAGAGGTTTAGCCAATATTATGTAAATTTTTTGTTAATGTGTTGTCAAACATTGAAATCTTTATTTTCAACACTTTGCCTTATTGTACAGATCTGTGTGCACATTTGGAAGTGTCTTCGTGAGTTGCAGTGAATGGTGAGACATAACGTTATCCCCTGCAATGGTGATGAATGTGAAAGGAATGGCTTGGGCATTGTAGGGATGCTTTATGGTGTTGGTGTGGGGTGGTGCCAACCTGGCGCATCATGTGGCAGTCAGGGTGTACAATGTCAAGTGAAGTAAAGCTGGCCATGTTGAGGCCATCCCTGACCTTCCAGGCAGCAGTGTAGTCAGGTGCTGATGCCCTGTGCCCTGTGCCGCATCGAAGGTTGCAGAGAAGGTTGGTGTTGTTGTTGGTGATGTTCGTGTGCCTTGTGATGTTGGTGTTGAGGCTGATCGTGGTGGGATTCAGAGGACCAAGGTGAGATTTTTTCAAGGGCACCGATGTTGCTGGAATACATGGCAGCTGAAGTTGAGATGACAGAAGCGATCTGTCAATGGTGAGAGTACTTGCTCCAAGGAGGTGACAGTGGATAGAGAGATTACACCAAACACTTCCAAACTGCATACAGTTCAAAAGTGTCATCCAAGTCCTGAAGGCTCAAGCTTCTGACATTGGAAAGTGACCAGCTGTGAAATGGTAGCTTTCATACCATTTTTGCAGCTGTCACCTATTCATAGCAATGAGGAGACATAGAGAACCCGAGCTACCTACCTGACGTGATCTCCGAACGACAGGAACCCCGTTAAAAATGTGGAAAAATAGAAAAAGGCTGACAAAATAGTAGTTAACAAGCACTTAACAAGCAGTTAACTATCTTAAATGCTTCACCCTTGGTTCTGAAATCGCAGACCCGGCACTTTGGAAACTTACATGGAGGTGGGTTCGCGGCAGGTTCCCAACCTGCCATCAATCATTTTGAATTTAACAGCTGATCCACCTTCGAACCCGCCCTCTGAGCCTCGGCAAAATCACGGCCAAAGCTTTTTGTTGACTGCACGCTTGTTGTGAAGTTGTTGCTCACCTGTACCTGATTACCTCAGCTGCTTTTATATGTGCATCATTTTAATTTGCACTCATGAGACTGGTTTCCTGGCACTTTTGCTGCTAAATCCTGTTCCCTTATTCCAGTGAAAGGATTAAGGATTAAGCATTGTAGATAGCCAGCTCACAGGTGCCAGTCTCTCAGAAACCAAATTAAATCAGCCTCAATATAAAAGCAGCTTAAGATAAATTAAGCTACAATCCGCAATGCTAAAAAAATCAACATGTGCCGCACAGAAGTACCTTGCAGTGACTAGCGTGAATGGAATTAGTGCTGTTAGGGAGGGAGTTCCAGGAATTTGACCCAGCGACGATGAAGGCACGATGATATATGTTCAAATCAGGACATAGTTATGTAAAGTTTTATCTCAGTAATGAAACAATTCCATTGCAAATAACAGTTCAGTAAGTATTAACTGCAGCAGGAAGACATGAATTGGCGCATGTTTGTAAGTGCTTTCTGTGTCTATGGGTAAGGTTTAACTGGCTACAACAGCTGTGATATCATAAATAAAGGGGCCCAGCCCTGTCTAACATGCTGCGGACTGCAGTCATACTCCTGCATGAAAACCAACACTGTAACAAGGTTGAGGTAGGTTTTCTTCTCCACATCACATTGGAAATGCTCAGTTCACCGGCACAGTGAAGAGGAAATGGTGCAGAGAACCTTTGTTTCCTGTCTCCACTCCTACAATGCTGCTTGGGATTTCTGAGGGCTTCCCAAAATGGCGGGTACACTGGGCCTGTGGCTGCAGGAGGTGCAGGCTCAGCATGAGCATGTACCTGAGGTGGGAGGGGGTGTTCCTGACCGTCCCACCTCACTTTCCTCTGAGTGGGTTCATAGGGAACCCCAAAAAGCTGGTGGTAGGGGTTGCATTGGGAACCTCCACAGACTGGAAAGAGAAACAGAGTTCGGGGGCTCAATTTTGCCATTGGTGTGGGCTGGGGCGCGTGTGAGCTGCTTTTCGTGTTAGCCACCCGACTCCAATTTGATGTGGGAAAAATATGCGATTTTCCCCTAATTGGGCAACTGATTGCCAGCGTGTGGGAACCCCTGGCCCACTTAGTCTTTCCATCCTGAAAGTCACCTCCGATGATGTCATCAGTGCTGCTGGATTTAAGGCCTGCAAGCAGCCTTGCTTCTTCTGCAGACTGCAAACCTTATGCCCTTTGCTGTGATAGGTTCCTTCAGCCAATATGTCCAACAGTAGGCCAAAGTCTGCACCAAGGTTCGATGACGCCGCCCTGCAAGCTCTGGTGGAGGGAGCAAGAGGAAATAAGGAGTTGCTCTTCCCTTCCTCAGGGAGGAAGAAGCCTCCCCAGCAGACGAAAGCTGTGTGGATGCAAGTGGCCCAGGAGGTCAACTCTTTGTCTATGTGCCACAGAACCTGGCTGCAGTGCAGGAAGAGGTTTCATGACCTTTTGCGCACTGAAAAAGTGAGTATGACTTTCCCATCACCCGCAATCTGATCCCCATTGCCTCTCCTCACCAGCACTCAGCTTTGCCAACCTCTTCCTCCACATCCCACTTGACACTGACATCCCTGCACCCTTACCCATTCCATCTCTCTCTATGGTCACATTCACCTAACTATTCGACTATGCAGCCCTCACACTCCCTATCGCTGTGATGGTATGAAAACAACTTACAACACACAGGGAGGGTCCTAGGTCTTGCCACCTCACTCCATCTTTGGCTCCATCCAACCATCAATGATATGGATTCTCTACACTCACTCCTTCATTCTCACTCAAACTCCACTTGTCTCCCTCATTGCAGGAAAAGAGAGTTCACAATAAGAGGGAAAGAGCGAGGACAGGAGGAGGGCTACCCTCAGTAGCCCAGCTCACCCCCTGGGAGGAGGCGGCCCTGGAGATCGTGGGAGTGGAGGAGGATGCGCAAGTGGGGGATGGACAGACGGGTGCATCAGAGCAAGCTGGTGACAGAATAGTTTATCATCTCTCTCATTGGCATTGCATAAGTCACTGATAATGATTCTGATGATCTAACAGATTGACTTTTGATCATCTGCAATATTCAATGTGCATGTAAACTTGGCCTCACATCTCTGACTCTTTCCTTTGCTCCCCCACAGGACCATCGAAGGCCCCCGTCCCCAATATCCAGGAGGAACAGCCTGAGCCTCCAGACTCCTCAGAGGAAGCTGCAACCTCTGAGGGCGCAGCATCAGCAGAATTCAGCGCACCCAGCACCAGCGCAGACACTCACACCTCGGTGGTGCCTTCGCGAGATAGTGTAGTGTTGTCACCTGGTGTATCACAGCTCACAAGTGAGCATCAGCAGATGGTGGAGACAGGGACAGCAGTGGAGAGTCCTAGTCGGAGGGTGCAGGACTCTGCCAGCTCGGCTCAGTTGCATGTCAACCCTTTGCCTCCGGGTCCATCCAGAAGAAGAGCGGTGCTGGAACTCCAGGAAGAGGTGCAGGAGCCTCTGGCAGGTTTTTTTCCAGGGTCGCTGCAAGTGTGGAGCGAATGGAGGAGTCCATCGCTAACATGAGCAGAGCCTTTGTGGAGGTGTTGGCGCAAGAACGCATCACCACGGAAAGGATGGCAACCTCCTTGGAAAGGATGGCTACCTCCTTGGAAAGGATGGCTACAGTAGAGGAGAGGATGGCTACTGTAGAGGAGAGGATGGCTACGTCCATGGAGGAGCTTAGTCGCCAGTGTATGGAAAACATGGTATTTGTTCAGAATAGACTGACATCTCTTGAGGAGCGATGGTCAGCTCTTGAGCAAACAAACCTGACCTTCATGCAAGTAGGACTTCCAGTGCAGAAACGGGTCCTCATGGCCCCCCCTGCAGTGCAGCAAGGTGCTGTTCAGCCACTTGCTAGCTCTGAAGTGGGGCTGACCCAGGAGAGGGATGTTAGTGGCATACAACAAGGAAGTGGGGGCTCCTCTCCAAGCGCTCACACGACCATGTCACTGCAGAGCCCTTGGTCAGAGCCCCACCAGAGTCCCCAGCCAACTGAGATCGGCGTCTCAACCCCTGCACAGTCGCAGGAGCAGCAGACTGTTGCCGAGCCCTCACAGGTTCTCAACGCCAGAGGACGCCCGCCAAAGGTGTCAAGACAGGAGCAGCAAGAAAGTGAGCAAGGGGCCTCCACATCTGCTGAAGCCACAGGGGAAGCACCACGTAGGAGCTCGCGTAAGAGGAAGATAATGCACAAGTAGTCACAAGGGTAATCACTTGGGTGAAATGTTATGTTTAATGTTGAAAAGCCATCAGTTGGTTATTGTCATTAAAAATTCTGATGTCAACTGTTGCAGTTGTGGCGTGTGTCATATCGCGAATGGGGCTTCCACATTGAGGGCTTAGGATGACTTGCAATTGTCAGTATGGTGGTCAGAGTGGTAGGAACCGCAGGTTCTTGGCCATTGTCGATGATCTGGTAAGAAGCTGCGAGGCAAAAGTGCTTGATTGGCTAGGCTAAGCCTTGCATCCCGGCCAGCAATGGCGCTGGTTGATGCACCTCTGCAAGCTGGTCGTTGTTGCTCTCCTCCTCCTTCTCCTCCTCCTCCTCATCTGAGGAGACTATGTGATGAGCCAGTTGTTCCTCAGGCATCTGCAAGCCACGATGCTGTGCCGTTGTGAAGTGCACAGCAAACCACGACGATTCTGGAAACCCTGGCTGCTGAGTACTGCAGGGCTCCACCTGATCTATCCAGGCATCTGAAGCGCATCTTCAACAAGCCGATGGTTTGCTCGATTATGGATCTGGTGGAAATGTGGCTCGAGTTGTAGCACTCCTCAGCTTCGTTGGATGGGCTCCTCAACGGCGTCATTAGCCACATCTTCAGGGGATAGCCCTTGTCTCCAAGTAGCCATCCATTAAGTTGGTCTGGTGGACTGAATAGCGGAGGCACACTAGACTGGCGCAGGATGAAGGAGTCATGGCAATTGCCAGGGTACTTGGCACAAACATGCAAAATGTCCTTCTTGTGGTTACACACCAGCTGTACGTTGAGGAAGTGGAAGCCCTTTGCAATGGGGTGCCTTAAGGGCCACATGTGTGCAGTCAATGACACCCTGCACCCTTGGAAAGCCTGACAGATTGTCAAACCCAACCGAATGCGCAGTTACACTGGCTTGATCCTTGGAGAAATGGATGTGATTGTGCGCGATGGCAAAGAGGGCATCGGTTACCTGCGTGATACAAGTGTGTGCGGCCGCCTGGGAGATGCCGCTGATGTCTGCTGCTGATCTCTGGAATGAGCCTGAAGCAAAAACGTTGAGTGCGGTGGTGACTTTGACGGCCACTGATAAGGGCTCCAGGTCTTGCTGCAGCATTGCGCAGATGTCACCCACTACCTCTCGCGAAAGTCCGAGCCTCCTTTGGCACTGCTGCTCAGTCATGTTGAGGTAGCTGATCCTCTGTCTGTAGACCCTGTTTGGGGGGTATCTCCTGCGCCGAGAGGCTTCCATGCGCTGGCGCCTTCTGGCCTGTGCAGCTTCAGGTGGGTGAGCAGCAGCTTGGAGCTCCTGCTGTTGCTCCTGCAGTTGGTGCTGCTGTTGTTCAGGGTTCTGCCATTGCCGCGGCTGGTCTTCGTCCGAATCTGATGTCCAGGAGGAAAGGAAATAAATGGTTCCCATTCTTCTGGTATATACCTCAGTTGAGGAAGCGTTCATTCAAGGTGGGGACAGGGGTTTCCCAGGAGGTCACACTGGAGATGGGTGTCAGGCTCCAAACTTCCACAACAATGGGTAGGCTTGTTAAAAGTTCCCCCAGACCTGAGACAACAAAGTTCTGCCACCTGCAAATGAAGATTGCTGAAAACTCCTTTTTAATGGTGGAGCTGCAGCTGTTAGTAAGCAATCCACTTGTGCTGCCACCAGGTTTCACTGGCGTGTTTCAGAGGAGGCGTGCAGCACATGAGAAAACTGTTAAAATCAGAAAGGCCTCTCAAAATGGGATTATAGAGGCACTTAACTGGTTGTTAAGGGCCTTAAGGGCCTATCCCGCCTCTTGGAGGCGGGATGGAGACGGGGTCAGAAAACTCGCATGTGGGAAAATTGCTCGGAGGTGGAATGGAGGCGGGATCGGGCCCGCCCGCCAGTTTTTGCGATTTTAACACCTCACAAGCCTCCAATCCCGCCTCCTCGGGCCTGGCAAAATCGAGCCCCACGTCTCAGGTCGAGATGCTGCCTGACCTGCTGAGAATTCTTCTTAATGTAATTTTTTTTTTCCAGAAGGCAGTTGAGCTGTAAGGGCTAAAAACTGTCTATTTTTACATGATTTTAATTTTTTTCATTTCAGAAGGCAGTTCCCTTTACAGGACCGCAGTGCTTTCTGAACTGACAGCCTTGCTTTAAGTGAAGGCTGTTCTTGCTGCAATGACACTACAGCTACACTAAATTGGGCCTCCTGCCAGAAGTAATGCCACCAGACCGGCATTGCATGGTAAGTTTAGTGCTGGGCTATGTAATGATATCAGCAAATAGTGATGGTATTTGCCTGTTTGATTATGATGCCTTACCAGCATGTTTGCCTGATTGATTACTTATGCCTGACCAGCAGAGGGCATGTGAGAGACAAGCAGTTTAGTTTTACTTTCGTTTTAGATGGATCTAAAACATGATGTCTCCAGTAATGCTGTTAACATAGATGAACAAGCTGTTGATTAAAAGGCATTCTCTTTCATAAATGTCTCGTCATTGAACCCACAAAGAAATCGATACATGGTGTCAGAAGTGATTGAAAGAGATGAAGAGGAAAAATCTGAAGTTAAATCAGCTCTCCACATATGAGCAAGCCAAAAGAGAACATCGTTACTTACCATTGGAGAATAGCTAACGAAGTGAAAAAATGGAAGGTTCAGTTGACAGGTAATGTGGCTGAAAATTGGAGAAGGTTCAAACAACATTTGTAGTTGTATTTATCAGCAATCGGAGCTGACGAGAAAAGTGATAAAATGAAAGCGTCAGTGTTCTTACATGTCGTGGGTGATGAAGCGCTGGAGGTGTATAATAACTTCATATTCGCTGCTGATGGAGACAAAATGAAGCTGGATAAAATAATGGAACAGTTTGAGGCCTACTGCATACCTAAACGTAACGTGACGTTTCAGAGGCACAGATTTTTCACATGTGTACAGAAAACGGGTGAGACTATTGATCAGTATGTGACTGAACTGAGAAACCGAAGCAAAACATGTGAATTTGGGGGACTGACAGACTCGCTGATAAAAGACAGACTGGTGTGTGGTATTCCAGATAATGGTCTAAGGGAAAGACTGCTAAGAGAGCAAGATCTAGTCCTGGGAAAAGCCATAGCACTGTGTAGGGCTACAGAGACTGTGAAGTTGCAAGCAAAGGAGCTGCTCAGTGACAGTAGCTGCAACGTGGATGCAGTGAGTAAGAATGGACACAAACCGTTTAACAAAAAGAGCGCCAATGTGAAAAAAGAGGTGTGGCCAGCGAACAAAAATGAAAGGGACAATCGAAAGTCATGTAGTCGATGCGGTACACAGCATCCACCAAAATAGTGTCCAGCATATGGTAAAAAATGCAATAGTTGCAACAAAAACAACCATTATGCCCGTTGCTGTAAGAACCAAGTGCAACAAAGCAAGGTCCATGCAGTAGATGAAAGCGAGATAGAGGAGTTCTATGTAGATGTTGTGTCTGAAAACAAAAAAGAAAAAAGAGACTGGATGTTGACACTAAAAGTGAATGACATACATATTCCATTTAAATTGGATACTGGAGCACAAGTTAATGTGATATCAGAGACTGATTTTAAGAAAATTAGACCCAGACCAAAGATAGATGGAATAAAAGTGAAAGTGACAGGATACTCAGGTACTGATATACCAGTGAAAGGAAGATGCATTGTCAAAGTAACACACAAGGACAGAGAGAACACGCTAGCATTAATCGTGGTGCCAAAGGATGTGCAAGCCATACTAGGTTTAAAAGCCTGTGAGAGGCTGAACCTGGTAAAGAGAGTCCTCGTTGTGGAAAGCGAAGGAGAGACAGTCTATGATGAACTCATGAAAGAGTACAACGACCTAGTTAAGGGTCTAGGCTGCATTCCAGGAGAACACACGATCAGAGTAGATAAAAGCATGCCAACGGTCATACATCCATGCAGAAAAGTTCCGTTTGCTCTTCAAAAGCAACTGAAGGCAGAGTTGGACAGGATGGAAAGCCTGAACATGATTCAAAAGATAGATGAGCCAACTGAGTGGGTGAGTTCCCTCGTCGTTGTGGACAAAAAGAATGGAAAGCTCAGAATTTGCCTGGATCCAAGAAATCTAAACAGAGCAATAAAGAGAGAGCACTTCAAGCTTCCTACACGTGAGGAAATCATGTCACAGTTTGCAAATGCAAAGTATTTCAGCAAGTTAGATGCATCATCAGGATTTTGGCAGATGAAACTGGACGATGCAAGTTCAAGACTGTGCACGTTCAACAGTCCATTTGGCAGATACAGATTCCTAAGGTTACCATTTGGCATTGCCTCAGCTCCTGAAGTGTATCACAAAACTATCCATATGATCTATGAGCACCTGGAGGGAGTTGATACATAAATGGATGACATCATAGTATGGGGAACCACGAGAACTGAGCATGACGAGAGACTGAAAAAAGTGCTGGAAGCAACAAGGAAAACAAACCTGAAGCTGAAGAGAGAGAAATGCCAGCTCGGGGTGACAGAACTGACATTCGTGGGAGATATCCTTAGCAGTGAGGGCATCAGACCAGATCCCAGAAAGGTGTCCGCCATTGAGAATATGCCAAAGCCACAATGCAAAAAAGACGTGCAGAGGTTTAATGGAATGATCAATTACATGGGTAAATTCATATCCAACCTCTCAGAAAAGATGGCGCCACTGAGGAGACTAACTGAAAAGAACATAGAATGGGAATGGAATCATGAGCACGAGAAGTCATGGAGCGATCTAAAGAAACTGCTCACAGAGGAACCAGTTCTGAGGTTTTATGACCCAGCGAGACCCATCAAGATATCATCAGATGCATCACAGAGTGGGCTCGGTGCCGTTCTTCTGCAAAAATATGACTACTGGCAACCTATTGCATATGCATCGCGCTCAATGACAGACGCGGAGACGCGATATGCTCAAATAGAAAAGGAGCTGCTCAGCATCACATACGCCTGTGAAAGATTTCACCAGTTTGTAGCAGGACAAGCAATCAGTGTAGAGACTGACCATAAGCCCTTGATTGCATTGTTCCAAAAGCCACTAAATAGCTGTCCGCTTAGAATACAAAGAATGATGATCAGGCTGCAACGCTATACACTGAATGTTGCGTACACACCGGGTAAACTGATGTATACAGCAGACACGTTGTCCAGAGCTGTAGACCCAAGTGAGCCCGCAAACACCAAAATGGATGAAAAAGTGAACGCCTACGCGGACATGATCATAAGTGCACTGCCCATACCAGATGCAAAAATGGAGCTCATAAAGACTGAGACGAACAAAGATGAAACAATGAGACGACTGAGGAAAAGCATCTTGGATGGATGGCCCAACATGAAGCAAGACTGCTCACCTGACATGGCAGAGCACTGGAACTGCAGGGCGGAACTATCAGTGGTCGAAGACATCATCTACAAAGGAAGTAAAATAGTTATCCCAAAGAGTCTGAGAAAAGAGATGCTAAAAAGGATCCATGGAGGACATCTGGGAATCGAAAAGTGTAAGAAAAGAGCACGAGAGGTGATGTACTGCCCACGAATCAACCAAGATGTGACAAATGAGGTGTCAAACTGCACAATATGCCTGAAATATCGAGCAAGCATTCCGGTAGAACCACTAAAGCCACACCCAGCGCCAGACAGACCTTACCAGAAGGTAGGCGCTGACCTATTCGTATGTCAAGGGAAGGACTATCTTGTAGTCACAGACTATTACTCCCTGTATCCAGAGGTTTGTAGACTGCGCACCACCACTGCAGATGCTGTGATAACATGTATGAAAGCCATATTCTCCAGATATGGCGTGGCAAGCGAGATCTTCACAGACAACGGACCCCAGTTTTACAATGCAAGTTTCCGACACTTTGCCAAAGAGTGGGACTTTGTCCACACAACGTCAAGTCCTCACTTTCCACAATCCAATGGACTAGTGGAAAAATCGGTCCAGACAGTGAAAAGACTGATGTACAAGGCAAAAGACAGTGGAACTGACTTCTACCAGAGCATGCTTGTATACCGCACAACGCCACTCGAGTGTGGTATGTCACCAGCCCAACTCCTTATGGGACATCTGCTAAGGTCAAACCTACCCATCCCGGAGAACCTCCTGAAAACAAAAGAGGGGGAGAAAGTGAGGAAGTTCAAAGAACAACAGAAAGAAAAGCAAAAGTACTACTATGACAGAGGAACACAAAACCTACCTGAACTCCACACTGGTGATCAAGTAAGGTTCAAAGACAAAACAAACATATGGACTCAGAAGGGAACTGTCCTGAGTGAAGTACAACCAAGATCATACACCATTCAGACAGATGAGGGTGCTGTTCTGCGAAGAAATCATCGAGATCTTCTCATGGGACCAGCCACAGCAGGTCAAAAGACTGATACTGTTGAACAACCTGATCACACAGCAGGTCAAAAGACTGATACTGTTGAACAACCTGATCACACAGCTGAGAAATCATCATCTGAGGCAACAACTCAGATTCAAGGACAATCAATCAGAAAATCCTCAAGACACGTGAAGCCTCCTGAGAGACTCATTGAGCAAAATTAAAGGACTCTTGTTATAGAAGGAAGTAATGTTATCTTATTCTTTCTTCAAGTTCTAGGTATTTACATATTTCATGTGAACACACAAAACAAGGTTAAAAAACCTTGATAATGATAATGTAAGTTCATTAAGTGTTACAGTTAAAATGCAGATTAATACAAAGAAAACATGTTGTTAGTTAAAAGTAAAATACTTTTGTTTTAAGAAAGGGAGATGTAATGATATCAGCAAATAGTGATGGTATTTGCCTGTTTGATTATGATGCCTTACCAGCATGTTTGCCTGATTGATTACTTATGCCTGACCAGCAGAGGGCATGTGAGAGACAAGCAGTTTAGTTTTACTTTCGTTTTAGATGGATCTAAAACATGATGGCCTAGAAATTCAGTTCTGACGCTATTGCGGCGCTAAAGTCGGGCGCTCGTCAAATTTAGCGCCCGCCGGAAAGTGCAGGCGAGCTCGCCGAAATTCAGTAGATTTGGCCAACTTTTTGGCCGAGCGCTGCACAAGGCGTTGGAACCCTGTGTTCAGGCGCTAATCCGGCGATGCAACCTAATAACGCCGATTCCGGGCGCAGCGCAGGTGCGATCATGTGGTGAGTGTCAGCAGACACCCTGACGCCGGCCAGCTCTTAAAGGGGGAAGGGTCAACTTTGACTGCAGCCACGCCCTGCATGCTGTAGCCCTGCAACTAGGCCTCAGGAGTGGTTGTGTGGCATATCAACGCCTGGAGGACATGGAGAGGGCCCGTGAAAGAGCCGAGCGCTTCTCTGAGCATGCGCTGGGTGTGCTCCTTCATGGGGTGCGCAAAAGAAGGCGGGTCGTTTGCCCGGCTAGTGGCAGGAAGGCTCCCAGGAGCCAGTTCAGGGAGGCCTGGACCAAAATTGCCCGGAGGGTCTCCTCCAGCTCAGATGTTCCCAGGAGTGCGGACCAGTGCCGCAAGAAATACAACGACCTATGTCGGCTGGTCAAGGTGAGTACCCTTTCCAATGTCCCCCTCATCCTTGCATGTGCACCTCCCATTAGGGCCAAAGGGACATCCAAGGTCTAATGGCCAGCCCTGCTGCCGCTGCAATGGCACTTGCATGTTAATCAAGAGCTCTTTCTGCACTTACCACACTGTGCAAGCTATTCCACCATGGGAGGCCTCACACAGAGCTACAGGGCACCACACTGTGCAAGCTATTCCACCATGGCAGGCCTCACACACAGCTACAGGGCACCACACTGTACTTAGACGCCCTCCTTTCTCTTGCAGGCCAAGCTGGCGAGGAACGCCAGGAGCCTCCGTGTCACTGGTGGAGGCCCTCGCGAGTTCCAGGAGCTGACGCCTCTGGAAGAGAGGGTGGCCCGACTGCTGCGGCACCCGGTGATTGGGCCTGTGGCGATCGGCGACGCCGACCCTATACTGGAGCCCACTGGTAAGGACAGGACCGGCTGCACCTCTATCCTTGCCCTCGCGCATCAGATCTACATCCTTCCCCAGTGGCCGATAAATGCGCATAATGCACCAGTGCGGCCTCCCTCGCTGTCGGCCTGTCCTCACTCTAAAGCTACACTTGTGCCTTCCTGCTTTCAGCTGGTGAGGAGGAGGTGCTCCCTGAAGCCCACACAGCCAGGCCCTCGGAGGAGGAGGACGTGGAGGAGCAGCAGGAAGGCGCCACCTCGGGGGAACCCTCCTCCGCTCCAGGACATGCCAATGAAGGGGATACGTCTGGCGTGCCGGAGAGCCAGGGGGAGGCGGGGGAGGGAAGCCCCGAACCTGGTCCCAGTGGCATGGACGCCCGTGGCAAGGCTCCGGCGGCACGCGATCCTTCTGCCCAGAGGGGGGAGGCGGTGGAGGGGAGGGCAGAACCTGGTGTCAGTGGCGTGGCCGCACGCGGCAGCGCTCCGGCGGCACGCCAGCCTTCTGGCCAGAGGGTGGAGGCGCCCTCCAGTCCGGACTCGGACGTCGCCCAGGAGGTGCGCCTCCTGGACGAGATGTCGGCGGCGTCGGAGCGCCGCCACGTGGAAATCATGGAGGTGCTGGCACAGATGCCTCAGGCCATCGAAAGCCTCTCTCAAAGTGTGGTGGCTTTCGGCCAAGCCCAGGCCAGGGGCCTCGAGGTTTTCGCTGCAGCGCACGCCAGGGGGGTGGAGCTCCTTGTGGCAGCGCATGAGAGGGGGGTCGAGCAACTCGAGGCAGCGCAGCACGCCAGTCGCCAGCTGAGAGGTGCTGTCCAGACAATGGGACTGCAGATGCGGGGACATGCCGGCGCAGTTGGGGCACTGACTTCTGCGACCCACGCACTGGCGGGGAGGCGTCGCCAGGCCAGGTGCCGCCCTGCTGCCGCACACCGGTCTGGCCACCCACAGTTTGGCGCGCTTGCTCCCCGGCCAGGCCGCCCGAGTGCACGTGTGTCTGGCGACCAGCGCGCGCCTGGCATCACCCACCTTGTCCCCATTGGTGCAGGCGAGCCTGCCACTCCCCCAGCCAGGGTGCAAGGAGCTCCTGCAGCCACTGAAGAGGGCCACCCACAGCTGCAGCAGCCACCAGCCGGCCCCTCCCGGGCCCGCCCTCGTGTAGGCCGACCCCCAAGGGCATCTGGCGAGACGCCTTGTCGCCCTGAGGATCCTTCCCCCAGCCTCGGCACAGCCTCACGGCCCAGCTTGAGGCGCAGCAGCAGGACGGGCCGGGGCAAAAGACGCCTGTCCACACACTCGCCCTCTCGCCACACCCAATAGAGTGTGTTCACCGAGGGTTTGGGTGATGCGGGGGCTTCTGTTCTGGGGGGCATTATGTGTTTTTGTTTTATGGGGGTCTTTGTGTTGTTGGGGGGGCTTGTTTTTGTTAGGCCAGTGACGAGGCCATTTGGATGCTGATGTTATGTTAGTCCTCCCCAGGTTTTGGGAGTGACAGAAGTTTGTTACTGTTTTTTGGGGGTCTTCTCTGTTTTGCTCTTCCATGTGGGAAGGGCCCTGAGGTTTTCAAATAAAGATGTTTATTTATTCACCATGTGCAGGTGTCATGTTTCAAGTGGTTGTTGGGTTAACCGGCTGAGGGCTTGCGAAGCGGCTGCGTTCAGTGGGCCAGGCCATTCCCTGACAGGGGGCCTAGAAGTGTCGAGCAATAAGCCCCCGGCGGACGGCCCTTGGACCTTGTCGCTCCCTCCTGGCCTGGTGCTGCTCCTCCTCAGGGTCCTCCTGCTCATCCTCCTGAGGTGGTGGCCCAATGTCAGGTGGCAGTGCCTGAGTCCTGCGGATAGCCAGGTTGTGGAGCATGCAGCAGACCACGACGAACTGGGAGACTCTATCCGGCGAATACTGAAGAGACCCGCCCGAGCGATCCAGGCAACGGAACCGTTGCTTGAGGACGCCTATCGTTTGCTCTATAAGGTTCCTTGTGGCTTGATGGCTTTCGTTGTATGCCAGCTCCGCTGGGGTCCTGGGCGCGCGGAGCGGGGTCATGAGCCATGTGCACAAAGGGTGCCCTTGTCCCCGAGAAGCCATCCCCTTGGTTGAGGCTGTGCCTGGAACATGTCAGCCACAGTAGTCTGTCGCAGGATAAAGGCATCGTGGATGCTTCCTGGGAAGCGGGCATTGACAGCTAGGATGCGCTGCCTGTGGTCACACACCAGCTGCACATTTAGGGAATGGTAGCCCTTCCGGTTGCGGTCTTGCTCGGCATTGCGGATAGGTGGCCGCATAGCCACATGCGTGCAGTCAATGGCGCCCTGCACCATGGGGAAGGCCGCGATCCTGGCAAATCCGAATGCACGCTGCTCCTGCTTGTGTTGGGTCATGGGGAAGGAGATGAATTGGTGGCTCCTCGCGAAAAGTGCTTCGGTGACCTGTCGGATGCAGCGATGCGCGGCGAACTGGGAGATGGTCACGATGTCCCCAGCAGCGGCTTGGAAGGAGCCGCTTGCATAAAAGCTGAGAGCCACCGTGACCTTCACTTCCACCGAGAGAGACGCCCTGGACATGAGCTGTGGCTGCAAATCTGCATGAAGCCGCTGGCAGATCTCTTCAACCACCTCCCTTCTGAAGCGCAGCCTCTTAACACAATGCGCCGCAGTCATGGTGAGATATGAGACCTGCTCCCGGTATTGCCTGACTGGGTAAGGCCTACGTTGGCGATGCCTAATGGCCCCTCTGCGTCTAGCCATGCCTGGGCCTGTCTCAAAGCGTATGCCAGCCCTTCGCACAAAATGCCGCAACTGAGGGTTGGCCCCCCATGCAGCCCCCATTACAAAGTTCCAACCAGCAAAATCACAAGGATGCAAATGTCAAAGCACTGGCTAGAAGCGAAAAAGACCTCTCCTATGGTGTCCGAAATCAATAATCTCTGTGCCTTGCTCTCTGTGCAGAAATCCAAACCAGTCAAGTCATTGCAGCGAAATGGCTAGCTTTTATGGGTGAGTGGATGTGCCCTTTAATTAGCGCTCCCCGAATCCCACAGGGCCTCTGTTGAGTTCCATTTCACAGTTCTTAGTAGCGCCACGCCAACATCGGCCGGGCGCCACTGAATTTCCGGTTTGGGGCGCACAAACGGCGTTGCACGACGGAATGACGTCATAAGATGCGCGCGCAGCTGACCGGGCGCTAACACTTTGCGCCGGCGCTAAAGCCCAGCTGAATTTCGGCGTAGGCGCAGATCCGGCGGTGCCCGGGCGCTAAGTGGATAGCGCCGGAAATCTGGCGCTAACGTCTGGCGCAAACAGCTGAATTTCTAGGCCATTCTCTTTCATAAATATCTCGTCATTGAACCCACAAAGAAATCAATACAGGCTAATGTTAATTAGCCACCAGCACCAATTTACCAGTCCTGCCAGCGTCATCAATTTTGGCAGCCATTAACACCGGCCCGCGGTGGCAGCGGCAGGTTTTTAGCGATGCTGAATTTTTAGGCCAAAAAATCCAGATCAAAAGCTTATATACAAACTTACCTGAAACATGTGTGTGTCCCTTTAAGAAGTCTGACAGCGTCTGTCAGTCTGCTGCATGCTCGCTTTTCAGAGCAAGCTAAGGACCCAGCGCTAAACTCAGTGCAATGGCCCAGGTTCACAGAGCCTGGCGTTAAGTCGGCGTGCACACCAACTGACGTAACGCTCTCCAGATGTGCATGTACAGCACCAGTGCTGCTTTCGGCAGCACTATGGTCCTCACCAAAATGGCGTCCGCAGAGTCTTGCGCCAGTTGTGGGCATTAGACCAGCAGCCGCCATTTTTTTCTAGGAATCTGCCCCAACTGGTGGCAGTAAGTAGCCCAATTTCTAGGCCTTTTAGTCTGCTGATGAACTAAAAATAGGAGCAGACTACAAGGTGATTGAATTGAAGATTATAAAGTGAACATTTTTAATATTCGTTCCTGGAATGTGGCATCGCTGGCTAAGCCAGCATTTATTGCCCATCCCTAATTGCCCTTGAGAAGGTGGTGGTGAACTGCCTTCTTGAACCGCTGCAGTCTGTGTGGTGATGGTACTCCCACAGTGCTGTTAGGGAGGTAGTTCCAGGATTTTGACCCAGCGACGATGAAGGATCGGCGATATATTTCCAAGTCAGGATGGTGTGTGACTTGGAGGGGAACTTGGAGGTGGTGGTGTTCCCATGCACCTGCTTCCCTTGTCCTTCTAGGTGGAAGAGGTCGCGACTTTGGGAGCTGCTGCCGAAGAAGCCTTGGCGAGTTGCTGCAGTGCATCTTGTAGATGGTACACACTGCAGCCACGGTGCACCGGTGGTGGAGGGAGTGAATATTTAATTGACACAGTCAACCCAGGTGCATTGCTCACTGCGGTGAAGCATTCAAATATGAGGACACAAGTTAAAAGTTAGAAAATTAGATTAAGGAGGGAAGTCAGGCAGAACGTATTACCCACATGGTAATTTGTCTTGTGGAATAAGTTACCAGGGAAGGACATTGAGGCAGACATTATAAATAGATGCAAAGCATAATTGGATGGATTTCTGGGGAGAGAAGGGTTTGAGGAATGTGAAGCGCCTTTTGTACGTTTTGCTACGTTAAAGGTGCAATATAAATGAAAGTTGTTGTTGTTCAATGTGGTGCGGAGATGGGAAGGTGGGATTGAGAGCGATCAAAAGGGACAACTTTATTGGGCTTGATGGCCTTTTCCTATTCCTAAAAATTCTTATTTTGTGCTCATACATTTTAGCAGCTGAAAGCTGCTTAGTATTTGGACAGGATGACAAGAGTATGTCACATCGCTGGGTAGTTATAATAGTGTGGCTTAATAGTAAGGGTCTTCTAGCAGCAGGTTTTTCAGAAGCACTTGTTGTTGAGAGTATTCAGAGCAATTTGTCAGCCATGGCTCAGTGGGTAGCACACTTGCTTCTGAGTCAGAAGTTTGTGGGTTCAAGTCCCACTCCAGGGACTTGTAGCACATTAATCTAGGCTGTCACTCCAGTGCAATACTGAGGGAGTGCTGCACTGTCGGAGGTGCCGTCTTTCGGATGGGACGTTAAACCGTAGGCCCTGTCTGCTTTCTCAGATGAACGTAAAAGATCCCAAGGCACTATTTCAAAGAAGAGCAGAGGAGTTCTCCCTGGTGTCCCGGTCAATATTTATCCCTCAATCAACATAACAAAAACAGATTATCTGGTCATTATCACATTGCCGTTTGTGGGAGTTGGCTGCTGCATTTCCCACATTGCAACAGTGACTTTACTTCATTGGCTGTAAAGTGCTTTGAGACATCTGGTGGTCATGAAAGGTGCTATAGAAATACAAGTCTTTCTTTCTAAACATTGGATGTGAATTAAATAAGATATTTAATCATTTTACATGAAATAGCAATTTTTACTCACATCTTCCCCCCCCCCCCCCCACCACCTAAAATTGACAGACAGGCATTTCACTCTCCCCATCCCCAATTTTGATATCAATGTTTCTCAACAGGAATTATTCACTGGCAAACAAAAAAAAGCTGATGAAACCGGCCTTTTAAAATACAATTTAAAGGTATTGATGTGGACTGGTACAGCCTCTTACAACATGTAATATTTCAGAAGAGAACATACACAGCCTGGTAGAGCAAAGGACTCAACATCTTCCCTCGCCTGAATATTTCCAGGTGTTCTGTACATGTTTTGACCAGTCTTATGTTTAACAGACACTGACTTGCCTTCACTTATTTTGTCTGGAATGTGGATCACTGCCTGCAATAATGTCTGCCTTGTTTACTCTCAGTGATTCAGGGCATGTTTTACTGTAGCATCATTTAAAAGGGAACTGGGTAAGTATTTGAGAAGCAGCATCAGAAAAGGATATGGGGGAAAGGACAGCCCAGTTGGGACGAGGGTAGATAACTCCGGTTGGAGAGCTCGCACTGGCACAGGTGCGACAGGTCAAATGACCTCCTTATGTGCTGTAATTTGACTAGATACAACTTTCTGACTGGCTGAATATCCTGTCCTGATTGAGCCGCAGTTTCCTCCAATCAAACATTGGGAAGACTGAAGCCATCATCTTCATCCCCGCCATAAGCTCCATAACTTTGTTACCGATTCCATTCCAACGCCCCCACCCCTCCCCCACCACCCAGCCACTGTCTCAGGTTAAACCAGACTGTTTGCAGTCTCAGCGTCCTATTTGACCCTGAGCTGAGCTTCCGATCCCATATCCTCTCCATCGCAAAGATCACGTATGTCCACTTCCAAAATATTGCACAGCTACGCCCCTGCCATTGATGCTGAAACCCTATCCATGCATTTTTCACCTCCAGCCCCGACTATTCCAATGTTCTCCTGGCCAGAATTCTATCCTACAGCCTCCATAAACTTCAGCTCACCCCAATCTCTGCTGCCCCTGTGCTTGCTGACCTACAGTGGCTCCTGGTCCCCTAATGTCTATCATTTAAAATTCTCATCCTTGTGTTTAAATCCCTAGAGAGTCTCGCCCCTCGCCATCTCTATAATCTGCTCCAACCCTACAACCCCCTCTCCCCCATGAACTGCCTGTTTCTCTGATTCTGACCTGTTGTGAATCCCCTATTCCTTTCGCCCAATCATTGGCAGCCAGCCATCTAAGCCCTATGCTCTGGAATTTCTTCCCTAAACCTCTCCGCCTCTCTACCTCTCTCTCCTCCTTTACGATTCGCATTAAAACCCACTTCTTTGACCAAGCTTTTAGCCACCTCTCCTATACCTTCTACTTTGGCTCTATGCCGATGCTTGTCTGATTACGCTTCTGTAAAGCGCCTTGGGACATTTTTCTACTTTAAAGGCGCTATATAAATGTAAGATGTTGTTGAACACTATGGGAGGAAGTTTCTTCTTTATCAGAAAAAATATGATAAGAATACCTGTTTCTTTCTCCATAATTAGTGGCCCATTGATGAAATCATAGGCTTTGAAAAGTATGATTTCTGAGAATGTGAATTAGTTAGTGAGTTGGCTATTATAGTGAAAAATAGGCACTCTCCCATTTTCCATTAAAAGAAGAATTTCACCCCCACAGTGTGTGTTGAAACTCACGGAGTAGTCAAGCCTAACTGAATAAAGAACACACTGACATCAGAAATCCCTCACCCCTGCCCTCTGGAATTCTCTCGCAAAATCCATCTCCCTTCCCTGCCTTCAGCAGACTTGTAAAAATCCATCGCTTTGAACAGGTCTTTGTTCCCCGCCACTAAATCTTTCCTCCATTTGGTGCCCACTTTTCTGTCTTGTTAAGTGCTCTGAGGTGTTTTCTTTTACATCAGGGAGAGCTATAGAAATGCAAGTTGTTGTTTACATCAACGTAAAATTCACTCCCCTCTCCCAAGGGAAAAAAAAAGGCAAAACACTTCCTGTAGATAATTAAAGCAAAAAAGTTGGCGAGCATAAAACAGAAAATCCTATTAGTACTGACATGGACTTTTTAGCTAAAATTATTGGCAGCAGGAACTCCTGTCCTCCGCCCAAGGTAATAGAGCAGACCCCAGTGTTGGGAGTGGGGGTAGCCAAAAAAAAGGGTCAAAAAGAAGGTTGCTAAGGAGGTTTCTGAATTCAGGGAGGGAGATAGCGAGGCAAAGTGGCGATGGGAGAGAATTCCAGATGGTTTGAATGCAGTGACTATAAGGTTAAGGAATGTCTAATGTAAACTCAAGGCATCCTGAGTTCAGAAAAAGGGGCACCTTGTTCATGAAAAGGCATTCAGCACTTATCATTCTTGGAGCTGCTTTATTTAACAAAAGGAAACAGTGAAGGTGAATTTTCCACATCACCAATTTTCTTCCTTCCTCTCCTGAAGGTGCTGACTCACACTGAGGTACAGTTCCTTGGAAGCCAGCCACTCTCAGGCACCTCAGCTAATTGGCCATGCTTCATGTGTGAGCCTAGACAATAACGAATGTCAGGTCTGGGAACCATCGCAGTTGAGCATGATCTTGTCATCTGCGTACACATGCTGCAACAAGCAACCAGGAGTAGTAATTCTGGCTGATTTTTCCACTCCCTATCCCACAGATGCTGAGGCCAATTGTAGCTAAGATCCGCTATCTCAGCATAGACCACAGATGGACCTTCCAGATCACATGCTTCGGTACCACTACCAGGCAGTGCAATCACCAACTGAGCCATTGAGGGAATAGAGCTGCCATCTTTTTTTATTACTTCATTCAGAAAAAATAAATATATTTTATATATATATTATGAAGTTTCTGCACAATTTGTCATGTGGTATTTCCACAAAAATACCAAATGAGAGGTGACCTCAAAGAAACATACAAAATTCTTACAGGGCTTGACAGGGTAGATGAAGGGAAGATGTTTCCCCTGGCTGGGGAGTCTCGAACCAGGGGTCACAGTCTCAGAATAAGGGGCTGGCCATTTAGGACTGAGATGAGGAGAAATTTCTTCACTGAGGGTGATGAATCTTTGGAACTCTCTACCCCAGAGGGCAGTGGAGGCTCAGTCGTTGGGTATATTCAAGACAGAGGTCGATAGATTTTAGAATTTTAAGTGAATCAAGGAATATGGGGATTGTGCAGGAAAGTGGAGATGAGGCAGAAGATCAGCCATGATCTTATTGAATGGTGGAGCAGGCTCGAAGGGCCAAATGGCCTACTCCTGCTCCTATTTCTTATGTTCTTATTGTAATGTATGTAATGTATATATACCTTAAGGGAGAGAACTACTTTTTACAGCTGCTGTATACTGTAGTACCGGCAGTGACCACACCTGTATACAAACCCTGAGTAGTGATCTGTACAATTAGTTCTAGAGTAACCCTCATTCAGTAAACACCTGTTGATCATTCCCTGCAGTCTGTTGTCTGATTATTGGAGGACACAACATTAAGATACACGGATATAACATTGGCGACGACGCAGATTCGAACCTACCTGCAACTCTGCATCACCTCCCAGGGATTCGCTCCTGGAGAACAGTGGAAGGAGGTCGAGTCCAGAAGCATGGGCGTCGACCACGGGCAACCACCCAGTCATCCAGCGGAAATTTGAGCATCGCAGGGGAGGCTGTCGAGAGCCAGGCTTGGCTTTCCAGTCACGGTGGTCCAGCGAAACGGGCTGGCAACAGGTATGGCGCAGACCATTCCCAGACAGCGGCGGCTAGAGCCGACCGAGCGGCACAGAAAAAGGCCGAGCAGCGTCGACGGGGGAGAGAGAGAGGGCAGAGCGCACAGGGCGCAGCCGGTGTTCAGGACCGAGCGGAATCAACAGGGAGAGAGACGAGAGAGAGCAGAGCACAGCCGGTGTTCAAGGGCCGAGCAGCGTCAACGGGGGAGAGAGGCGCGCAGGAAAACGCGAGGCGCTGCCATTGCCACGAGGACCGCAGAGAGAGGCATTGGCAGCAGCGCAGGAGCAGCGCACGAAACCCACAGGGTGCCGCCATTTGCCACGATGACCGCCGAGAGTGGCGATGGCAGCAGCGCGGGAGACGCCATTTTAAGCCGCAGCGGGGAAGAAAGGAAAGCGCGGGAGACGCCATTTTAAGCCGCAGCGGGGAAGAAAGGAAAGCGCGGGAGACGCCATTTTAAGCCAGTCTAACCACACCCAAAAATGCCGAAGAGTGGCAGTATCACAGCATTCGACAATGAAGTCGAAGATTGGACGACATATTTCGAACGCATAGAAGTATACTGCAGGGCGAACGAAGTGCCAGATGACAAGAAAGTGCTGGTATTGTTGAATTCAATGGGTGCAAAAACGTATGGCTTACTACGAAACCTAGTAACCCCAGAGAAGCCAGTAGAAAAGGATTTTGAAAACATAGTGTCAATCCTACAGGACCACTTAAACCCCACACCGCTGCTGACAGCAGAAAGATTTTGTTGTATCCGTGTGTTAATAGAGACACTGAAGACAGGAGTTGGTTTCACAGGTGTTTACTGAACAAAGTCTGGAGGGGAACTAATTGATACAACACAATATACAGGCTTATATAGCCCGAGTGGCCATTACCGGCATTACAGTACACAGGGGGCTCTTAAAGGCACATACACTACAATTCCTCCCCTTTTAGCCAACCAGTACATAATATTTTAAGTAATCATTAATTACATGTTACAAGAAAAATAATCTACACATTGCTGCAGTTAATTAATTATAAGTCAGTCTGTCTGGAGGCTTCCTGACTCGGGCCGGATAACGCCTCGGTGGTGTAGTAGTTTCTGGTGGTGTAGTAGGTTCTTTTGGCAAGGCTGATTCGGCTTGAATGCCAGTGTCGGGTTCATCGGGTTCCAGTATCACCGGATCGGAGGTAGATATGGGTATCTCTACTTCATCATTAGGCATATAGAGTTGTGGTGTAGGTTGTCCCTTTTCGGATGACTCTATGATTTGGTCAGCATGGCGCCTTATTATGCTTTCTCCAATGTCCACGGTATACATCAGCAGTCCTAGTTGTGTGCAGATAGTTCCAGGCTGCCATTTCTCGGTACAGTAGTCCCGGGCCAAAACTTGTTGACCTATCTGGAAGGTTCTAGTTGGCCTTTCATTCATGCCTTGAAATTGCCGGTTCTCCACGTCCCTTCTGATGTTTGGCTTGATCAAATCCAGCCGGCATCTTAGGCTTCTATTGAAGAACATCATGGCGGGAGTTTGGTTTGTAACCATATGTGTTGCATTCCTGTATGCAAACAAGAAGTTATCCACCTTGTGCTGAAGTTTTATGTCTTCATTACCCATGGCCTTTATGGCCTTCTTGAAGGTCTGGACAAACCTTTCAGCCAATCCATTGGTGGCGGGATGGTATGGGGCGGACGTGTAGTGCTTAACCCCATTGTTTTTTAAGAACTTCCTGAATTCTTCGGACACAAATTGCGGTCCATTATCAGAACAGATCTGTTCAGGCAGCCCATTCCTGGCAAATATGGTCCTTAATACTGTGATGGTTTTTTCCGTGGTGGTGGAGGACATCTTTATTACCTCCGGCCACTTGGAGTGTGCATCAACCGCGATTAAGAACATTGAGTCCATAAATGGACCAGCAAAGTCGATGTGTACCCTTTGCCAGGGAGATGAGGGCCACTCCCATGGATGTAGAGGGGCTTGTGGTGGAGCGTTTTGGACCTTCTGGCATCCTAGGCAGCTCTTGGTCATTTCTTTGATGTCTCCATCGATACCTGGCCACCATACAAACGCCCTGGCTAGGTTCTTCATTTTCACTCCACCCAGATGCCCCTCGTGAAGCTCCTTTAGAACTTTATCCTGGAGTTTGGGTGGAATCACCACTCTGGATCCACACATCAAGGTTCCTCGGCACACTGACAGCTGTTCTCTTCTTTGCGAGAATGCTGGCAACAGTGGTTCGCCATGTGCTGGCCATCCCTTCACTGTTAAATCGTAGACTCGTGAGAGAGCCGGGTCATTTCTAGTTTCCCTTTCAATGGCAGAATTTGTTACTGGTAGACATTCGACTATGGTAGAGTGGAAAATCTCCATTGGGTCTTCTTCTACCGTTGGCAACGGTAGGCGCGATAAACCGTCAGCATTCCCATGCTGTTTTGATCCTTTGTATTCTATGTTATATTGGTGTGCCCCTAGAAAAAGGGACCATCTCTGTAGCCTTTGCGCTGTCATAATGGGAACACCCTTTTTAGGGTTGAATATGGAGATGAGGGGTTGATGGTCAGTCAACAAGGTAAATTTTTGTCCATGTAGGTAATGGTTGAATTTCTTCACTCCCCATACCAGGCTGAGTGCTTCCCTGTCGATTTGGGCATAGTTACGCTCAGCTGAGTTCAATGAGCGTGACGCAAAAGCTATCAGTCGTTCCGAGCCATCAGGGAATTTATGTGATAATACTGCTCCTACGCCGTAAGGGGATGCATCGCATGCCAGTCTGATTGGCAGTGATGGGTTGTAATGAGCCAAAACTTCTTTGGACGTGATTAAGTCTTTGCATTTATGGAAGGCATGTTTACAGTCTTCGCTCCATTTCCAAATTACTCCTGTTTGTAGCAGTTCATTAAGAGGGTGCAGAAGAGTTGATAAGTTCGGTAAAAATTTATGATAGTAATTTATTAATCCCAGGAACGACCTTAATTGTGAAACATTTTCAGGTGCTGGGGCTTTTATGACCGCTTCAATTTTTTCAGGTGACTTATGCAACCCTTCCATATTAATTATGTGGCCACAATATGATATTTGATTCTGGAAAAATTCGCACTTCGGGCGATTTGCTCGTAGGCCCCGTTCTCTCAGCCTAGTGAGCACCTGCTCCAAATTGGCAAGGTGCTCGTTGTCGTTTTCTCCTGTTACAAGGATGTCGTCTAGGTAGCATTGAGTCCCCAGAATCCCTTGGAGGACTTGCTCCATAGCTCTTTGCCAGATAGCTGGAGCGGATGCTACTCCGAAAACCAGTCGATTGTACTGGTACAGACCTTTGTGTGTATTTATCGTGAGATACTTTTAGAGGCCTCTTCAACCTCCATCTGTAGATATGCCTGTGCCAAGTCAATTTTGGTGAAACGTTTCCCTCCGGATAGTGAGGCGAAAATATCTTCTATCCTCGGAAGAGGATACTGTACCGTGTGAAGGACCAGGTTTACAGTCACCTTGAAGTCTCCACAGGTGCGAATTTTTCTTTGTTCTTCAGATTTATCATTATTCAACGCTTTCTTCATGACTGGGACGATGGGTGTTGCCCACTCGCTCCAATCTATTTTGGATAATACGCCAGCCTTTTCCAAATTCTCCAACTCTGCCTGAACTGCTAGACGAATTGCGTATGGCACCGGTCTTGCCTTAAGAAACTTGGGAATTGCCGCATCTTCCACTTTTATTGAGGCGGTGATGCCTTTCAAGGTTCCTAGTTTCCCTTGAAACACTTCTTTGGCGTTGGCCAAGATGTCTTTTAATCGTTCAGGTATGACGTCATCATTGTTTTTTTCCTTACTGGTCACCGTCAGTGCCTGAATGGAGTGCCAGTCTAAACGTATTTTCCTGATCCATTCACGTCCCAACAGCGGTGGACCACCATCTTGTAGAACGTATAAATACAGCTTTTGTATTTCCTTGCTGTTGTATACAACAGGCACCCTTATTTTTCCTTTGGGGTATACTTTCTGCCCCGTATATGTTTTCAAGGTAATGGATGTGTCTTTTAAAGGTATATGCGGAAATAGCCGCTCGTAATCCCGTCAGAGCTGATCCTGTATTTAGCTCCATTTTAACTGGGGACCCTGCTATCGTGAGGGTAACCCAAATGGTCTGGTAATCTTCTTTGGCAATTACATTATGTAATTTGAGACAGCTTAGTCTCTTGTTTTCGGAGTCGCTATCGCTCTTCTGGTCTTCGGAGCTACTGTCCGTCATCATTTGTACCTTTCTGTACTTTTCTTTATTGATTTTTTTTTTCCTGTCTGTGGATTTTTTTTGTCCAGATCGGCATACCCGTGCAATGTGTCCAATCTTTCCGCATTACCTGCATGCTTTGTCCTTGAACCAGCAGTCCCTCTGGTCATGGGTGGATGTGCTGCAGCGATAACATCTCTCGAACCCCTGTGTCATTTCATGGGTGCCGAAGTCCTGTGTCTTTTGTTGTATCTCTGCAGCTCCTCTGCCGGCTGCTTCGTATGATACAGCCATACTGAAAGCCTTGTCCAGTGCTAAATCTTTTTCAGAAAGCAGCTTTTTCTGTGTTCCTTCACTTAGGAGGCCACAGACGAAATTGTCTCGAAGATAATCTGCTAGTCCTGCCCCAAATTGGCAGTGCTTTGATAGCTTTCTTAATTCGGTGAGGTAATCAGCGTTACTTTCATTCTTGTGTTGATTCCTCTTGAAGAATTTGAATCGTTCCGCTATCAGCAGCGGTGTTGGGTTTAAGTGCTCCTGTAGGGTATCAACAATTTCTTTAAAATTCTTGTCCTTTGGTTTGGCTGGAGTGATTAAGTTTCGTAACAGCCCGTATGCGCCCATTAGATTTAGAAGTACTGACGCTTTTTTTTCATTTTCTATTCCATTTGCGGTGCAATATACCTCCACTCTTTCCACATATGGGGTCCAATCCTCTATCTCATTATCAAAAGCATCAATATTGCCAGACATAGGCATCCTAGAAAAAAAAATGGCGCTTCCCGCACTTTTCTTTCTTTTCTGCAGAAAAGATATGGTGCTTCCCGCGCTTCCCCACCACTGCTGCCGATGACAACGCTGTTTCCCGTGGGTTTCCCTTCTTTTTATTTATTTATTTACAGGTGGAGACTCGTTCCCACCGGACTCTCTCTGCTAGGTCCGAACGCCGACCTGCTTGCAGCGCCGGCCGTCTGCCGAGTGCCCCCTCCCCGTCTGTTACTGCTTGCCTCCGTCTTCGCTGCTTGGCCTAGCTGCAGAGCCAGCCGCTGGAGCCCGAGCCCGACGCCCAGGAAGGATTATTGCAGTACCTGCCACCAGCTTGGCTAGCTGGTGAAACCACAGCTTTTTCTTTTTCTTGATTTTCTTCGACTTTGGACGCCAGAGGAATCGATGTCCTTGAGGTGCTGCCGAATTGCAGGTAAGTCCATTTCCAATTCGTCGCCACTGTTGTATCCGTGTGTTAATAGAGACACTGAAGACAGGAGTTGGTTTCACAGGTGTTTACTGAACAAAGTCTGGAGGGGAACTAACTGATACAACACAATATACAGGCTTATATAGCCCGAGTGGCCATTACCGGCATTACAGTACACAGGGGGCTCTTAAAGGCACATACACTACAGATTTAAGTTTCACAAAAGGAACCAGCATAAAGATGAAAGTAATGCTGAGTATTTAACGGAACTGCGCAAGCTATCGAAACACTGCCAGTTTGGAACGGGACTAGCAGATACTTTAAGGGACAAGTTTGTGTGTGGGCTTCAAAGTGAAGGAACCCAGAAACGGCTTCTATCAGAAAAGGATCTTACGCTGGACAAGGCTTTCAGCATTGCAGTATCACACGAAGCAGCAGCACAGGGCGCTGCAGAGATACAACGGAGACCGCAAGAATATGGCACAAATGAAATGTCATACGGAACAGTGAAATGCTATCGCTGCGGCAGAACAACACACGACCATAATGATTGCTGGTTCAAGGACAAAGTGTGCAGACAGTGTGGAAAAGTAGGACACAAAGCAAGAGTCTGCAGGTCGGGAAAGAAAACTAGCAGCAAGAAATCTCCACAGGAGAAGTACAAGAAGGTACATAAGGTGACGGAGAGCAGTTCAGACGAACAGAAAAGTGATACAGACTCCGGAAGCAAGGAGCTGGGTTGTCTGAAACTACATAATGTGATCAAAACGGAGGATCACCAAACTATCTGGGTCACGCTCAAGATAGCAGGAGTCCAACTGAAAATGGAATGGGACACAGGATCAGCCCTAACAGTCATAAACCGAAGGGACTACAAGCGGCTATTCTCACATATACCCTTGAGAGATACAAAGATTGTCTTGAAGACGTACACGGGGCAAAAAGTCTACCCCAAAGGAAAAATAAGGGTGAACGTTATATTTAATGGCAAGGAAACACCAAAAATGGACCTATATGTATTGACAGATGGAGGACCACCACTACTAGGACGTGAATGGATCCGGAAGATACAGCTAGATTGGCATTCCATACAAGCACTGACTGTAGATGCCAAAAAGGATGACGACGTCACACCTGGACGACTGTCAAAAATGCTAACTGACGCACAAGAAGTGTTCCAGCAGGGACTCGGAACACTAAAAGGCATAACAGCGACGATCAAAATAGAGGAAAATGCAAGCCCAAAGTTTTTTAAGGCCAGACCGGTACCTTATGCGATCCGCCCAGCCGTCAAAGCAGAGCTGGAAGGTTTGGAATGTTCAGGAGTACTGTCCAAAGTGGACTGGAGCGAGTGGGCTACACCCATCGTTCCTGTAATGAAGAGGTCGTTGAGTAATACACCTGGGGAACCAAAGAAGGTTTGCATCTGTGGGGACTTAAAGGTGACAGTGAACCCAGTCCTTCACACTGTACAATATCCGCTTCCGCGGATTGAAGATATCTTCGCCTCGCTATCTGGAGGGAAACGCTTCACTAAGATTGATCTGGCCCAGGTGTACCTGCAAATGGAGGTAGAAGAAGCCTCGAAACAGTACCTCACGATCAACACTCATAAAGGTCTCTACCAATACAACCGGCTGGTGTTCGGAGTAGCATCAGCTCCGGCTATTTGGCAAAGGGCAATGGAACAAGTCCTGCAAGGCATTCCAGGGACCCAGTGTTATTTGGACGACATCCTGGTCACGGGCGAAAATGACAGTGATCACCTCGTCAACCTGGAGCAGGTGCTCACTAGATTGAAGGAATATGGGCTCCGAGCTAATCACCACAAATGCGAGTTTTTCCAGAAGCAGATCTCGTATTGTGGCCACGTTATTGATAAAGAGGGGTTACATAAGTCCCCTGAAAAGATTGAGGCAGTAGTCAAGGCTCCAGCACCGGAAAATGTGTCACAACTGAGGTCGTTCCTCGGGCTGGTGAACTACTACCATAAGTTCTTGCCGAATTTGTCTACCGTACTACACCCACTGAACACCCTACTGCAAACGGGGGTACCATGGAAGTGGAGTGACGAATGTAAACGAGCTTTCCAGAAGAGCAAAGCATTGATCACATCAAAAGAGGTGTTGGCTCATTTCAACCCAGCACTACCAATTCGGTTGGCGTGTGATGCATCACCCTATGGCATTGGAGCGGTGCTGTCGCACAAATTCCCGGACGGCTCGGCGAGGCCAGTAGCCTTTGCATCTCGGTCACTAACCTCAGCCGAGCGTAACTATGCCCAGATTGACAGGGAGGCCCTCAGCCTAGTGTGGGGAGTGAAAAAGTTCAATCACTATCTGCACAGGCAGAAGTTCACCTTGCTGACTGACCACCAACTACTTGTCTCCATCTTTAATCCAAAGAAGGGCGTTCCGGTGATGACTGCGCAACGGCTACAAAGATGGTCCCTTTTTCTAGGGGCGCACCAATATGAAATCGAGTATAAGGGCACGAAACAGCATGGAAACGCTGATGGGCTATCACGCCTGCCACTGCCTACTGCGGAGGAAGCACCAGCAGTGGATCCTGTCGAAATATTTCATTCGACTATATTTGAATGCTTGCCAGTAACTAACACTGGTATATAGAAGGAGACCCGCAATGATCCGACACTGTCTCGGGTATATGATTTGACAGTGAAGGGATGGCCAGCACATGGCGACTCACTGTTGCCAGCATTCTCATCCAGAAGAGAACAGCTGTCAGTATGCCACGGGACCTTGATGTGTGGATTCCGAGTGGTAATTCCACCCAAGTTAAGGGAGAGAGTGCTCAATGAGCTTCATGAAGGTCATTTGGGAGGGGTGAAAATGAAAAGCCTTGCTAGGGCTTATGTGTGGTGGCCGGGGATCGATCAGCAAATCGAGGACCTGACAAAGAGCTGCTCAGGATGCCAGAAGGTCCAAAATGCACCACCACATGCCCCTCTACACCCATGGGAGTGGCCCTCATCTCCATGGCAAAGGCTGCATATTGATTTTGCTGGTCCATTCATGGACTCAATGTTTTTAATAGCCGTGGATGCGCACTCGAAATGGCCTGAGGTGATCAAAATGTCCTCCACCACCACGGAGAAAACTATTGCAGTCCTACGGACCATTTTTGCCAGGAACAGCTTGCCAGAGCAGATTTGCCCTGATAACGGACCACAGTTTGTGTCCGAAGAGTTTCGAAGATTTATGAAAAGGAATGGGGTAAGGCATTACACATCTGCCCCATATCATCCAGCCACAAATGGATTGGCTGAGAGGTTCGTACAAACCTTTAAAAAAGCAGTAAAGGCCATGTGCGATGACGACATTCCACTGCAGCATAAGGTGGACAATTTCCTGTTAGCCTACAAAAATGCGACACATGCAGTCACCAACCAGACCCCGGCCATGATGTTCTTTAACTGAAGGTTGAGATCTCGTCTGGATTTGCTCAGACCAAATGTACGAAGAGATGTTGAGAATAAGCAATTCCAGCACATCAATGAGAAGCCGACAAGGAGCTTTAATGTAGGGCAACCAGTCTTGGCCTGCGACTACCGAACAGAGAAATGGGAACCAGGAACGATATGCACACGGCAGGGGCCACTAATGTACACAGTGGATGTTGGGGAGAACATTGTGAGACGCCATGCTGACCAGATCCTAGAGTCACAGGAATGATTCAACCCCATATCTCGGCCATACGTACCTGGTGAGGAACCCGACGTACAGGTCGCATCTACCTCAGAAACAATAGCATTGGAAGCTGATGAATCAACTGACGACAGGGTGCTAGAATCGCCTCCGCACCAAGAGCAAGACATTAGGGAAACACGTTATCCAGAAAGAATCAGGAAGCCTCCCCAGAAACTGAATATATGAATGGACTATTTTCATATAACATTGTATATTAAAAATGTTAATTGTTAAATGAGTATTATGGTACTGTTAATCTAAAAGGGGAGGAATTGTAATGTATGTAATGTATATATACCTTAAGGGAGAGAACTACTTTTTACAGCTCCTGTATACTGTAGTACCGGCAGTGACCACACCTGTATATAAACCCTGAGTAGTGATCTGTATACTTAGTTCTAGAGTAACCCTCATTCAGTAAACACCTGTTGATCGTTCCCTGCAGACTGTTGTCTGATTATTGAAGGACACAACATTAAGATACACGGATATAACACTTATGTTCTTAACTATGCACGCGCTGGAAAAAACCTGTTGCAAAGGGGTACAGATCCTTCAGGGTTGGCTGGGTCAGGGGATGTCAAAGGTCCTACCTATATAGAGAGGAGGTTTAGCAGAGTTGAGTCACTGCCCTATATGAAGCTTTGGGAGGGGGGGTGGGGGCTTAGCTTGTAGCCATTTTCTGAGTTGACGCATTCTTACGTTCTTTGAGGTTCGACCGGATGTTTTTGGAATTAACTGGGTTCTGAAAGTGCTCCAGGGAAGTGCTCAGGGCTGCCTGGCACCTGCAGAGCACCAGGCCAAAGCCACACATTATTCACTTGGGGGAAGAGGTGCAATTCCAGGGTAGGAGTGGTGGGGGGAGGGGGAGAGCAAGAGTTTGGAATGTGCCTGGGTCTGGGAGGAAATGTTTAATCTATATTATGCTGGATGAGAAAACATTTAACTGGCAACTGTTGGCAGGAGTTAATCTGGCTCCTTTTGCAGCATTAGCCTAGCTTGCCGATGTCTTTCTTGTGGCAGGTGATGAATCCATTCGTGGGGAATGCACCCGGAAGTTCCTTTTTGTGCCAGATGGGAGAGATCCCAATTCCATTCAGTGAGTAACCACAGTATGAAGAGAGCACCAAGCCCTGATCCATCCCGCTGTTCTTATATTAACCAGCATTGCTTGACATGTGTGGGCCCTTGCTCCTATGCCGTAGGTTTAATTAGGCTTGTGGTGAAGCCAGCCAGTTATTGCTGTAAATCATGAATCAGATTAACAAAACAGTTGAGTAATCTCTCAGGATTTATTTCAATACCACTGTAGAACTCCATATGTTGCCAGAGATAGGCATGCATGTAGTTCTCAGATGTTTATCTGATTTTATAGAAAGGATCCTTAAATACTCACTTTCATGGGTCACTGAAATACCCAAGCCCTTTGTCCAACATTTTGCTCCCATCTTAAATTGTAATTTTCTGACAAAAATAAAATACAATTCATCCTTAAAATAAAAAAGGCAGCAAAACTGGTTAAGTGTGTTCAGAATATTCAGTGATTAATGGAAAGCACTGGCCCTACTCCTTAACTATTAGCACAGGATTCTAGCCAGTGATCCATTGTCAGGGTTTCCCCATCATGCTTTGTCCTAAAACTTAAGTGAACCCCTCAACTGAATTATTGTCTTGGAATTTATTAAGAGGTGTCCAGTGAAGCTCATAATGATAAAAGTATAAAGTGCATTACAAAGCAACATACAGAAACACAGAGAATTTTGTCTTTTGATTAATCTTAATGGGTTCTGATCAACATAAAGTGAAATCGAGAACCCTCCCCCACCCATTCCCCCACCCCCATTCCACCCTCCTCCATTCCCCCACCCCCATTCCACCCTTCGTAGCAAGAGGGTTCGAGTACAGGAACAAGGATGTCTTGCTACAGTTGTACAGGGCCTTGGTGAGACCGCACCTTGAGTATTGTGTGCAGTTTTGGTCACCTTACCTGAGGAAGGACGTTCTTGCCATAGAGGGAGTGCAGCGAAGATTCACCAGGCTGATACCTGGGATGGCAGGAATGACGTATGAGGAGAGATTGTGTCGATTGGGCTTATACTCACTGGAGTTTAGAAGATTGAGAGGGGATCTCATCGAAACCTATAAAATTCTGTCAGGTCTGGACAGACTAGATGCAGGAAGGATGTTTCGGATGGCCGGGGAGTCCAGAACCAGGGGTCATAGTCTAAGGATAAGGGGTAAGCCATTTAGGACTGAAATGAGGAGGAATTTCTTCACCCAGAGAGTGGTGAACCTGTGGAATTCTCTGCCACAGAGGGCGGTGGAGGCCAGTTCATTAAATATATTCAAGAAAGAGTTGGATATTATTATGTCCATGTATAATTGAGACACGGACGGCAGGAGTTGGTTATAACAGGTCTTTACTGAATGGAGACAACCTGGAACTACTATGCAAATGTTACTACACAGGCTTATATACAGGGGTGGTCACTACTGGTACTGCAGTATACAGGGGCTGCAGAATATAGTTCCTTCTGCAAAGTACATACACTACAATTCTTCCCCTTTTAGCTAAACAGTACATAACATTCGATTAACAATGAAATAACATATTTACAATTACAGTTGCTAGATACATTAGTTGAAGTTAAGCAATTATAAGTTCAGTCTTTGAGGAGGCTTCCTGATTCTGTCTGGATAACGCCTCTTTCGGGTATCAGGTTCTTCTGGCAAAGTTGAGTCGGGATCAATGTCATTGTTTGGTTCGTCTGCTTCCAATATCACCGATTCTGAGGTAGATGCAATTGGTACTTCGGTTTCATCGCCAGGTGTATCACATCGTGGTGTGGAGTTGACGTTTCCCAGTGACTCTAGAATCTGGTCAGCATGGCGTCTTACAATGCTCTCTCCAACGTCCACGGTATACATTAGAGGTCCTTGCCGTGTACAGATCGTTCCTGGCTGCCATTTCTCTGTGCGGTAGTCCTGGGCCAAAACTGGTTGACCTATCTTAAAACTCCTGGTCGGCCTTTCATTCATATTCTGAAACTGCCTGTTCTCCACATCTTTTCTGATGTTTGGCTTAACCAAATCCAAGCGGCATCGTAGCCTTCGATTGAAGAACATCATGGCTGGAGTTTGGTTGGTAACCGCATGTGTCGCATTCCGGTGGGCAAACAACAAGCTATCCACCTTGTGTTGTAGGGGTATATCTTCATTACACATTGCTTGATAGCCTTCTTGAATGTTTGAACGAACCTCTCGGCCAATCCATTAGTGGCTGGATGATATGGGGCGGATGTGTAATGCTTAACACCATTGTTCTTTAAGAACCTCCGGATCTCTTCAGACACAAACTGTGGTCCATTGTCGGAGCAAATCTGTTCAGGCAGCCCATTCCTGGTGAATATGGTTCGTAAGACTGTGATAGTTTTTTCTGTGGTGGCTGAGGACATTTTTATTACCTCTGGCCACTTTGAATGTGCATCCACCGCAATTAAAAACATCGAGTCCATAAATGGACCAGCAAAATCAATGTGCACCCTTTGCCATGGAGATGAGGGCCACTCCCATGGATGTAGAGGGGCTTGTGGTGGGGCGTTTTGGACCTTCTGGCATCCTGTACAGCTCTTGGTCATCTCTTCGATTTCTCTATCGATTCCCGGCCACCACACAAACACTCTGGCTAAGTTTTTCATTTTTACCCCTCCCAGATGACACTCATGAAGCTCATTGAGCACTCTATCCTTCAATTTGGGTGGAATTACTACTCTGGATTCACACATCAAGGTTCCTCTGCACACTGACAGCTGTTCTCTGCTCGGCGAGAATGCTGGCAGCAATGGTTCGCCATGTGCTGGCCATCCCTTCACCGTTAAATCATAGACCCAGGAGAGTGTCGGGTCATTTCGTGTTTCCTTTTCTATGTTTGCATTCGTCACAGGGAGACATTCGACTATGGTCGAGTGGAATATCTCCACTGGATCCACTGCAAGTGCTTCTTCCACTGTCGGCAATGGTAGGCGCTGTTGTGTATGTAATATGTGTGCTACTTTGAACCTATGGACAGGACTGCACTACTTGTTGGGCGTAGTGATACGCAGTACCACTCCTGGCCATAGGGGTATAAATAGTACTGTGGGTACTGATCTCCCCTCAGTTCCCGCCTGTGGGCATGAAGTAAAGACCTATGTATAGTCCCTACCTCCAACCAGTAAAGACCTGTTTTTATTGTTACTCATTAGTCTGTTTTAATTAACTAAATAATTCACAGACTTAACACTGGCGACGAGTCAGGTTCTTACCCTGCGGCAGTTATTCCACGGCAGCTTCGTCCAAAGACAGGACGTTGAAGAGAGGTTTCAATCCTCAACACCCCACTCAAAACTGAAGGGCAGCAGAAATCCTGACAGCTTCCAGCCACTGGAAGTGACAGGCATTAGGACCCTGAAGCCTCCATCAGCTTGTGAACCGGAGTAGAAGACAGGACTGGGGAAGAGAGAGGTATAGGGCGATAGCGATCGGCAGATAAGGGCCGGGCCGCTTTCAAGTGTGAGGCGCAGCCGGGCCATCGATCGCATCCGCTGATAAGGGCCGCACTCGGGGGCTGAAGGGAGACGGCGTCGGGGACGGGTGAAGACCGCCAAGCGCGGGAAAACTGCCATTTTGTGGGCGGAGGACGACGGCAAGAGCGGGAAGCCGCCATCTTTGAGAACAAGTAAAGAAAATAAAATCTGAGAAATTGCAAATCTACAATGCCTAAACACGGGAATATTAGCACCTTTGATAGTGACCTCGAAGATTGGGCCATATATGTTGAAAGAGTAAAAAATTATTGTAAGGCCAATAAAATTCGTGACCAAGATAAAGCTCTAACATTATTAAATTTAATGGGTGCGAAGACATACGGGCAATTGAAACACCTGTTATCACCAGATGAACCGGCGGATAAGACGTTCGATGAGATTGTTACTGTCCTGAAAGAGCATCTAAACCCCACGCCGCTGATGCTAGCGGAACGATTTAAATTTTACGACAGAAGGCAGCTACAGCATGAAAGCAATGCTGAATATTTGCTGGAATTGCGTAAATTAGCGAAATATTGCCAGTTTGGAACGGGACTGACAGAGGCACTTCGAGACAAATTTGTGTGTGGTTTATTTAAACAGGGTACACAAAAGCGACTGCTCGAGGAGAATGAGCTGACGCTTGAGAAGGCGGTCACTATGGCAGCAGCACACGAAGCCGCAGCGAGAGGCACGGCAGTAATGCAGCTACGGTCACCGGAGCTCAGTGCACACAAATTGGGTGTGAGTTCTGGCAAATGTTATCGTTGTGGAAAGACAACGCATGATCAGAACCAGTGTTGGTTTAAAAACCAAGAATGTAGAACTTGTGGTAGGCTTGGACATATAGCTAGAGTATGCAGGTCAGGGAAGAAGACCAGCAACAAGAAGTCACCGCAAGGAAAATACGCAAAGGTACACAAGGTGACCGAACAGGGGTCCGATTCAGACGCTAGCAGTAATGAACTGGCTAGCTTAAGAGTACTCAACGCTGGTAAGGGTGCAGACCTCCAGACAATTTGGGTCACTCTTCAGATAGAAGGAGTCCAAGTAAAACTGGAATTGGACACTGGATCGGCATTGACGGTCATAAATAAGAAAGATTACGGAAAGTTATTCCAACATATTCCCCTACAGGATACGGGGATTATATTGAAAACATACACGGGGCAAAGAGTGTACCCCATCGGGAAAATAGAGGTTGCAGTGGTCCACAAGGGCGAAGACAAATAATGGACTTATATGTGATATCTGAAGGAGGTCCTCCACTACTAGGACGGGAGTGGATTAGGAAAATGAATATGGACTGGCATTTCCTACAAACAATAACGAGTGAGAACTCGGTGAAGATAGTCGGCCCAGACTCTGGAACGGATGATGGTAAGCCCAACTCAGGTGCAAAAGACAAAGTTTCAGCACAGAATTCCACTGAGCAACAACAACATAGTTTAACTGTGGATTCTGAGTCTGGCAAGTCTACTGATGTGCCCATTTCTGAGGGACACCGGGCTCGAACTCAACTCCATTTCAAACTACAACAGCAATTAGAACAAATGCTTCGCCGTTTTGAGCAAGAGTTGAATGCAACGAAAGAGTTCTTTGATATAGAGTTGGAGAATCTGGAAAGACAACAGAAGCAGCTGATGGAGAAAATGGAGCAGGAGCACACAAAACGTCTGATGTCAGAGGAGTTAACGGTCAGCCAACTCCTGCATATGCTGAAGGACAGGACTCTGAAATGGGAAAAACTTGAACACGAACTTCAATATTCAAACGAAAGGGGTTCGGAGCTCTCAAAGGTTATTGGAAGAGCTGAGGTGGCAACACAGACTGAGATGACTGCAACAGAGCAGCCCTTGGATGCCAAAAGTACGCTGACTCACGTCAACGTAGAACAACAGACCGCTGAAACAGCTGCTCCGGTAGAGGGATTGAATAGTCCGATCAATCAATCTCCAAAAGAAGTTGAAGTAGTAAAATCTCAAATGAGGTCATTAGTAAACGACTTGCTGAAAGCCCAGAAAAAGCTGGATGAAGAGGTACGCATGAAGAAGTCTCTTCAGGAAAGATGTCTGGACTTGGAACAAAAGCTGGCTAACGCCCAGCTGGGTATGGAGGAAATAGAAGACCCTCTCGCTGGCCTAGATCAGGACGACACCGAATATTACTATGTCCTGTCCTGCCCAACTTGTAACTTCGACTCCCACCATACAGAAATCATGGAGGAGCACCGAAAGTCTACGGAACATCGGGAGAAGGTGGCTCTACTACGGAAAAAGGAGGGAGAGAAGGAGGAACTGCGCATGCAGCTGGCAGCTGACAGTGGAGCCCAGAGAGTCTCCAAGAAGCAGAAAAGGAAAAGTCGAAACAGAAGATGACCCATCTGAACCATTATTACCTCTACCAGATCACACACGTGGTCCCTCCGAACGGAGCCAATTCAGTTCGGAAGTTCAAACTGTTAAATCCATGGAAGGACTATTGAATGAGTCACTCCAGCAACGTGAACCGACTCCACCACAGAGATTGAATCTGTGAACTGTTTTCCGCAGAGACTGAATCTGTGATCTGTTTTGACATGAAGTTATCTATGTATCTATGTTATTCTGTTATGTAAACCTGAAGTTATATATGTATATATGTTATTACGTTATGTTAAATGGGGAGATGACTGTAAAGCTAGGAAGGGAGGAATGTTGTGTATGTAATATGTGTGCTACTTTGAACCTATGGACAGGACTGCACTACTTGTTGGGCGTAGTGATACGCAGTACCACTCCTGGCCATAGGGGTATAAATAGTACTGTGGGTACTGATCTCCCCTCAGTTCCCGCCTGTGGGCATGAAGTAAAGACCTATGTATAGTCCCTACCTCCAACCAGTAAAGACCTGTTTTTATTGTTACTCATTAGTCTGTTTTAATTAACTAAATAATTCACAGACTTAACAGGCGCGACAATCCATCAGCATTCCCATGCTGTTTAGTTCCTTTGTACTCGATGTCATATTGGTGTGCCCCTAGGAAAAGGGACCACCTCTGTAGCCGTTGTGCTGTCATTATCGGTACGCCCTTCTGAGGGTTGAAAATGGAGACAAGAGGTTGATGATCAGTAAGTAGAGTACATTTCTGACCGTGCAGGTAGTGATTGAATTTCTTCACCCCCCACACCAGGCTGAGGGCCTCTCTGTCAATCTGGGCGTAGTTACGCTCGGCTGAAGTTAACGAGCGTGACGCAAAAGCTATCGGCCTCTCTGAACCATCAAGGAATCTATGTGACAGTACCGCCCCAATGCTGTAGGGAGGCGCATCACATGCCAGTCTAATCGGTAGTGATGGGTTGTAGTGAGCCAATACTTCTCTTGAAGTGATTAGGTCCTTACTCTTCTGAAAGGCCCGCTTACATTCATCGCTCCATTTCCATGCTACTCCCGTTTGTAGTAGGGCGTTCAGTGGGTGCAGAATTGTGGACAAATTCGGCAAAAACTTATGGTAGTAATTCACCAATCCGAGGAATGACCTCAGTTGCGACACATTTTCAGGCGCTGGAGCCTTAACTACCACTTCAATTTTGTCAGGGGACTTATGTAGCCCCTCTTCATCAATCACGTGGCCACAATACGACATCTGTTTCTTAAAAAATTCGCACTTGGGGCGATTGGCTCGTAGCCCATGTTCACGTAGTCTAGTGAGCACCTGCTCTAGGTTGGCAAAGTGTTCACTGTCATCTTCACCTGTCACTAGGATGTCGTCCAAGTAACACTGAGTCCCCGGAATCCCTTGTAGGACTTGTTCCATCGCTCTTTGCCATATCGCCGGAGCTGATGGTATTCCGAATATCAGTCGATTATACTGGTAAAGACCTTTGTGCGTGTTTATCGTGAGATACTTCCTAGAGGATTCTTCAACCTCCATCTGCAAATATGCTTGTGCTAGGTCAATTTTTGTAAAACGCTTCTCTCCAGATAGTGAGGCGAAGATATCTTCTTTCCTTGGAAGAGGATATTGTACTGTGTGAAGGACTGGGTTCACCGTCACCTTGAGGTCCCCACAGATGCGAACCTTCCTTGGCTCCTCAGACTTATTGTTTAACGTTTTCTTCATGACAGGAACGATGGGTGTCGCCCACTCGCTCCAGTCTACCTTAGATAACATGCCTGCATTCTCCAGATTCTCCAGCTCTGCCTCGATGGCTGGGCGAATTGCATATGGTACCGGTCTTGCTTTGAAAAACTTGGGAATTGCATTCTCTTCTATTTTTATCGAGGCGGTTATGCCTTTAAGAGTTCCCAGTTCTTGTTGAAATACCTCTTTGGCGTTAGCTAAGATTGTTGACAATCGTCCAGGAGTGACGTCGTCATCCTTTTTACCAGCCACCGTCAGTGCCTGAATGGAGTGCCAGTCTAAACTTATCTTTCTGATCCATTCACGTCCCAATAACAGTGGTCCACCATCTTGCAGTATGTACAGATACAATTTCTGTATTTCCGTGCCGTTGTATTCGACAGGCACCCTTATTTTTCCTCTGGGGTATAATTTTTGCCCTGTATACGTCTTCAAGACAATGGATGTCTCTTTCAAGGGTATGTGTGAGAATAGCCGCTCGTAGTCTCGTCGATTCATGATGGTTAGAGATGATCCTGTATCCAATTCCATTTTGACTTGGGACCCTGCTATCGTGAGGGTGACCCAAATGGTTCGGTGATCCTCTTTTGCGATTACGTTGTGAAGTTTGAGACAGCTTAGTCTCTTGTTCCCGGATTCACTATCGCTCATCTGGTCTTCGGAACTACTGTCCGTCATCTTTTGTACTTTCCTGTACGGTTCCTTAGTAGCCTTTTTGTTGTCGTTGGTCTTCTTCCTAGACCTGCAAACTCGTGCAATGTGCCCCATCTTTCCGCATTGCCTGCATATTTTGTTCTTGGACCAGCAGTCCTTCAGGTCATGGGTTGTTCTGCCGCAGCGATAACATTTTGCAAATCCCCGTGTCATTTCGTGGGTGCCGTATTCCTGTGGCTTTTGCTGTATTTCCGCAGCTCCCCTTGCAGCTGCTTCGTACGATACTGCCACGCTGCAAGCCTTATCTAGCGTCAGCTCTTTCTCTGAGAGTAACCTCTTCTGGGTTCCTTCACTCAGGAGTCCACAGACAAATTTGTCCCGTAAGGTATCTGCCAGTCCTGCTCCGAACTGGCAGTGCTTTGATAGCTTGCATAGTTCCGTAAGGTAATCAGCATTGCTCTCATCTTTATGCTGATTTCTCCTGTGGAATTTAAATCTTTCTGCTATCAGCAGCGGTGTAGGATTTAGGTGTTCCTGTAGGATAGCAACAATTTCGTTAAAACTCTTCGCCTTCGGTTTAGCTGGAGTAATCAGGTCCCGCAATAGGCCGTACGTTCTTGCGCCCATTAAATTTAGCAGTACCGATGCCTTTTTCTCATTGGCTACTTCGTTTGCCTCGCAATATACCTCGACTCTTTCCACATACGTGGTCCAGTCTTCTATTGCATTATCGAAGGCAGTGATACAGCCAGTCTTCGGCATCTTGGAAATCTAAGATGGCGCCTCCCGCGCTTTGTCTTCTTCCCTGATTTAACAAAATGGCGCCTCCCGCGCTTTCTGTCTTCTCCGCTGTTGCTAGCGCTGTTGCTGGTGTTTTATGCCTTGATGGCGATGCCCTATGGTCTGCGCGCACTTCCCCCCCGTGCTGCTGCTAACGCCACTATCCGCGGTTCCCGTGGCAAACTGCAGCTCCTCGCGGCTTTCTGCGCGTTTAATTTTTATTATTTCCCCATCGTCAGAACAACCCCGCGGGACACTTGCCTCCCTCTTCTCGGGCCTGTACGCTGCCCGGTTTCGTAGCACCGGCCGCGCCCTGTGTGCTTCACCCTCTCTCTCTCTCCTCTTCCCGACAACGCTGCTCGGCCCCGTTACAAAGCCACCCGCTCGAGCTGTAGACCGCCGCAGCCCAGGAAGGATCAGTGTACTACCTGCCACCAGCCCGATTAGCTGAAGCACCATCGACAGGATAACCAAGCCCCGCTCTCGACAGCCTCTCCTGCAAATCTTCAACTCCGCTGACTCAGAGGCGGATGTCCATGGTCGATGGCCGTTTCTTCTGTTTCTTTCTTCCTTCTGGCCTCGACCTTTGATAACTTCGCTTCAGGGATGGATCCCCATGAGGTGGTGCAGACTGTAGGTAAGTTCGTATCTGCTCGTCGCCAGTATTATGTCCGTGTATAATTGAGACACGGACGGCAGGAGTTGGTTATAACAGGTCTTTACTGAATGGAGACAACCTGGAACTACTATGCAAATGTTACTACACAGGCTTATATACAGGGGTGGTCACTACTGGTACTGCAGTATACAGGGGCTGCAGAATATAGTTCCTTCTGCAAAGTACATACACTACAGATATATTTCTTGAGGCTAAAGGGATCAAGGGATATGGGGAGAAGGCAGGGACAGGGTACTGAATTTGGATGATCAGCCATGATCTATTTGAATGGCGGAGCAGGCTCGAAGGGCCGAATGGCCTACTCCTGCTCCTTTCTTCTATGTTTCTTTGTTTCTATTCCCCCCATTCCCCGACACCCCATTCCACCCTCCTCCATTCCCCCCCATTCCCCGACCCCCCATCCCACCCTCCTCCATTCGCCCCCCCATTCCCTCACCACCACAGATGACAGTTTCTATGATTAGAGCCTCCTCCCCCAATGGTCACATCCATTTGGAAAATCAGCCCTTACAGGTCTTTTAGGTAAAAGTAATTGGAATTGTCCATGCTGCCTTTACTCTGCATTAATATTATAGCCACATTTCAGGATGTTTTGACCATTTTTTCACAGAAAGGATTTGTAAAAAAAAGTTACATTTAAGGGTCATTTTTAAAGCAAAGTGTATTCACACAAGTCAAACAAAAAGGCACTGAAATGAAATATGATAAAAAAAAACGAATGAGCTACAATTTGATATTGTTTCTCCAAAGACTATGGGGGAAAAATTGGGTTGATTTGTGCCTCCCGTTAGTGCCCCTGGGGGGACGCTAACAGGGCGCAAAGCCCCTAGTGCCTGGGCGCGGCGCCGCTAACGCCTCCCACGAAATTCAGTGGGAGGTTAGTGTTGTATCCGTGTGTTAATGGAGACACGGAATGCAGGAGTTGGTTTGACAGGTGTTTACTGAACAAAGTCTGGAGGTGAACTAAAAGATACAAGACGCTATACAGGCTTATATACCCGAGTGGTCACTACCGGTATTACAGTACACAGGGGCTCTTAAAGGTACATACACTACAATTCCTCCCCTTTTAGATAATTAGTACATAACATTTTAAGTAATCATTAATTAACATGTTTACAAGAACAATAATCTACACATTTGCTGCAGTTAATCAATTATAAGTCAGTCTCTCTGGAGGCTTCCTGACTCGGTCTGGATAATGCCTCGGTGGTGTAGTAGTTTTCGGTGGTGTAGTAGGTTCTTTTGGCAAGGTCGATTCGGCTTGAATGCCAGTGTCGGGTTCATCTGGTTCCAGTATCACCGGATCGGAGGTAGATATTATGGATATCTCTGCTTCATCATTAGGCGTATAGAGTTGTGGTGTAGGTTGTCACTTTTCGGATGACTCTATGATCTGGTCAGCATGGCGCCTTATTATGCTTTCTCCAATGTCCACGGTATACATCAGCGGTCCTAGTCATGTGCAAATAGTTCCAGGCTGCCATTTCTCGGTACGGTAGTCCCGGGCCAAAACTTATTGACCAATCTGGAAGGTTCTAGTTGGCCATTCATTCATGCCTTGAAATTGCCGGTTCTCTACGTCCCTTCTGATGTTTGGCTTGATCAAATCCAGCCGGCATCTTAGTCTTCTATTGAAAAACATCATGGCGGGAGTTTGGTTTGTAACCACATGTGTTGCATTCCTGTACGCAAACAAGAAGTTATCTACCTTATGTTGTAGATTTATGTCTTCATTACCCATGGCCTTTATGGCCTTCTTGAAGGTCTGAACAAACCTTTCAGCTAATCCATTGGTGGCGGGATGGTATGGGGCGGACGTGTAGTGCTTAACCCCATTGTTTTTTAAGAACTTCCTGAATTCTTCGGACACAAATTGCGGTCCATTATCAGAACAGATCTGTTCAGGCAGCCCATTCCTGGCAAATATGGTCCTTAATACTGTAGTGTATGTAACTGTTCTACCTTTAAGAGAACTATTGTATGTAACCGTCCACCTTTGAGAGAACTATTTTAGGTGTGGCACTACTTTATCTTGGCTGCTGTATACTGTAATACCGATGGTGACCACACCGGTATATAAGTGCTGTGTCAGGATTTATTGGGCAGATTCGCCCTGACCTTCGAATAGTAAAGTCCTGTTAAAGTTACTCTTGTAGTCTGTGTATTAATTCGCCATAATACCTACAGACTTTACAGTGGCGACGAGTTCGATCTTACCCTGCGGCAACAATACTTCCGAAGCAGTTAACGAGCGTCGAGAAGAGGCACCCGCCCTCGTCGTTCCGCTGAGAGAAAACTCGAGTCTGCAGAGCAAGGAAGAAGGAAGAATTCAGACACGAAGCCTTCCATCAGCAACAGGCACTGATTGTCCCTTCTGCCACGGTGGTGAGTGAGCCGATCAGCACGAGAAGCAAGTCAGCCACGGTGACTGTGAGTAAAGGGAAAATAAAAAACAATAAACGGAGGATAAGGGCGGTGAACTCGACCATGGTCGGGGGAAAGGAGCCGGACAGAAGTCGGGCCCAGAGGCGCTGAGACTGGGGCAGCGTGGAGCACGGAAGCCACGGTACAAGCGGGCTGGGAGACGCAACGGCGTCGTGAGACAGCTAGACCGCGACCGGCGAAAAAGGCCGGGCAGCTACCGAGGCCACGAGGCGCTGCGACCGGGATCGTAAGGCGCGGGAAGATATAAAAATAAATAAACCGCGGTGAACTCAGCCGCAGCCGGGGAGGAAAGCACCGGACTGCGAGAGGGCTGGGAGGCGCGATTGGAGTGAAAAAGGCCGGGCAGCGACCGAGGCCACGAAGCGCTGCGACCGGGATCGTAAGGCGCGGGAAGATATAAAAATAAATAAATCGCGGAGAACTCAGCCGCAGCCGGGGAGGAAAGCACCGGACTGCGAGAGGGCTGGGAGGCGCGATTGGAAGCCGCTGAGGGAGAGACAGAGCCCGAGCGAGCGGGAGAGACAGAGCCCGAGCGAGGGAGACTGAGCGAGATCCAGCCCAGCGGCTGAAACTGTTCGCCGTCAACGGGTTGTACCCAGCGCCGGTTGCCCTGCCGAGAAAGGGGAACAAGGAACGCACTGAAGCCGACGCGCAGGCTGCGAACCCCGAAAGCCAGCGGTCGTCGCCCGAGGGAAAAGCTTACCCCTCCCGCCAGGGGAAGAAACGCGGGAAGCCGCCAGTAGGCGGGGAAGAAGACAGAAGCGGGAAACTGCCATTTTGAAAGTGGGCGGGGAAAGAAGACAAGCGCGGGAAACCGCCATTTTGAAAAAAAAAAAGTTAAAGAAATATTTCGTTGTTGTTCTCAGGAAGAGTGTGAAGATGCCTAAGCGTAGTAACATCAACGGTTTTGATTCCGATGTGGAAGATTGGGCCACGTATGTAGAACGCATCGAGATATATTGTAAGGTCAATAAGATAGCAAATTATGACAAAGCTCTAACCTTACTAAACTCAATGGGTGCGAAGACATACGGGTTATTGAAGCATCTTCTATCACCAGCTAAACCGGCGGATCAGTCTTTCGCTAATATTGTTGCTGTCCTGAAGGATCATTTTAACCCCGCACCGCTGATGTTAGCGGAACGATCAAAATTTTACGTGAGAACGCAACGAAAAGAGGAAAGCAACGCGGAGTACCTGGTTGAACTGCGTAGGCTAGCAAAATACTGTCAGTTTGGGGTAAATCTGACAGAGGCACTGAGAGAGAAGTTCGTGTGCGGGATGTCGAAGGAAGGAACACAAAAACGACTGCTCGAAGAGAACGATCTTACACTTGATAAGGCTGTCCTTATTGCAGCATCGCACGAAGCAGCAGCGAGAGGCACGGCGGAAATGCAGCGGAAGACAGCGGTACTCAGTGTGGATCAAATGACTTCGGGTACAACGAAATGTTATCGTTGTGGGAAGACAACACACGACCAGAACCAATGCTGGTTTAAAAACCAGGAATGTAGAAAATGTGGCAAGCTTGGTCACATAGCTAAGGTATGCCGGTCAGGAAAGAAGACCAGCAATAATAAGTCACTGCAGAAGAAGTACAGAAAGGTACATAAGGTGACTGGGAAGAGTCCAGATGAACAGAATTCGGACTCAGACTCCAACAGCAAGGAACTGGGTAGTCTGAGGATTCACAATGTGAGTAAAGAAGCTGACTGACAAACTATCTGGGTCACACTACAGATTGCAAAAGTCCAAGTGAAGATGGAAGTGGACACCGGATCGGCGTTGACGGTCATGAATAAGCAAGATTACAAAAAGTTATTCAAACATATTCCCCTACGGGATACGGAGATAGTATTGCAGACATACACGGGGCACAGAGTATACCCCATCGGAAAGATAGAAGTCAAGGTGAGATACAAGGACAAAGATCACCAAGGGATGGACATGTATGTGCTGCCCAAGGGAGGTCCACCACTTCTGGGACGGGAGTGGATCAGGAAAATAAAGATAGACTGGCATTCACTAAACACAATGACGGTAGATTCCGGAAAGGAAGATGTCAAACCTGAACGGTTGTCCAGAATATTGGACGAAGCTAAAGAGGTATTCCAGCAAGGACTGGGAACACTGAGAGGAATTAAAGCAAAAATCAAGGTTGCAGAACATGCAAGCCCAAAATTTTTCAAAGCCAGATCGGTACCTTACGCGATACGACCTACTGTGGAGGCAGAATTGGAAGAGCTTGAATGTTCAGGGGTACTGTCTAAGGTGGACTGGAGTGAGTGGGCCACGCCCATTGTGCCCGTCATGAAGTCTTCATCAAGTAACAAGCCAGGGGGACCGGGAAAGGTCCGCATCTGCGGAGACTTCAAGATCACAGTTAATCCGGTGCTTCACACGGTACAATACCCGCTCCCGCGGATTGAGGATATCTTTGCTTCATTGTCTGGCGGGAAACACTTCACCAAGATAGACCTGGCACAAGCATACTTACAAATGGAAGTCGAGGAAGAGTCGCGCCAGTATCTCACAATCAACACGCACAGAGGCTTGTATCGTTATAATAGACTGGTTTTTGGAGTAGCTTCGGCTCCAGCAATTTGGCAGAGGGCCATGGAGCAGGTCTTACAGGGTATTCCAAGCACGCAGTGTTACTTGGACGATATCCTGATTACGGGAGAAGACGAGGAGGAACACCTCACAAATTTGAAACTGGTGCTCACCAGGTTGAAGGAATATGGCCTTCGAGTTAATCGCCAGAAATGCGAGTTCTTCCAGAAACGGATCTCGTACTGCGGTCATGTCATTGACCAAGAGGGGCTGCACAAGTCACCTGACAAGATAGAAGCTGTCGTGAAGGCCCCCGCTCCGGAAAATGTATCACAGTTGAGATCGTTTCTGGGGTTGATTAATTATTACCACAAGTTTCTGCCAAATCTATCCACGGTGCTGCATCCGCTGAATGCTCTGTTGCGGAAAGAAGTACCATGGAAGTGGAGCGAGGACTGTAAGAAGGCCTTTCGCAGAAGCAAGGCATTGATTACCTCTGAGGAAGTGTTGGCTCATTTCAACCCAACGTTACCTCTTCGTCTAGCTTGTGATGCTTCCCCTTATGGAATTGGAGCAGTACTTTCACACAAGTTACCAAATGGCTCGGAAAGGCCAGTCGCATTTGCGTCCCGATCATTGACCTCCGCTGAGCGAAATTATGCTCAGATAGATAGGGAGGCCCTCAGCCTTGTGTGGGGAGTAAAGAAATTCAATCATTACCTGCAGGGCAAGAAGTTCACATTACTGACAGACCACCAGCCGTTGGTGTCCATATTCAACCCTAACAAGGCCGTTTCCACTATGACAGCGCAAAGGCTACAGAGGTGGTCCGTGTTACTTGGGGCACACCAATATGACATCAAATACAAAAGGTCCAAACAGCATGGAAATGCTGATGGGTTATCGCGCCTACCGTTGCCAGTAGTAGAAGAGGCGGCTACAGTGGACCCGGTAGAGATGTTCCACTCATCCATAGTGGAATGTCTACCAGTAACAAATTCGATGATCGAAAATGAAGCAAGAAATGACCCGACTCTCTCACGAGTCTACGATTTAACAGTGGAGGGATGGCCAGCACATGGCGAACCAACGCTGCCCACATTTTCGCAAAGGAAAGAACAGCTGTCAGTGTGCCGAGGAACCTTGATGTGTGGATCTAGAGTGGTGATTCCACCCAAACTTCAGCAGAAGGTGCTAAAGGAGCTTCACGAGGGGCATCTGGGTGGAGTGAAAATGAAGAACCTAGCAAGAGCGTTTGTGTGGTGGCCAGGTATTGATGGAGACATCGAAGAAATAACCAAGAGCTGTCTAGGATGCCAGAAGGTCCAAAACGCGCCACCACAAGCTCCTCTGCATCCATGGGAGTGGCCCTCATCTCCTTGGCAAAGGGTACACGTCGACTTTGCTGGTCCATTTATGGACTCAATGTTTCTAATCGCGGTGGATGCACACTCCAAGTGGCCGGAGGTAATAAAGATGTCCTCCACCACCACGGAAAAAACCATCACAGTATTAAGGACCATATTTGCCAGGAATGGGCTGCCGGAACAGATCTGTTCTGATAATGGACCGCAATTTGTGTCCGAAGAATTCAGGAAGTTCTTAAAAAGGAATGGGGTCAAGCACTACACGTCAGCCCCATACCATCCCGCCACCAATGGATTAGCTGAAAGGTTTGTCCAGACCTTCAAGAAGGCCATAAAGGCCATGGGTAATGAAGACATCAACCTACAACATAAGGTAGATAACTTCTTGTTGGCGTACAGGAATGCAACACATGCGGTCACAAACCAAACTCCCGCCATGATGTTTTTCAATAGAAGACTAAGATGCCGGCTGGATTTGATCAAGCCAAACGTCAGAAGGGACGTAGAGAACCGGCAATTTCAGGGCATGAATGAAAGGCCAACTAGATCCTTTCAGATAGGTCAACAAGTTTTGGCCCGGGACTACCGTACCGAGAAATGGCAGCCTGGAACTATTGGGAAAAGGCTAGGGCCGCTGATGTATACCGTGGACATTGGTGACAGCATAATAAGGCGCCATGTTGACCAGATCATAGGGTCATCCACAAAGGACCAACCTACTCCACAACCTTACACGGCTAATGTTGAAGCAGAGATACCCAGAGCACCTACCTCCGATCTGGTAATACTGGAATCAGATGAACCTGACACTGTCCTTCAAGCCGAATCGACCTTGCCAGAAGAACTTACTACCCCGCCGAAAACTACTACACCACCGAGGCGTTATCCGGACAGAGTCAGGAAGCCTCCAGAGAGACTGAATCTGTGAACTGTTTTGCATAAGTTGTATATATGTTATGATGTTATGTTAATGGGGAATAAGTATGTTGTAAGCTAAAAAGGGAGGATTGTAGTGTATGTAACTGTTCTACCTTTAAGAGAACTATTGTATGTAACCGTCCACCTTTAAGAGAACTATTTTAGGTGTGGCACTACTTTATCTTGGCTGCTGTATACTGTAATACCGATGGTGACCACACCGGTATATAAGTGCTGTGTCAGGATTTATTGGGCAGATTCGCCCTGACCTTCGAATAGTAAAGTCCTGTTAAAGTTACTCGTGTAGTCTGTGTATTAATTCGCCATAATACCTACAGACTTTACAAATACTGTGATGGTTTTTTCCATGGTGGTGGAGGACATTTTTATTACCTCCGGCCACTTGGAGTGTGCATCAACCGCGATTAAGAACATTGAGTCCATAAATGGACCAGCAAAGTCGATATGTACCCTTTGCCATGGAGATGAGGGCCACTCCCATGGATGTAGAGGGGCTTGTGGTGGGGCGTTTTGGACCTTCTGGCATCCTAGACAGCTCTTGGTCATTTCTTTGATGTCTGCATCGATACCTGGCCACCACACAAACGCTCTGGCTAGGTTCTTCATTTTCACTCCACCCAGATGCCCCTCGTGAAGCTCCTTTAGCACTTTATCCTGGAGTTTGGGTGGAATCACCACTCTGGATCCACACATCAAGGTTCCTCGGCACACTGACAGCTGTTCTCTTCTTTGCGAGAATGCTGGCAACAGTGGTTCGTCATGTGCTGGCCATCCCTTCACCGTTAAATCGTAGACTCGTGAGAGAGTCGGGTCATTTCTCATTTCCTTTTCAATGGTAGAATTTGTTACTGGTAGACATTCCACTATGGTTGAGTGGAACATCTCCACTGGGTCCACTGTAGGTGCCTCTTCTACCGTTGGCAACGGTAGGCGCGATAAACCGTCAGCATTCCCATACTGTTTTGATCCTTTGTATTCTATGTCATATTGGTGTGCCCCTAGGAAAAGGGACCACCTCTGTAGCCTTTGCACTGTCATAATGGGAACGCCCTTTTTAGGGTTGAATATGGAGGCGAGGGGTTGATGGTCAGTCAACAAGGTAAATTTTTGTCCGTGTAGGTAATGGTTGAATTTCTTCACTCCCCACACCAGGCTGAGTGCTTCCCTGTCGATCTGGGCATAGTTACGCTCAGCTGAGTTCAATGAGCGTGACGCAAAAGCTATCGGCCGCTCCGAGCCATCAGGGAATCTATGCGATAATACCGCTCATACGCCGTAAGGGGATGCATCGCACGCCAGTCTGATTGGCAGTGATGGGTTGTAATGAGCCAACACTTCCTTGGACGTGATCAAGCCTTTGCATTTATGGAAGGCACGTTTACAGTCTTCGCTCCATTTCCAAATTACTCCCGTTTGTAGCAGTGCGTTAAGAGGGTGCAGAACAGTTGATAAGTTCGGTAAAAATTTATGATAGTAATTTATCAATCCCAGGAACGACCTTAATTGTGAGACATTTTCAGATGCTGGGGCTTTTATGACCGCTTCAATTTTTTCAGGTGACTTATGCAACCCTTCTTCGTTAATTATATGGCCACAATATGATATTTGTTTCTGGAAACATTCGCACTTGGGGCGATTTGCTCGTAGGCCCCGTTCTCTCAGCCTAGTGAGCACCTGCTCCAAATTGGCAAGGTGCTCGTTGTCGTTTTCTCCTCTTACAAGGATGTCGTCTAGGTAGCATTGAGTCCCCGGAATCCCTTGCAGGACTTGCTCCATAGCTCTTTGCCAAATAGCTGGAGCTGATGCTACTCCGAAAACCAGTCGATTGTACTGGTATAGGCCTTTGTGTGTGTTTATCGTGAGATACTTTTTAGAGGCCTCCTCAACCTCCGTCTGTAGATATGCCTGTGCCAAGTCAATTTTGGTGAAACGTTTCCCTCCGGATAGTGAGGCGAAAATATCTTCTATCCTCGGAAGAGGATACTGTACCGTGTGAAGGACCGGGTTTACAGTCACCTTGAAGTCCCCACAGATACGAATTTTTCTCTGTTCTTCAGATTTATCATTATTCAATGTTTTCTTCATGACCGGGACGATGGGTGTTGCCCACTCGCTCCAATCTACCTTGGATAACACGCCTGCCTTTTCCAAATTCTCCAGCTCTGCCTCGACTGCTGGACGAATTGCGTATGGTATCGGCCTTGCCTTAAAAAACTTGGGAATTGCCGCATCTTCTACTTTTATTGAGGTGCTGACGCCTTTCAAGGTTCCTAGTTCCTGTTGAAACACTTCTTTGGTGTTGGCCAAGATGTCTTTTAATCGTTCAGGTATGATGTCATCATCATTTTTTTTCTTACTGGTCACCGTCAGTGCCTGAATGGAGTGCCAGTCTAAACATATCTTCCTGATCCATTCACGTCCCAACAGCGGTGGACCACCACCTTGCAGAACGTATAAATATAACTTCTGTATTTCCTTGTTGTTGTATACAACAGGCACCCTTATTTTCCCTCTGGGGTATACTTTCTGCCCCGTATATGTCTTCAAGATAATGGATGTGTCTTTCCAAGGTATATGCGGAAATAGCCGCTCGTAATCCCGTCGACTTATGACGGTCAGAGCTGATCCTGTATCTAGCTCCATTTTAACTGGGGACCCCGCTATCATGAGGGTAACCCAAATGGTCTGGTAATCTTCTTTGGCAATTACATTATGTAATTTGAGACAGCTTAGTCTCTTGTTTCCGGAGTCGCTATCGCTCTTCTGGTCTTCGGAGCTACTGTCCGTCATCATTTGTACCTTTCTGTACTTTTCCTTATTGATTTTTTTTCTGTCAGTGGATTTTTTGTTTCCAGATCGGCATACACGTGCAATGTGTCCCATCTTTCCGCATTGCCTGCATGCTTTGTCCTTGAACCAGCAGCCCCTCTGGTCATGGGTGGATCTGCCGCAGCGATAACATCTCTCGAAACCCCGTGTCATTTCATGGGTGCCGAAGTCCTGTGGCTTTTGCTGTATCTCTGCAGCTCCTCTTGCTGCTGCTTCATATGATACAGCCACACTGAAAGCCTTGTCCAGTGTCAAATCTTTCTCAGAAAGTAACCTTTTCTGTGTTCCTTCACTTAGGAGACCACAGATGAATTTGTCTCGTAGAGAATCTGCCAGTCCTGCCCCGAATTGGCAGTGCTTTGACAGCTTTCTTAATTCGGTGAGGTAATCAGCGTTACTTTCATTCTTGTGCTGATTCCTCCTGAAGAATTTGAATCGTTCCGCTATCAGCAGCGGTGTTGGGTTTAAGTGCTCCTGTAGGGTATCAACAATCTCCTTAAAATTCTTGTCCATCGGTTTGGCTGGAGTGATTAAGTTTCGTAACAGCCCGTATGTCCTTGCGCCCATCAGATTTAGAAGTACCAATGCCTTTTTATCATCTGCTACTTCATTCGCTGTGCAATATACCTCCACTCTTTCCACATATGTGGTCCAATCCTCTATATCACTATCGAAAGCAGTAATATTGCCAGTCTTAGGAATCCTGAAAATCAAAAATGGCACCTCCCGCGCTTTCCTTTTTCCCCTGCCGAGAAAAAATGGTGCCTCCCATGCTTTCCCGCCGCTGCCGCTGCTGACAACGCTGTTCTTCGTGGTTTTTATTTACACAGATATTTTTAATAGTTGGAGACTCGTTCCCGCCGGACTCTCTGGGACTTTTCCCCCCCTCTGCTTGGTCCGAATGCCGACCTGCTTTGCAGCGCCGGCCGTCTCCCGAGTGCTCCACCCTCCATCTCTGTTTGCCTCCGCCTTCCGAATCGCTGCTCGGCCCCGCTGCAGAGCCACCCGATCGAGCCCCAGCCCGCCGCCCAGGAAGGATTAGTGCAGTACCTGCCACCAGCCCGGCTAGCTGGTGAACTCACAGTTTTTTTTTCTTCAACCTTCGTCTGAGGAATCGATCTCCTTGAGGTGCTGCCAAATTGCAGGTAAGTCCATTTCCAATTCGTCGCCACTGTTGTATCCGTGTGTTAATGGAGACACGGAATGCAGGAGTTGGTTTAACAGGTGTTTACTGAACAAAGTCTGGAGGTGAACTAAAAGATACAAGACGCTATACCGGCTTATATACCCGAGTGGTCACTACCGGTATTACAGTACACAGGGGCTCTTAAAGGTATATACACTACAATTACTGGTGGCGGTAACCGGTAGCGCCCCGCAGTGCTGCGCCTCAGGCGATGACGTCATCGCCGTGCGCAGCACTCCGGCCGCAAATGTCAGTCGCGCCCCCTGACCTACCACCGGACGATATGTCCGACAGGGTCAGGGTGGTGTTTTTTCAGTGGTGTTTTTGAGTGCCGGGCTGTTTTCCCAGCTCCCTGCAGCAGGGCCCTGGTGTGTGCAGCACTAGGCTCCTCCTCTTTAATCAGGAGAGGGAGGCCTGCAATACTGCATTGCTATGTACTGATGCACATGGCGCAGTTGCAAGTAGTGCCGCGATATTCAATGGTAACGCCCCAGGAAGGAGGGGGAGCGCTTCCAGTAGTTCCCTGCTTCCTGCTTGGGGCGCTACCACTGAAGTTATGATGCAGGGGTGCTAACTTTTTCAGGGAACTAAAAGTAGTGCCCTGGCAAAGTTAGCGCCCAAAGGGGGCGCCACCGAATTTTCCCCCTATAAATTATAAGCAATTCATTAAACTGTCCTGGCATTTGATAAACGGCTCACACCCACTGAGTTGGGAAATCTCTGGTCCCAGGCATTCGGCAGGGATTGATTGACATGGACCCTGCTTTTGGATTGTGCAAGCAGGGAGGTAAAAAAACAAAGACACAACATACAGACGATCAGTCATGTTTTTAAACAGAATGTGGCATGGGCAAGCTCCCATATATAGGAGTTATTTTAGGTCAATCCACTGATATGGGAAAGTGTAGTGTGTTCTTTATTTTTGTATTATGACATAAAGAGAAGTTATATTGGTTCAATTAAGTGAGTCTGATCATAACTGTTGCTCTGTAAGCTCACTTGCTATGAGATAAAAAAAGGCTTAATGATTCATATCTAGCTTTATCTTATGAGGTGTTATCTTAGTCTTCCTTTAAAAAGATTGAAGAAACACATGTGAGGAAACATGCATAAGCCCCGATATCAAGTTCATTTTTACATCTGTTGGGTTATGTTATCATATAAGTAGATATTGGGCAGTGTGAGTCAACTCTGGTATATAAGGGGCATGAATTCCACTTATGGGAGCAACTGACACCACTGAACCTGAGAAGATATCGATAGACGACCCTAAACTTGTAACAATTGCACTAGATGATCTCGACATACTGGAGCCTTTCAAGCGAACATTTCAGTAGCAGCACTGACTATACCTTACGTATTGTGTTGGGAATCAATAACTGACTAGGTAACTTTGCTGCATGGATTTCTTAGCAAAGACATTTTGCATCAGTTTTATTGTATACTAGCAGGGGGTGCCCGGCATTGCCAGGGCAATTTTGGGGGGCGCGGTGTCCGTGCCGGTGTCTGTCCCCTGTCGTTGAGCTTCATAGGGGATTGCGCGGTTGATGGGCGGCAGCTGCAGTTGGCGCGGTGGTTGAGTGTCTGGGGCCTAGCGCTTGAGGCCCGGCCGGGCTGTAGGGGCGGGGCGGAGCTGAGCTGAGCTCCCCCGCGGGTGGCGCGGTTGACGGTCGGCTGCTGCCGATGACCCGCCCGCTGTGTGGAAACTCACCTGCAGCTCCCGGAGTGGAAATGTGGGGGTCTGTTTGGCTGGTGGTGTCCCTGTGGGGATGAAAAAAATGGCAGCGAAGTTTAGGGAGACTGGAGGATTAGGTGCCGCCCGTGATGCACTGATTGGTCAACGATGAGGTGAGTGAACTGTAGGATTGGTCAAGCAGCACGTCAGTCAACGTTAATGAGAGGTATGATTGGTCAACCGCTAATGAGTGGATTTTTGAGTATTTTTGAACGTTTTTTGTAAACTGTCCAAACAATTTTTGTCTGACGAAAAAGTAAATATGCCTACGAGAGTCCCCTAACGATAAGCTTTCTTTCGATATAACATACGTGTAGGTACGCTGTATAACTTTTGATTGTATAGCCGGACAGACAAAAATGCAATGTACTGTTTTATATATACTAGCTAGGGGGCCCAGCATTGCCAGGGCTTTTTTGGGCCTGGTCGATGTCTGGGCCGGGAGCCTGGGACTGGATTTGGGCTGTCGGCAGTTGGAGAAGCCTAGGCCGCGGGGCCTCGGGTATTTTCCACTGTTTTTTAACCTAAACATTTCTAGCTTTTAATACCTTCAAAGATGAAAGTTAAAGTACTTATAAAACATTTTTGGTAAATCTTATTTTTTTTGAAAAAGATACTGACCTCGATTACCATATTTTTAGCTTCAGGCCTGGCTGGTGTATAATGGCTGCCAGATCCCTGAGCTGAGAATGATTAGTCCCGCCCACACATGCACCGATTGGTCAACCATCAGGTGACTGAACTGTAGGATTGGTCAATCATCACGTCACAGGATTGGTGAACCTTGACGTCACTCAATGCTAATGAGTGGATAATGAGTGGAATTTTGAGGGTTTTTTGGATACCGTCGGCACAATTTTTATCTGAGCAAAAAGTAAATATGCTTATGACCATTCCGGAATCGTAAGCTTTCTTTTGATGTAACACACGTGTAGATACGCTCTGTAACTTTTGAGTGTATAGCCGGACAGACAGACAGACAGACAGATGGAAGGACAGATCAACCGCTTTTATATATAGACTAGCTGGAGTGCCCGGCGGTGCCGAGGCTTTTCGAGGGCATGTTGTTGTTGGAAGAGAGAGAGAAAGCGACTGGGGGGAAGAGAGAGAGCGACTGGGGGAAGAGAGAGAGCGACTGGGGGGAAGAGAGAGAGCGACTGGGGGAAGAGAGAGCGACTGGGGGGAAGAGAGAGAGCAACTGGGGGAAGAGAGGGAGAGACTGGGGGGAAGAGAGAGACTGGGGGAAGAGAGAGAGAGAGAGAGAGACTGGGGGGGAAGAGAGAGAGTGACTGAGGGGAAGAGAGAGAGCGACTGGGGGGAAGAGAGAGAGCGACTGGGGGAAGAGAGAGAGCGACTGGGGGAAGAGAGAGAACGACTGGGGGCAAGAGAGAGCGCGACTGGGGGGAAGAGAGAGAGCGACAGGGGGAAGAGAGAGAGCGACTGGGGGGAAGAGAGAGAGCGACTGGGGAAGAGAGAGATTGATGGGGGAAGAGAGAGAGCGACTGGAGGGAAGAGAGAGAGCGACTGGGGGAAGAGAGAGAGCGACTGGGGGAAGAGAGAGAGCGGGGGGGAGGGGAAGGGAGGGGGGAAGGGGGAGGGGGGAAGGGGGGAGGGGGGAAGGGGGAGGGGGAGGGTGGAGGGGAGGGGAGAGGGGGAGGGAGGGGAGGGGAAGGGGGAGGGAGGGGAGGGGAGGGGAGGGGAAGGGGGATGGAGGGGGAGGGGGGTGGAGCGGGAGGGGGTGTGGAGGGGGGAAGGGGGAGTGGAGAGGGAGGGGGAGGGGGTGAAGGGGGAGGGGAGGGGGTAGGGGGGAGGGGGTGTGTGGGGGTGAAAGGTGGGTGTGAAGGTTGTGGGGGGGAAGGGTGTGGGGGGGAGGGGGAAGGGAGAAGGGGGGGGAGGGAGAAAGGCGGGGAAGTGAGAAAGGGAGGGGGGAAGGGAGAAAGGGAGGGGGAAGGGAGAAAGGGAGGGGGGAAGGGAGAAAGGGAGGGGGAGGGAGAAAGGCAGGGGGGGAAGGGAGAAAGGGGGGGGGAGAAAGGGAGGGGGGAGAAAGGGAGGGGGGGAAGGGAGAAAGGGAGGGGGGAAGGGAGAAAGGGAGGGGGGAAGGGAGAAAGGGAGGGGGGGAAGGGAGAAAGGGAGGGGGGAGGGAGAAAGGCAGGGGGGAAGGGAGAAAGGGAGGGGGGAGAAAGGGAGGGGGGGAGAAAGGGAGGGCGGTTGCCAGCAGACCCTCTCCCCTCTGCCGGCGATGGCTCCGCGGAGCTCCGTGCCGCCCCACGCATTGACATGGCCCAGCCGAGCGCAGTGCCCCGGTCAGCCCGAGCCCTGCCCCACGCCCTCCCGAGCCCCGCCCCACGCCCTCCCGAGCCCCGGCTTCAAGACCGCCGATTGCGGCTGGGGCTGTGAGAGAGGACCGGGCCCGGTTGCCGGGGTAACCCTTCCCCCCCTTCCCGCTCTCCCGAGCACCGGCCTCCCGAGCACCGGCCTCCCAAGCCCCGCCCTCCCGAGCCGCGGGGGGGAAGGAGGGAGAGAGAGAGCCGCCGCTCCTCCGGTCGATGTGTCGCAGGCCGACCCCTGATGAACGCCCGATCAGCTGAGCCCAAGCCCCGCGGTGACTGCAACTCACCTCCCACTGGGCTCCCTCCCGCCCCGCCAGCCTTTACCAAAATGGCGGCGATGGCCACGCTCGGCCCAGTCCCGCGCCGCCAGCCTTTACCAAGATGGCGGCGATCGCGGGGCGGGCCCAGTAGGAGGGGCGGTGCCTAGCTCGGGTGTGGCTGGGCAACAGAGGCCCAGGCTTCCAGGCCTGTAAAAACAGTGAAAGGTAGGAAAATTATAGAGGTTAGAGAAAAGATGTACAAATTAATTAACTTTTTTTAAAAAGAATTTGTGTTTTAAAAGCAACTTTTTTTTTGCTGGAAATGTAGATTTGAAAAGAAACACGCAGAAAGCGGGAAAAAGAAACAAAGAGTTTGGAATCAAGATGGCGGCTACTCACCCCGGTTCAGAATGATTAGGCCCACCCACACACGCACCGATTGGTCAACCGTCAGGTGACTGAAGTGTAGGATTGGTCAATCGTCCTGTCGCTCGACTCTAGGACGGCCCGCCCACACGCGCAACGAACCCGCCCCCATGACGCAGCGATTGGTCGACCGTCGGGTCACTCGACTGTACGATTGGTCGGCCTTGACGTCACTCGATGCTAATGAGCGGATAATGAGCGGAATTTTGAATAATGAGCGGATAATGAGCGGAATTTTGAACGTTTTTTGGATACCGCGGGCGCAATTTTTGTCCCACCGAAAAGTAAATACGCTTATGACCGTTCCGGAATGGTAAGATTTCTTTTGATGTGACGCACATGTAGGTATGCTCTATAACTTGAGAGTGCATAGCTGGACAGGCAGACAGACAGACAGACAGACAGAAGGACAGAAGTACCGCTTTATATATAGAGATAGATTTACCATGGATGGGGACTACTGCATGCATTTAATTGGGCCCTATTGGAATGGACAGATAAGCATTCTCAGCTTTGACATTGAGGCTAGCTTTACAATTATAATTTAACACTGAATACAATCACAAGCTAAGGGACAGCAGGAGGAAGGTTTCAAATAATGTTTGAAATATGTTTGAACTTGTGGAATGTAAGTATGACTTGACAATAAAAAGGGACTAGGTGGTCTGGGGACAGACTTGGTGACATGGGGGTAATAAAAAATCAGAGCATCTGAAGGATGCTTGAAACTATTTAAGAATGGTTCTCAGTTCAATATTTCAAGGCCATTTTGTGTCCCAGCAGTTGTCTGGGTCAAAACCTGTGAGATGCCTGTCCTCACTTTAGTTTCTTTTATTTAGTTCCTGGGATGTGGGTGTCGCTGGCAAGGCCAGCATTTATTGCCCATCCCTAATTGCCCTTGAGAAGGTGGTGGTGAGCTGCCTTCTTATATCGCTGCAGTCCGTGTGGTGAAGGTACTCCCACAGTGCTGTTAGGGAGGGAGTTCCAGGATTTTGATCCAACGACGATGAAGGAATGGCGATATATTTCCAAGTCAGGATGGTGTGTGACTTGGAGGGGAACTTGGAGGTGGTGGTGTTCCCATGCGCCTGCTGTCCTTGTCCTTCTAGGTGGAAGAGGTCGTGGGTTTGGGAGGTGCTGCTGAAGAAGCCTTGGTGAGTTGCTGCAGTGTATCTTGTAGATGGTACACACTGCAGCCACGGTTGCGCTGGTGTTGGAGGGAGTGAATGTTTACGGTGGTGGATGAGGTGTCAATCAAGTTGCCACTGGCTGCACATTGTAATACATTAGGTCAGAGTGGCCAAGGGTTTTTGTCTTCTAGACCACTTAATTATGTACCATGGAGCCTTTGAGCCACCTAGAAAGTTTATTTCAATGTTTCCATTAATTTACATATATCCCAAGCTGTAGATACTGTAGGATTCGCAAAATGTCCACATTTCCCCAATGTTATTAATAAAAGGGATCCTATGGACAATTTAAAAAGAGTACCCAAAGATGGCGTCCGCACCTCATGACCAAAAGCCTGTAAGGTTTTAAAAGCTTGGACTCTGCAGCTCAGAACAAGCAGCTTTGGGAAATCGAAACTTAAAATGCATTTCTGTGAAAAGGACTTTTGTGTTTGAAGGACCAGACAGCTAAGCAAACATTTGAATATGCATTCTCGTCAAATTGGAACAGTTCAACCCAGTTAGGCCTAAACATGAGGCCATTAGTTTGTCCACATAAATAATCGGAAACAGCTTAAGGAAGCCATCAAGGCTGGACAGGCCGATCAAAATGCATTAATGACAATACAGCCCGGACATCAGGCCATTAGGTGCGATAAACGGCCATCTAAAACCAGTTATTTTAGGTTGGTACAATCATTTAAAACAGCCCGCCAAAAGTGAAACAATGGACTGACCTGATTTGGCGTGCAGATAAGGAGCCATCGAAAGGAGTATAACTGTAGGCCCTTAGTAGCAATCTCGCTCTGCTGGCTCTCTCCTCCTGACTCTGACCTCTCGCCTGGTCTTGGGCTACCGCCGCTCGCACTCACGCCCTGGCCTCATGGCGGGTTCTCTTCTCGCTCCCCGCATTGTGCAAGCAACCAAGGACATCCATACCAACAGCAGGGGAGGGGAACGAGACGCGAGTCCAAAGTCACCCAGGACACCCGGGCCACGAGAGAGGGCAGAGGAAACGAGGTGAGACGAACCGAGACGAAGAGTAAGGTAGACCCGACAAAGAGCAGAGAAGGGCAGCAGAAGACGTATTAATTAAGACCGAGCGCCGAGTTATAAGCTGACGCTCAAGGAAGAAAACATCTGAGGACAGTGAGACTAAGTTGGTTGGGCGAACACTGCAAATAAGCTGGCGCTTGGGGGTGGGGGGGGAGAATCTTGTTGAACACTGCGAACAAACGCAGGTGTACACGCCACAACGAATATACTGGCGTTTGACGCTTGGGTAGTAAAATCTAAGCAGTGAAGACTGCCAATCATCTCATTGACGCAACGTTACTGCCAACGACCGCCCGAGGGAGAAGAAGAGAACCTATCACGACGAGATGACGACGGTAGCTGAGGAGAAGAAAGGTGTGTCGCAGCAGTGGCTCCAGCACCGCGCTCTGAGACCACGTGGCGACGGAGTACCCCAAAGGACAGCAGCCCAAACCTCAAAACTCGCGATTGCTAAAACAACAGGTTTTGCTTTGGATTGGTGAGCATGAATTCCTGGCCCCTCATAGCTTAATCTAGTTAGGTATAGGGGTGGGATAAGGATAAGGGGATTGTTAAAGTAATTGTTTTTCCCTCGATGTGCCGTGTGTCCCCCATTCCCTGTATAAGTATATAGTTATAGTGTTATATGCCTGTAATTGTTTCTCTACCAGTAATTTTCTCATAAGACTGTGTTTTCGTTTTCTGTTTTAATAAAATCTTGGTTTTCTTACACCAAACCACCTGTCTACTCGAGTCTTTCTGTATCACCGCCTGTACCTAAGTCCGGTGGCTAGAACCCAGGGGTGTGGGAGCGATTCGAACCACTCACAGGCAGTCAGGGGCATAATTGACTGGGCGCACGCGCCACCCGCCACCCACTACAATACTAAGGGTTCGAAATTCATTACAGCCAAGGAATGGGCGGTGTCAGTAGAAAAGTTGGAGAATTAGCGCCGGCGCTAATGCTTTAGACTGCACGCAAAATTTGTGCTCACTGCTGAAAAAAATGATTGGAGTCCTAATTCAAGTCTTTAAGCCCAAGCTCATTGGCATTACACTTAAAGGGTGGCATAGTCTAATTGCAAGTCATGATTGCCACAGGCTTTTTTCAGTACTTTTTTCATTGATGCTGCAGAACCTCATTCTCAGCATTGCTGGCTGTGCAGCTGCCTCAGCAAGCAGAAGCAGAAGCGGAAGCAAAAGGACTGAACCAGTTGTACTTCTTTAGAGGATAGTATAGTAGCGGGATCTGGACAGGGTGAGGCACCGGGGACGAGTGGGCTGCAGCAAGGCCAGGGGAAAGGGTAGCTCGGGGGCCTGCTCCCCAGAGGGCGAGTTTGCGTGCGAGTTCTGCTGCACAGGACTCAGATGAGGACCTCGATGGGGAGGCCTTCAGAAGAAGGGTGATGGGCATGCACACGGAGATAATAGGGGCAATGGCAAGGGTGCCCGAGAGCCTCTCGGCAATGGTAAGGAGCATGGAGGAGTCCGCCTCCAACATTGCACAAGGCTCTGCGCACACCATCATTTCCAGTCTACAAAGGATGGTGGACTCCACGCCCCAGGGAGAGAGCCTGCAGATTCTCCGATGAAGCATTGGAGGCATTGGTTTTTGCTGTGGAGAGACGGAGGGCGGTGCTGTACCCGGCAAGTGGCAGGAGGCCCTCGGTGCAAATCTTCCTCACCACGAGAAGGAAGGTAGCCCAGCAGGTCTCGGGCAGCACTGTGGTCCCCAGGACCGACACACAGTGCAGGAAGAAATTTAACTACCTCACTCGGGTGGTCAGGGTGAGTGAATGCCTCAACAAATGCTACATACCAGCATCTGAACCTCAGTCTTCACACACTGCTCAAAGCACCACGCTCCCAGCACTCACCCGCCAACAATCTCTACCTACCAACACTCACAGCCACATCTCACACCTTGCACACAATGACAGCTATTCAACTATTGCAGGCACATCGCCGTAACACATTGCTCCACATCACTCACACACTTTCCTTTCTCTTGCAGGCCAAGGTGGCTCACAACAGGAGGGAGCAGGAGCGCACAGGTGGAGTGGGGGGACAAGCCAACCACTGTCTGAGCTGGAGACTCGAGTGCTGCAGATTATTGGGCACCAGGTGGTGGGCGCCGTGGCCACCGGCGACGTTGACCCCCTTGGGGACAACAACGGTATGTTCATCCCTACTCCTTCTTCTCACATCCCACTTCCCCCTCACCCCACAAGCCTTTCGCACTTTCCAGCTAATCAAGCTGTATGCATGTATTTCTCCCTTCCTGCCCCCCTTCCCTCACCTTACCACGACTCTTGTGCCTTTATGCTTTCAGATAATCAGCAAACACCTGAGCAGCCTATCCCTGAGGGCATGGTAGAGAGCGAGGCCAGAGAAGAGGAGGAGGAGGAGGAGGAAGAACACACCACGTCACTGCACGTCTCACCTGCAGGCACCAGCTCAGATACTGGCACTATGCATTCTTTAGAGGATAGTATAGTAGCGGGATCTGCACAGGGCGAGGCATCGGGGACGAGTGGGCTGCAGCAAGGCCAGGGGAAAGGGTAGCTCGGGAGCCAGCGCCACAGAGGGCGAGTTCGCACGCGAGTTCTGCTGCACAGGACTCAGATGAGGACCTCGATGGGGAGGCCTTCAGAAGAAGGGTGATGGGCATGCACACAGAAATGATAGGGGCAATGGCAAGGGTGCCCGAGAGCCTCTCGGCAATGGTAAGGAGCATGGAGGAGTCCGCCTCCAACATTGCACAAGGCTCTGCGCACACCATGGAGTCCATCATTTCCAGTCAACAAAGGATGGTGGACTCCCAGAGAGACGGTGGCCCCAGACCTGATGCCACGTGTGATGGGTGATCTGGCAGCTTCCATTGCAGCAAAGCGGAAGTGACACCAAATCTTAGTGCTGTAATGCAGTCTATGCTTGGTGGCATCCAATCTCAAACTGCTCTCATGCAGTCTCAGCTTGATGCTACGCAAGCTCTGACTGCTGCCATCGTGGCTGGGCCTACCACCATTGACCGAGGTTGCTAGGGATGCTGAGGTACTGCCCCAGGGGAGTGATAGTGGGTCAATGGAGCAGGAATCTGCTGTCATCTCTCACGATAACAGCATTCCTGCTCCCGCCACTGGCACTTTGCCATTGCCCTTGTTGCTGCCTGTCATCCAGCCAGCCCAGACTGCTGCCGCCCATGCTGAGGTGCTGCAGTCTACAGCCGGGCCTTCCTGGCCCAGAGCTGGTCGAGGGCGTTCTGCAAGGCCATCTGAAGTCTCCCGCATGGACACTCTGCAGCCTTCCACCAGCCGTGCTGCAGCCACTGGGCCAACACTTCGTAGGAGCACTAGAGTAGGCAAAGGCAAAGTAACGACAAGCACTAAGGGATTGCACAAGGGTGAATAGTTAATATTTTTGTTGTAAATATGTGTTCACTGATTTTTGATAAATTTATTAATTCAGTTTGGATTCTTTTATGGTGTGTCTCATTTCAGCTTTGTGCTGTGATATGGCCTGCGATAGGGATGGAATGATGCAGATGTGGTGAGCAACGGGGATCTGGGGTTTAATTGACATTGAACTGCAGTCTGATGAGGCGGTCACGGGCCGCCCTTCTGGATGGCCGATTGAGTGGCTGCCTCCTCCCTCGCTCCTGTTCCTCCTCCTCCTCCTCATTTTCCTCTTCTTCCTCCTCCTCCTCCTCTTCCTCTTACTCCTCCTGAGGTGGTCCCGCAATCCCTGGTGGCAAGGGCGGAGCCCTCATGATGGCCAAGTTGTGGGGCATGCACTGGCCCCCGAGAAATGGGACACCTGCAGGTACTGGAGGGCTCCTCCCGAGCAGTCAAGGCAGCGAAACCATTGCTTGAGCACCCAGATGCTCTGCTTGATGATGTTCCTGGTGGCTCTCATTATATGAGTGCTGAGCAGGAGTGCTGGGGTGGTTGAGGGGAGTCATGAGCCAGGTGGAGAGCGGGTAGCCCTTGCCTCCGACCAGCCAGCCACGAGCTTGATGTGGCGGCTGGAAGGGTGCTGGCCCACCGGTCTGGCACAGGATGAAGGCATCATGACTGCTGCCAGGATAGCGGGCATTCACATTGGGGATTCGCTGTCTGTGGTCGCATACCAACTGTACATTAATTGAGTGGTAGCCTTTGCGATTGCAGAAGATCTCAGGATTGTTATGCGGTGCCCGCAAAGCCACGTGGGTGCAGTCAATGGCGCCCTGCACCATGGGGAAGCCCGCTATCCTGGCAAAGCCACATACACGTTCGTCCTGCTTCTCTCTGGTGATGGGGAAGGAAATATAGTCCCTTCTCCTACTGTAGAGAGCCTCTGTGACCTCAATGGACTTCTTTTGCAGACTGGAAGGATGCGCTGGCGAAGAAATTGAGGGCGACGGTGTCCTTGACTGCCACTGAGAGAGCGGCGATCGCCCTGATCTGAGGCTGGAGGTCTGGTTGCAGGAGGTGGCAGAGTTCTGTTACCACCTGCTTGGTGAAGCGGAGACTTCTAAGACACTGCTCCTCACTTAATTGGAGGTAGGAGAAGTGCTGTTGGAATACCCTCAGAGGGTAAGGCCTCCTGTTGAAAGCCCTGATGGCTCTCCTCCACCATTTGGCCACATGCTCCAGTCTTTCTTGCTGCCTCTGCTCCCACCGCCATAGATCCTGGAGGGCAAGGTCGATTGCCAGTGCAGCCCCTGTAAGGCTCGCAAAATTACACAATTTCCCCCAAAGTAAGAAAGAAGAGATATTGGACTGTTTGAATTAATATTGGGCCAAAGGGGCTTAAAATCAAAACCCCAGGAAGATTTGGCTAGTTTTAAAATGCATGTTCCACTTGTGGAAAAAACTGTGACAAAGGGGAGGTGGGATATGTGGTGTATGTAACCTGTACCACCTTAAGAGACTACCTTAAGAGATGGACTACTTTCTCTTGGCTATTGTATATTGTAGTACCGGTGGTGACCACACCGGTATATAAACTCTGTGTAGTAATTTGCTAAGCAGTTCAGCCCTGACCTTCGATTAGTAAAGACCTGTTTAAGTTATTCTTGTTGTCTGTGTCCAGTGATTTAGAATAAGCATATCTGGGACACTCAGACTCAACAGTGGCGACGAGTCCGATCTTACCCTGCGGCAGTTTTGCATCCAAGGCAGCTTCGTCCTCAGAACGGGCGTCGAGAAGAGGCATCCGCCCTTATCATCCTGCTGAGCACCGCATCGCACGAGAGGCATCGAGAACCCGGGTTGAAATTACTGACCACGAAGTCCTCCATCAGCGACAGGCAGTGATCATCCTTCTACCACGGTGGTGGGTAAGCCGATCTAGCGACACGGGCAGAAAGTCGGCCGCGTTGTCAGTGGAGAAGGGGAGGGAAACCGGAGGAAAAAGGGCGGAGAACTCGACCGCAGCCGGTGAAAAGGGCCGGGCTGCAATCGGGGCCGAGAGGCACAGCGACAAGGGCAGCGTTAATGCCATGAGAACCGCGGAGAACTCGACCGCAGCCGGTGTAAAGGGCCGGGCTGCAATCGGGGCTGAGAGGCGCAGCAACGAGGGAAGCGTTAATGCCCACAAGAACCGCGGGGGAGCAAATGCAGCGTCGGGGAAATTAAGAACCGCTGGGAGGCGAGAACGGCAACAGCGCGGTCATCGCCATTGTAGCCAGCGGGGGAAGAAGACAAGCGCGGGAAGCCGCCATTTTGGAAAAATAAAATATTTAAAGAAACTCTCAAGGATGCCTAAACACGGTAACATCACTGCTTTTGATAGCGATGTTGAAGATTAGGCCACGTATGTAAAACGCATTGAAGTTTATTGTACAGCAAATGAGGTACCAGATGATAAGAAAGCACTAACCTTATTAAACTCAATGGGCGCGAAGACGTACGGGTTATTGAGGCACCTTGTAACACCAGATAAACCGGCGGATCAGACTTTCGCGAATATTGTTAATATCCTGCAAGAACATTTAAACTCCACGCCGCTGCTGATAGCGGAACGATTTAAATTTTACAGAAGAACGCAGCGGAAAGAGGAAAGCAACGCTGAATTCTTAATTGAACTGCGCAAGCTATCAAAGTACTGTCAGTTTGGTACAGGACTAGCAGATGCTCTGAGAGATAAATTCGTGTGTGGATTATTAAAAGAAGGAACACAAAAGCGACTGCTAGAGGAAAAGGACCTTACGCTTGATAAAGCTGTCACCACTGCAGCATCGCACGAGGCCGCGGCAAGAGGCACTGCGGAAATGCAGCTAAGGTCATCGGAACTCAGCACCAATCAAATGGCATTGGGTGCAGTAAAGTGTTATCGTTGCGGAAGGACAACGCACGATCAGAACCAGTGCTGGTTCAAAAATCATGAATGCAGAAAATGTGGCAAGCTCGGTCACATAGCTAAAGTATGCCGGTCAGGAAAGAAGACCAGCAACAAAAAGTCACCGCAGGAAAAGTGCAAAAAGGTACACAAGGTGACAGAGAACAGTTCGGATGAACAGAAGACGGATTCAGACTCCAGCAGTAAGGAACTGGGTTGTCTAAGAATACATAATGTGGGTAACACAGCAGACCACCAAACTATCTTGGTCACACTTCAGATAGCAGGAGTCCAAGTGAAGATGGAATTGGACACTGGATCGGCATTGACGGTCATGAATAAGCAAGATTACAAAAGGTTATTTCCACACATTCCCCTAAGGGATATGGAGATTGTATTGAAAACATACACGGGGCAAAGAGTATACCCCATTGGAAAGATAAAGGTAAAGGTGGTCCACAAGGGTAAAGAAAGCCGAGGAATGGACTTATATGTGTTACCTGAGGGAGGTCCACCACTACTGGGACGGGAATGGATCAGGAGAATAAATATGGACTGGCATTCCTTAAAAGCACTAACTGTAGATTCCGGTAAAAAGGACGATGTCAAACCTAAACGACTGTCCAGAATATTGGACGATGCTAAAGAGGTGTTCCAGCAGGGATTGGGAACACTGAAAGGAATTACGGCAAACATCAAGGTTGAAGAACATGCAAACCCGAAATTTTTCAAAGCTAGACCGGTACCTTATGCGATACGACCTGCTGTGGAAGCTGAGCTGGAAGGACTAGAACGTTCCGGAGTACTGTCAAAGGTGGACTCGAGTGAATGGGCCACGCCCATTGTTCCCGTCATGAAGCGTTCATCGAGTAACAAGCCGGGGGAACCGGGGAAGGTTCGCATCTGTGGCGATTTCAAGATCACTGTTAATCCGGTGCTTCACACGGTGCAATATCTGCTTCCACGGATTGAGGATATCTTCGCTTCGTTGTCTGGCAGGAAACACTTCACCAAGATAGACCTGGCGCAGGCGTACTTACAGATGGAAGTTGATGAAGCGTCACGCCAGTATCTCACGATCAACACGCATAAGGGCTTATATCGGTATAATAGACTAGTTTTTGGAGTGGCATCGGCTCCAGCGATTTGGCAAAGGGCCATGGAGCAGGTATTACAGGGAATTCCAGGCACACAATGCTACCTGGATGACATTCTGATTACAGGAGATGATGATGAGGAACACCTTGCAAATTTGGAACAGGTGCTCACCAGATTGAAAGAATATGGACTTCGAGTTAATCGCCAGAAATGTGAGTTCTTTCAGAAGCGAATCTCATACTGTGGTCATGTCATTGACCAGGAGGGGCTTCACAAGTCACCTGACAAGATCGAAGCTGTTGTGAAGGCTCCCGCTCCGGAAAATGTATCCCAGTTGAGGTCGTTCCTGGGGTTGATTAACTATTACCATAAGTTTCTGCCAAATTTATCCATGGTGCTACACCCGCTGAACGCTCTTTTGCAGAAGGGAGTGCCATGGAAGTGGAGCGAGGACTGTAAGCGGGCCTTTCACAAAAGCAAGGCATTGATCACCTCTAAGGAAGTGTTGGCTCACTTTAACCCAATGCTGCCTATTCGTTTAGCTTGTGATGCTTCTCCATATGGTATTGGGGCAGTGCTCTCACATAAGTTGCCAAATGGCTTGGAAAGACCAGTCGCATTCGCATCCAGATCATTGACCTCCGCTGAGCGCAACTATGCTCAGATAGATAGGGAGGCTCTCAGCCTTGTGTGGGGAGTAAAAAAATTTAATCATTACCTGCAAGGGCAAAAGTTTATGCTGCTGACAGACCACCAGCCGTTGGTTTCCATTTTTAACCCTAAGAAGGGTGTTTCGGTGATGACAGCGCAGAGGCTCCAGAGATGGTCCCTTTTCCTAGGGGCACATCAATACCAGATCGAATTCAAAGGTACAAAGCAACATGGTAATGCTGATGGGCTGTCGCGCCTGCCACTACCTACAGCGGAAGAGGCACCGACAGTTGACCCTGTTGAGTTATTTCACTCGACCATCATCGAATGTTTACCAGTCACCAATGCAAGTATTGAGAGAGAAACCAGGAACGACCCGACACTGTCTCGGGTCTACGAATTGACAGTGAAGGGATGGCCAGCTCATGGTGAACCACTGTTACCGGCATTCTCAGCCAGACGAGAACAGCTGTCCGTCTGTCAAGGAACATTGATGTATGGAACAAGGGTGATTATTCCTCCTAAATTAAGGGAGAGAGTTCTAAAGGAACTGCATGAAGGTCATCTGGGGGGAGTCAAGATGAAAAGCCTTGCTAGGGCTTATGTGTGGTGGCCAGGTATCGACAAACAAATAGAGGATCTGACTAAAAGCTGCTCAGGGTGCCAAATAGTTCAAAATGCACCTCCAATTGCACCGCTGCATCCATGGGAATGGCCTTCAACCCCATGGCAACGTGTACATATTGACTTCGCAGGTCCATTCATGGCCAGTGCTGGGACTAGAGTCCTGGCGAATCATATAACTAGGGCTGTAGAGAGGGCTTTAAACTAATTAGTGGGGGGGAGGTTTCTAGAGAGCAAATAATAGAAATGACAACAGAGAAGGTCATAGACTTAGGTAGCAGTGGGGGAATTAAAAAACAGAATGTGTCAGGAAGGGACAGAAGGTATGGAGTAAAAAGTAAAGTACTAAAAAGGGAAAAAACAGGAACTAAGTGTTACAAAACATATTTGAAAGTTCTTTATCTGAATGCACGTAGCATTCGTAACAAAATGAATGAGTTAACGGCACAAATAATGACATATGGGTATGATCTTGTGGCCATTACAGAAACATGGCTGCAGGGTGACCATGACTGGGAATTAAACATACCAGGTTATTTAACAATCAGGAAGGACAGGCAGGAAGGGAGAGGAGGTGGGGTGGCTATGTTAATAAAGGAAGGAATCACTATAATACAGAGAAATGATATTGGGTCAAAGGAGCAGGATAGTGAAACAGTTTGGGTGGAGGTAAGGAATAATAAGGGGAAAAAAACACTAGTGGGTGTAGTCTATAGGCCTCCGAACAGTTGCAACTCTGTTGGACGGAGTATTAATCAGGAAATAGTTGAGGCTTGTAATAAGGGAACAGCTATAATTATGGGGGATTTTAATTATCATATTAACTGGACAAATCAAATTGGGCAGAGCAGCCTTGAGGAAGAGTTCATTGAGTGTATTAGGGATGGGTTTCTTGAGCAGTATGTAACTGAACCGACCAGGGGGCAAGCAACCTTAGATTTGGTCCTGTGTAATGAGACAGGATTAATTAAAAATGTCCTAGTAAAGGATCCCCTTGGAATGAGTGACCATAACATGGTTGAGTTCCATATTCAATTAGAGGGTGAGAAGGTTGGATCTCAAACAAGCGTGCTGAGCTTGAATAAAGGAGACTATGAAGGTATGAGAGCGGAATTAATTAGAGTGGACTGGGAAAATAGATTAAAGGGTAAGACGGTACATGACCAGTGGTGTACATTTAAGGAGTTATTTTACAACTTCCAAAAAAAATATATTCCACTGAGGAAAAAAGGGTGTAAAAGAAAAGATAGCCATCCGTGGCTAAGTAAAGTAATTAAGGATAGTATCCGACTAAAAACAAGGGCATATAAGGTAGCCAAATCTAGTGGGAGGATGGAAGATTGGGAAGTCCTTAAAAGACAGCAAAAAATAACAAAAAGATTGATTAAGAAAGGGAAGATAGATTATGAAAGTAAATTAGCAAAAAATATAAAAACAGACAGTAAAAGTTTCTATAGTTATATAAAAAGAAAAAGGGTGGCTAAAGTAAATGTTGGTCCCTTAGAGGATGAGACCGGGAAATTAATGGTGGGAAACATGGAGATGGCAAAAACACTGAACAATTATTTTGTATCAGTCTTTACAGTAGAGGACACTAAGAATATCCCAACACTGGACAAACAGGGGGCTCTAGGGGGGGAGGAACTAAATACGATTAAAATCACTAAGGAAGTGGTACTTGGTAAAATAATGGGACTCAAGGCGGATAAATCCCCTGGACCTGATGGCTTGCATCCCAGGGTCTTGAGGGAAGCAGCGGTAGGGATTGTGGATGCATTGGTAATAATTTTCCAAAACTCACTGGACTCAGCAAAGGTCCCGGCAGATTGGAAAACTGCTAATGTAACACCCTTATTTAAAAAGGGTAGTAGGCAGAAGGCTGGAAACTATAGACCTGTTAGCCTAACATCTGTGGTTGGTAAAATGTTAGAGTCCATTATTAAGGAGACAGTAACGGGACATTTGGATAAACATAATTTAATAGGGCAAACTCAGCATGGTTTCATGAAGGGGAAGTCATGTTTAACAAATTTGCTTGAGTTTTTTGAGGAAGTAACATACAGGGTGGATAAAGGGGAACCAGTGGACGTAGTGTATTTAGACTTCCAAAAGGCATTTGACAAGGTGCCACACAAAAGATTATTGCTCAAGATAAAAAATCACGGGATTGGGGGTAATATTCTGGCGTGGGTGGAGGATTGGCTCTCTAACAGAAAGCAGAGAGTTGGGATAAATGGTTCGTTCTCAGATTGGCAACCAGTAACTAGTGGTGTTCCGCAGGGGTCAGTGCTGGGTCCCCAACTCTTTACAATCTATATTAACGATTTGGAGGAGGGGACCGAGTGTAACATATCAAAGTTTGCAGATGATACAAAGATGGGAGGGAAAGTAGTGAGTGAGGAGGACATAAAAAACCTGCAAAGGGACATAGACAGGCTAAGTAAGTGGGCAGAGATTTGGCAGATGGAATACAATACTGGAAAGTGTAGGTTATGCACTTTGGCAGGAAAAATCATAGAGCAAGTTATTATCTTAATGGCAAGAAACTGGAAAGTACTGTAGTACAAAGGGATCTGGGGGTCCTGGTGCACGAAACTCAAAAAGTTAGTATGCAGGTGCAGCAAGTGATTAAGAAGGCCAATGGAATGTTGGCTTTTATTGCTAGGGGGTTGGAATATAAAAACAGGGAGGTATTGCTGCAGTTGTACAAGGTATTGGTGAGGCCGCACCTGGAATACTGCATACAGTTTTGGTGTCCATACTTAAGAAAAGACATACTTGCTCTCGAGTCAGTACAAAGAAGGTTCACTCGGTTAATCCCGGGGATGAGGGGGTGGTCATATGAGGAGAGGTTGAGTAGATTGGGACTCTACTCATTGGAGTTCAGAAGAATGAGAGGCGATCTTATTGAAACATATAAGATTGTGAAGGGGCTTGATCGGGTGGATGCGGTGAGGATGTTCCCAATGATGGGTGAAACTAGAACTAGGGGGCATAATCTTAAAATAAGGGGCTGCTCATTCAAAACTGAGATGAGGAGAAACTTCTTCACTCAGAGGGTGGTAGGTTTGTGGAATTTGCTGCCCCAGAAAGCTGTGGAAGCTACATCATTAAATAAATTTAAAACAGAAATAGATAGTTTCCTCGAAGTAAAGGGAATAAAGGGTTACGGGGAGCGGGCAGGAAATTGGACATGAGTCTGGGTTCGGAATGGTCATGGCCCTGTGGGTAGTGGAGCGGGCCCAGGGGCCGTGTAGCCTTGTTCTGCTCCTACTGTGTTCTAATTCTGTTAGATTTCAGGAGATGGTTTTATTCCTGTTCCTGGCTGGGGTGGAGATCGCCTTTACAGAAGGTAAGTACTGTAGAAAATATAGGGACAGAGTGATCTCCTGGAAGAATTTCGATCGCCTAGATGGGTCGGAGAGGAATTTCCCAGATTTTTTTCTCCCAAATTGGCCATTGGGTCTTTATCTGGTTTTTCGCCTCTCCCGGGAGATCACATGGGTTCGGGTGGATGCAGAGTGATAGAAGATTTGAGGTTAGGATCAGATCAGCCATGATCTTATTGAATGGTGGAGCAGGCTCGAGGGGCCGATTGGCCTACTCCTGCTCCTATTTCTTATGTTCTTATGTTCTTACTCCATGTTTTTAATTGCGGTAGACGCACATTCTAAATGGCCAGAAGTGATTAAGATGGCGACCACTACCTCGGAAAAGACGATCGCAGTTCTAAGAACCATATTTGCAAGAAATGGATTGCCAGAACAAATATGTTCAGACAACGGACCGCAGTTCGTGTCAGAAGAATTCCAGAAATTCATGAAGAAGAATGGGGTGAAACATTATACCTCTGCCCCATATCATCCGGCTACAAATGGGTTGGCCGAGAGATTTGTACAAACGTTCAAAAAGGCGATAAAGGCCATGAGCGAAGACCAGATTCCACTACAACACAAGGTGGACAATTTCCTAATGGCATATCGAAACGCCACTCATGCAGTGACAAATCAAAGCCCTGCCATGATGTTCTATAACAGGAGGTTGCGGTCCAGGTTGGACTTGTTAAAACCAAATGTGCGGAGGGAAGTCGAAAACAAACAGTTCCAGCATATAAATAACAAGACCACTCGGAGTTTCGAAATAGGACAACCAGTGTTAGCCCGGGACTATAAGAATGAGAAATGGCAATCTGGAACAATTCGTGCCAGACAAGGACCCCTGATGTACACGGTAGATATTGGTGAAAACGTAATACGACGTCATGCTGACCAACTTGTAGAATCGAGAACAAGGGTCGAACCCATGACTACGACAGAGACACCAGTGGAAGAAGTTAGTGAACCTGAAGCATCTACCTCAGACGCCAATGTATCTGATGATGTCCAACCCATAAGAGATCAGCTAGATGAGTCACCCCAGCAACGAGAATCAGAGACCCCTGAAAGGCGTTATCCAACTCGGATCAGGAGGCCTCCTCAGAGACTGAATCTTTGAACAGTTTTGCATGAAGTTGTATATATGTTATCCATGTTATGTTTAAATTGGGATGTACACTGTTAAGCTAAAAAGGGAGGAATTGTGGTGTATGTAACCTGTACCACCTTAAGAGACCACCTTAAGAGATGGACTACTTTCTCTTGTCTACTGTATATTGTAGTACCGGTGGTGACCACACCGGTATATAAACTCTGTGTAGTAATTTGCTAAGCAGTTTAGCCCTGACCTTCGATTAGTAAAGACCTGTTTAAGTTATTCTTGTTGTCTGTGTCCAGTGATTTAGAATAAGCATATCTGGGAAACTCAGACTCAACAGGATAGGCCCCCGAAACACAGACAATTTGAGTTTTGGGCCATCTGGGAATGTTCTGGGCCACCCCAACCTTTACATAAAGACAATAAAAACTGCTCCCGCCGAAACTCGCAGAGCCACTAAGAACATGAATAAAACAGTACATGCCAACAGCCAACAAAAGAAAGAACATGGCCCAGCAGGAAACAACAATCAACCAGCAGTTCAAAACCAATCAGAGAGATTTCCAAAACGTTTTACACATTTTAAACTGGTTTCAAGGCAATCCCAAAACCAGTTAAAGGCCAATTAAAGTTAGATGGACCATCCCCGAAGCTCTTTAAAGATTTAAAACATATTAAAAATAACGAGCCCGTCAAATTTGACAAAGGAACCAGAGATTTGGTGGTCAGATAAGCCAGGCCTCAAACACGTACAGTTCGGCAGAGATCAGAGCACACAAGTTCAGTACAGGAGAGAAAGTACGGTTCAGGAAAAAAAGATATCATCATTACTGTACTTAGTCGGAGAATCGGAGACTTGAAGAAAGAAGAAGGAAGAGGAGATCGCGGCAACCAAAGGCCTCAAGAAACCAACAACTACCAATATTACCACCAACCAGGTAATATTGGGCCACCACGATCAACAAGAAACGAACCACCGAAAATTCAAAAATCAAAACTTGTTTCCACTCTACAGGCTAGTCTGACTTACCCCTGGGTAAAATTTGACACAAAAGACCCTAAAAACTTTACCTAACCAAAGAAAATTGGGTACTCACCCGATACATCCAACTACGCAGCTAACCGCATCAGCGGACAAACCCAAACTGAAGACCCAACGCAGGTGCAGTCTTCTACCACATCCGGGGTATGGCAGGCCCCAACTACCACAACTAAGGAGAACCCCGAAATCACGAACCTCTACAATCTATCAAGAAAGTCGTTTGGTGAGCATTTCCTGGTCCTCTGGATTTCAACCTAGTTAGAATAGTGGGGTTGGGAGGGTAAGGGATTTTTGTCTATTGTAATTCTTCCTCGCATATTCCGAGTGTTCCCCACCCTTTTAGAGTATAAGATTTATTGTATTGTAAATTTTCCTGTCTCAAAATAAAGATCTGAATTCTTTTGACAAACCCAGGTGTCTGTTGCAATTTCATTATGACCCCTAAATAAGTCCAAAGTCTAGAACCAAAGGAGTGGAAGCGATTCGAACCGCTCAGGGAGTCAGAGGTAAAGCTGACCACACACTCCACCCCTTACACCCCCATTAATGTAACCAAGTGTAGCAGTTTGATTTTTTAAAGAATAAATGTAGCTACTTTTTAGTTGCTGCAACACTCCTGATACTAAATAACGTTGAAATAACGGAATGAGACTGCTGCAGTATGTGAAACTGACAAGAAAGTACTGAAACTCCACTAACCTACAACTGTGATTCGTTACTATTGATCCCTTTAAATAACGCTCCTGAAGCCGGCTTTCTGTTTCTTCATGCCAGCTCTCCTTGTCGCTGTTTCCTACAGGCACTAAGGTAGGCGGCGACAATCAATTTCGCAGATCGGGCACTCAGTGAGCAATGCACGTTCACTGATGTCACGATCCACCTGGCATTGAGGCTCCTGGCGATAACTGTTAGCGGCAGTGCTGGGTGGGGGGGGGGAAGCGAGTGGGATTTGGCATGCAGCATTGGATTCACCTCGCCCCAGCGATAATTCTCTAGTACTCCGTTAACGCCTCCTGCTGGCGCTAATCGGAGGTGCTAAGGTACTGAATTATTCCCGCTCACAGACTTTGATTTAGGATTGATCCACTCATGAGACAGGAACACTACGACAATCCCTTTCTAAATTCCCAGGCCCATGTAATCAAACTGGAAAAGTAATGAACAAGAAATACAAGCACAAATGGAACTGAGCTACTGAATTTTATGGACTGGATTTTAAGGCCTTTAGGGCCAAAAATGGCCTATAGGAGATAATTTGGACACCATTAGGCATCTCTGCTAAAAGAAATACAACACGATACCATTGGAACAAACTTAAATGTGGCTGAACTAATCAAGCACTTGAATCGTAGCACCAACTTCAATATGCTGAACTTCTAAAGGGTTTAGTTGGTTCTGACCATATAAATTAAGCTTTAATGTCACTTTTTTCATTTACTAGCAAACCTTGTGTGCTTTAGTCAGCCCCAAGATCATAAGTTACTTTTAAAAATGTATTGCAGGACAGAACCTGTCAACCTGTTTGGGGAGCCTGTTAACAAGTGTCACCCTGACACTGTATGAGAGAACAGATAGTGGATGTGGACCTGAAACAGAATCTCCAGTGGACTCATTTTAATCCCGCTGGGCCCCACCAGCATTTTATTGTGCTGCTGCAGAAACATGATATTAATTTGCATCAAGAACAGGAGGAAACACAATGGTCTCAATTCAATTCAATTTAATTATAGTTACAGTTTGCCTTTGGAGACATCAGCAAAGGACTTTGACTGCTTTCCAGATTGGTTTGTTGTTTGTTGTTTTTGGCCCACGTACAGAGGTCTGGAATGATTTTTTTTTTACAAAGTCTGTATTTGGCTGAGTCTTTTCCATATTCATGTTCACAAATTGATGGTTTCATTGCTGAGTGTCTAGATTTTCCTCTCCAGTGGAATTGCCGGTAGAATGAAGGATGGCAACTCACCTGACTGACCTGGGACTGACACCATTGCATTTTTGGAGTCAGCTTCATTTAAATATTTCAGATGGGGAGGTGGGAAATGGTGTGCCGCTGAAGGATGTAAACACCTACGGGGTGATTTTGACTGATGTGGACTGCCTGCCAGGGAGATCCTAGAATATGTTGGATAGTGTGGTGGAGTCCACTACCAACTTATGTAGCATCAATACGCCACAGTCAACCATGGATTGTTTGGTCACCTCAGTGGACATTCCAGCTGAGTCCACCCTCTCTGACACCAGTAATACAGTAATAGTATCTCTCAGGGATATTCGCAATGGAGATCATGTAGGCTCTGGCCACAACCACCTCCTCCAGCTTGAACAGCTGGGAGAGTGAATGGATAGGGGGTTCAATCAGATCACAGGTCTCTTAGAGTCACTGGCACTGCAGATCAGTAGGAGTGCTGAGTCATAGCAGGGGCAGTCATACAATGGGATGACAACGCATCTGGAGCCTCATGACTTCTTGAATCAGGGCCTGTCCTGGTGCCAGAAAACCAGCTGGGATAGACTGGCCCAGCAGACAGAGTTGTTGCTGTCTGCAGCTGAGCCCTCTCAGGCCTGGGCTCCTGGAGGATGCCAACCACAAGCATTTCTTGAGCCCTTGAATGAGGCACAGCAGCTTCTCCCTTCGAATGGTTCAGCCACTGGGCAGCACCTTGTAGAAGTACTAGAGTGGGTACTTAAGCACGGCACTAGAGGTTCACACCAGGGTGACCAGTAGAGTGTCGGCCTTTCTGTAAGTCAGTAAAAAACTACAATGCTGTTTAAAGTCCTTGTGTGTAGAGTTTTCCTGTAGTAACTGGTGACCTGCATTGTTAGTTGACATGAATATCAATTTTGGTCTTTGGGCGGATGCTGTTTATTTTAGGATGAAAGGACTGGGACAGATGTTGGACATGACTGTTGATGCAGGGAAGCATGAATTGTTTGACTGAAGTGCTCTTCAATGAACGCCTGCTGAAAAGCTCTGGTTGCAGGCTCGTGTTAGAGTCCTCCCGCTTCCTCACATTCTCAATGTCATCAGTGCTCTCTGCCTCATCACGCTGGAGGTCCTCTCCAATGGTTGATCCATGTGTTGTCCCCGGTGCAGAGCAAAGTAATGCAGCATGCAGCAAACCAGCTGCAGCTCTCTTCCTCCTCCTCTTCTTCCTCCTCACAACAGCAACAACTTGTATTTATATAGTGCCTTTAACGTAGTAAAACGTCCCAAGGTGCTGCACAGCAGTATTTTAAGACAAAAAAATTTGACACCGATCCACATAAGGATAAATTAGGGCAAGTGACCAAAAGCTTGGTCAAAGAGGTAGGTTTTAAGGAGCATCTCAAAGGAGGAAAGAGCGGTAGCGAGGCGGAGAGGTTTAGGCAGGGAATTCCAGAGCTTAGGGCCTAGGCAACAGAAGGCACGGCCACCAATGGTTGAGCGATTATAATCAGGGATGCTCAAGAGGGCAGAATTAGAGGGGCGCAGATATCTCGGGGGGTTTGTGGGGCTGATGGAGATTACAGAGATAGGGAGGGGCGAGGCCATGGAGGGATTTGAAATCAAGGATGAGAATTTTGAAATCGAGGCGCTGCTTAACCAGGAGCCAATGTAGGTCAGCGAGCACAGGGGTGATGGGCGAACGGGACTTGGTGCGAGTTACAGAGTTTAATCCCTGGAAGGAACCACATCTGCCCAAAGACCAAAACTGCAATGCTAGAAGCCCCATTAACAGTTCAGAGAACCTACAGAAGCACTTTTAAATCCTTTAAAGTCAGAAAAACACACACGCTGCTGCAAGAAAAATGTCTCCAAAAGCTTGATATAGTTTTATCTGAAAGCAGCCGAGGATCACTTTAAATAGCATTAGAAATAGCTGCATCTGGACGTGTACCACCTATTCTTGGTGGGCGGCAGCAGGAAATGGCTGGAGTCAGGTGGTGAAGTCAGATAATAGTGTCAACGAGGTAATGACATAACTTATTCCTGATTTGAATACATTCATGAGGCCCCTGCCTGCTTCAGATGGGAGCTCTGGTCACCAGGATTAATGTCCACTAGAAAATCCAACCAGCTGTGAAAGCAGTGGTAAGTGCACCGGACAAGCAATCGTTTTATTTTCTGTCCACTACCAACCAAATTTTGAGCGTAAATGGGGTGGTAATGAGTCAAATTTAACCCCCCAGCCCCCTTTAGTAGATTAAAAGGTCAGGTATCATCAGTGGCTATTTTATTTGGTAAGCAGGACTGAAAATCATTGCATAAGTCTGTGAAATCTGCCACAAGGCACAGACTTGACCTTGAAGACTTCCCTTTCCTCATAGTCTTACAAGCGGTCACTGCACTAAAAGGCTCACGTGGACTCTAATTGCATGGTGTATCACACCCATTCCAGACTGCTTGCAGACACCTGAGTTTTGCAGACTGTCATGGAACTAAAAGATCATTCTAACTTTTTCCATTCTTTTTCAGGGAGAAGACAGCCAATAATAGCAGGGTGAGAAATGCCACAATTGGCGCCCCACCCCACTGCCAGTGCATTGATGCCGACCTTCAACCTGATCTTGACATCTCCCGTCCTCTGGTGTGCCAGCTTTTCCTGCAAGAAGTGTGAGAGTGTGCGGCCTGCTAAAGGGTTCAGAATGTGTGAAGGAGCTTAGCATAGTGTGCATGCTGAGAGGAAGAAGCAGCAGGTGTTGGAAAGAGGGAGAAGTGGGCCTGAGGGCACTAGCAGGTCCTGAGCGTGCAAGTGGAAGAAGAAGGAGATGCAGTGAAATGTTGTGATTGGAGGAGAGGGATGGGAAAGAGGGGAATGAGGGCTTGATAGCGCTGGGGCTAAAGTTGGGTGGTGCAGGGCTGTGCAGACAGCTAGAGAGGTGTCAGTAAGGGTGGAATCATTGCTTTTAATTTACTCTGTTTATTCCCAAAAACAAAGAGCACTGGGTCCATAGGAATTTGTAATCCTATTGCTCCAGTCGTGAATCAAATCAAACTGCTGGCAGCATTAATTAGGAATAGGTCACATCCATATGACACGTAAAATTTCATGCTTGTCACCAACTCCAGCACGGTGGCATAGTGGTTAGCACTGTTGCCTCACAGCTCCAGGGACCCGGGTTCGAATCCAGCCTCGGGTGACTGTCTGTGTGGAGTTTGCACATTCTCCCCGTGTTTGCGTGGGTTTCCTCCGGGTGCTCCGGTTTCCTCCCACAGTCCAAAGATGTGCAGGTTAGGTTGATTGGCTATGATTAAAAATTGACCCTTAGTGTTAGGGGGATTAATACGTGGGGTTACGGGGATAGGGTGGGATATGTGTTGGTGTAGGGGTTACGGGGATCGGGGGTGGGATATGTGTCGGTGCAGGCTCGATGGGCCGAAATGGCCTCTATCTGCACTGTGAGGTTTCTGTGATCTTTCTGTGATCTCAGTTTCAGTGACTCCTGCATTTTTAAAAACAACGGCTATCAACTGCGTGCAGGGCTTTCAAATGAATTCACTTTGTTCTCCCTTTCCTGTGCAGACAAGTGGGCTCTCCTCCAGACTTCTCACCATTGTGTTAGAGGTAGGTCAGCATATAAATCAATCTCCTGCCGTCCTGAAAGCCTTGCGGTACAACTAAGTTGTTTTTGTGATGATTCTGGAATATTGCACTGTTTTAAGAGTGTGTGTGTGTGTGAGATTGTGTGTGTGTGCAATTATAGATGTGTGATTTTGTATGTGTGATTGTGTGAGTTTGTGTGTTGGTGATTGTGTGAGTATGTAACTGCGTGTGAGTGTGTGATTATGTGTGACTGTATGGGCTCGAAGTGAAGTGTTGAAAAATTGCGATTTTCCCCATATTAGGCTATTGATTTCCAGCGTGTGGAAACCCCTGGCTCAATGAGTCTTTTCATACAGAAAGTCGCCTCCGATGACGTCATCAATGCTGTTGGATTTAAGGCTTGCAAGCAGCCTTGCTTCTTCTGGAGATTGCAAACGCTTTGCAAATTGTATGAAGGAGTTGATTTCCTGACAATGTCCACGATCAAGCAAAAGTGTGCACCTCGCTTTGATGAGCCCTCCCTCCAAGCTCTGGTGCACAGAGCCAGATGTAATAAGGAGGTGCTCTTCCCTTCCTCAGGGAGAAAAAAGCCACCCCAGCAGAAAAAAGCTGTGTGGCTGCAAGTGGTCGAGGAGGTCAAATCCATATCAATGGGTCGCAGAACCTGGCTGCAATGCAGGAAGAGGTTTCATGACCTTTTCCGCACAGGAAAAGTGAGTATGATTTTCCCATCACCCTCAATCTGATCCCCATCGCCTCTCCTCACCAGCACTCTGCTTTGCCAACCTCTTCCTCCACATCCCACTTGACACTTACATCCCTGCACCCTTACCCACTCCCTCTCTCTCTATGGTCACATTTACTTAACTATTCGACCATGTAGCCCTCACACTCCCTATCACTGTGATGCAACAACAACTTACAACACACAGGGAGAGCCCTTTGTCTCCTTCTAAGCATCTATGCTATGCATTATCTACATTCACTCATTCATTCTCACTCAAACTCCACTTGCGTCCCTCATTGCAGGAAAAGAGAGCACACAATAAGAGGGAAAGAGCCATGACAGGAGGAACGCCACCCTCAGTAGTCCGGCTCACCGCCTGGGAGGAGGCTACCCTGGAAATTGCCGGGATCGAGGACAATTCCCAAGTGGGGGACAGACAGACGGGCGCATCACAGCAAGCTGGTGACAGAATAGTTTGACATCGCTCTCATTGACATTGCATGAGTGACTGATAATGATTCTGATGCTCTAACAGATTGACTTATGATCATCTGCACTATTCAATGTGTATGTAACCTTGACCTCACATCTCTAACTCTTTCCTTTACTCCCCCACAAGACCATCGAAAGCCCCCATCCCCACTGTCCAGGAGGAAGGGCCTGAGCTTCCAGATTCCTCAGAGGAAGCTGCAACCTCTGAGGGCGCACATCAGCAGAATTCAGCGCACCCAGCACCAGCGCAGACACTCACACCTTGAAGGGACCTTTGCGAGATAGAGTAGTCTTGTCACCTGGTGTATTACAGCTCACAAGTGAGCATCAGCAGATGGTGGAAACAGGGACAGCAGTCGAGAGTCCTCGTTGGAGGGTGCAGGATTCTGCCAGCTCGGCTCAGCTGCATGTCGACTCTGTGCCTCCAGGTCCACCCAGAAGGAGAGCGGTGCTGGAACTCCAGGAATAGGTGCAGGAGTCTCTGGCAGGTTTTGTCTCCAGGGTCGCTGCGAGTGTGGAGCGAATGGAGGAGTCCATCGCGAACATGAGCAGAGCCTTTGTGGAAGCATTGGCGCATGAACACATCACCGTGGAAAGGATGGCAACCTCCGTGAAAAGGATGGCTACCTCCATGGTAAAGCTGGCTACCATAGATGAGAGGATGGCTACAGTAGAGGAAAGGATGGCTACGGCCATGGAGGAGCTTAGTCGCCAGGGTCTTGAAAACATGGTCGTTATTCAGAATAGAATGACATCTCTTGAGGAGCGATGATCAGCTATTGAGCATCGAAACCAAACCTTCATGGAAGTCCTCTGGAGTAGGACTTCCAGTGCAGAAATGGGTCCTCATGGCCCCCCTGAAGTGCAGCAAGGTGCTGTCAAGCCACTTGATAGCTCTGAAGGGAGGCTGACCCATGAAAGAGATGTTGGTGGCAGACAAAAAGGAAGTGGGGGCTCCTCTCCAAGCACTCACTCGACCATGCCACTGCAAAGCCCTCGGTCAGAGCCCCACCAGAGTCCTCACCCAACTGAGATGGGCATCTCAGCCCCTGCACAGCCGCAGGAGCAGCAGACTGCTGACGAGACCTCACAGGTTCGTAGCCCCAGAGGACGCCCGACAAAGGTGTCGAGACAGGAGCAGCAAAAAAGTGAGCAAGGGGTCTCCACATCTGCTGAAGCCACAGGGGAAGCACCATGTAGTAGCACGCGTAAGAGGAAGATAATGCACAAGTAGTCACAAGGGTAGTCACTTGGGTGCTGTGATGTATTGTATTTGGACCAGCCATCCTTGTCATGATATCAAACAGATTTGATGGCAAACTGTTGAAGTTGTGGCCTGTGTCATTTCGCAAATGGGACTTTTACATTGAGGGCTTAGGGTGACTTGCAATTGTCAGTATGGTGGTCAGAGTGATAGGAATCCGCAGGTTCTTGTCCATTGTCGATGCTCTGGTAAGAAGGTGCGAGACAAAAGTGTTTGATTGTGCAGGCTAAGCAAATCTGGCCAACATGAGTGCATCCCTTGCATCCCGGGCAGCAATGTGGTCACGCTCTGGCGCCTTCTGGCCTGTGCAGCTTCAGGTGGGTGAGCAGCAGCTTGGCGCTCCTGTTGTTGCTGCTGCTATTAGTGCTGCTGTTGTTCATGGTTCTGCTGCTGCCACGGCTGGTCTTCGTCCGAATCTGATGTCCAGGAGGAAAGGAAATAAATGGTTCCCATGCTTCTGCTATATACCTCAGTTGAGGAAGCTCTCAGTCAAGGTGGGGAAAGGGATTTCCCAGGAGGTCACACATGGGTATGCCTGTTAAAAGTTCCCCCAGACTTGAGACAACAAAGTTCTGCCACCTACAAATGATGATTGCTGAAAACTCCTTTTTAATGGTGGAGCTGCAGCTGTTACTAAGCAATCCACTTGAGAGGCCGCCAGGATTACCTGGCATGTTCCAGAGGGGGAATGTAGGATGGAGGAAATGTCTAAAAATCAGAAAGGCCTCTCAAAATTGGATTATAGAGGCAATTAAGTGGTTGTTAAGGGCCTTAAGGGCCTATCCCGCCTCTTGGAGGCGGGATGGAAATGGGGTCTGAAATCACTGATGTAATAAAACTCACTATGCACTTGGTTTGCGCATAAAGCAAGGCTTTAATCAACTTGTTTCAGAACATGGTCTAGTTGTACTTCACTAGTTCTTTGTCTTACAAAATGTCCCTGGAAAAGATGGGCCCACGCCTGAGTATTTATACTCCTTGGACGGCGCCACCAGCTGGCCGTCCAGCATCATTTCATGAGTAGTTTCTTGATGATGATGAGATTTATAACATTCTTCCTGCCTAAAAGATTTGGAAGTCCGACGACTTCCTCTTAACAGATTAGGCGGACCACGAATAGCCGCAGTCTTTTAGATTTTTGTTTATGGCTAGAAGGCACGTCTCCCCGGACCGTGTCTTGGTCCCTGGGCCGCTTGATCCGTACCGGTGGATTGACAGGGCCTGTGTTGCTCTGATCGACCCAAGGGAGGCTGGGGAGATCGTGACTCCGGGTGCGGGTCCCCACAGGCGCAGAACTGGCTTCATCCTGTTCGATAGCCAGGGATTGACCGGCGTCCTGGCCTCGGGTGGCCATCCCAAGGGGAGCACTCGGCTCCCCGAGTGGATCCGGTGGGGCAGCTGGCAGATCTCTCGATGTCTCAGGTAGGGCGTCATCTTCGGGGGAGCGCAGAGTGTCGGCATCATCCCTGTGGGTCCCTCTATCAGTTGGGTCCGTGGAAACGGCTGGACAGGGAGCCAGGTCCCGGAGTGAAACGGTGGACTCCCGGCCATCAGGGTACCGCACGTGCGCGTACGTGGGGTTGACGTCCGTGAGTTCTACCTCGTCGACGAGAGGATCATTTTTAGACGATCGGACGAATCTTCGGAGCAGCACGGGGCCGGGAGCTGCCAACCATGATGGTAGAGGCGTCCCATGGGTGGAGCGACGCTGGAAGCTGAAGAATTGCTCTTGAGGTGTGACATTGGTAGACGTAGAAAGGAGAGACCTGATGGAGTGCAACACGGCAGGGAGCATAGTTTCCCACTGCTGGCCTGGTAGGTTGCGTGACCTCAGCGCAAGACGAACAGCGTTCCAAATGATAGCGTTGTATCTCTCAACCTGTCCGCTACCGATGGGATGGTACAGTGTCGTTTTACTTGTGCTGATTCCCCGTTGGGAGAGATAACTTTTGAGTTTGCTTGACATGAAGGAGGGACCCCGATCAGAGTGGATGAAATTGGCCATACCACAAAGGGAAAAGACTTGATCAAGGCTTTTGATCACTGTGGAAGTAAGCATATTGGGACAGGGGAAAGCAAAGGGAAAGCATGAATATTCGTCCACCATAGTCAGTAAGTAGGTGTTTCGCGTTGAGGAAGGCAATGGCCCTTTAAAGTCAATGTTGAGTCACTGCATAGACTGCATAGCGTATATGAGCGAGCCATCCGATGGACGGAAGAATTGCGGTTTTAATTCCGCACAAATTCTACAGGAGGAGCACGTTCTTTTCACATCCTCCGTAGAAAATGGGAGATTTTTAGATCGCACAATGTGCAACATATGGGTAACACCAGGATGGCATAAGTCAGTATGAAGATCCGCAAGAGTCGAAGTTGACATAGAAGAGCAGAATGCCCGCGTGAGGGTATCCGGGGCCACATTCTCTTTGCCGGGTTGATAATGTATGGTGTAGCCAAAGGCGGCCAATTCCATCCTCCAGAGTTGTATTTTGTTATTCTTGATCTTAGTGCGTTTCCGGTTATCCAGCATAAAGGCCACGGAGCGCTGATTGGTTATAAGTGTGAAATGGCGACGAGCGAGAAAATGACTCCATTTACGTACAGCTTCGATGATGGCCGTAGCCTCCTTCTCGATAGGAGGATAATGGAACTCGCTACCCTGCAAAGTTCTGGACAGAAATGCAATGGATCGACCATCTTGATTCAAGGTAGCAGAGATCGCCACATCCGATGCATCGCACTCGACCACGAAAGGAAGATTTTCATCAATGGAGCGAAGCGTGGCTTTTTCCAGTTGTCGCTTGAGGAGGTTGAAAGCTGAAATAGCCATTGCCTCCAATGGAAATGACTTCGCGCGAAGCAGGGGCTGGATCTTGTTGGAGAAGTGGGGTATCCACTTCGCATAATAGGCGAACATGCCGAGTGCCCTACGAAGAGAGCCAAAATTCGTAGGGGGAGGGAGCTCCTGAAGCGGACGAAGTCGCTCCGGATCCGGTTTGATGACACCGTTGCCCACCCAGTAGCCAAGGATGTTGACTGATGGTACTGATTTCACAGATTTGGACTCATTTAAGGTTAAGTTGCGACGACGGAGAACATCAAAAAATATCTGGAGTTTGGCATCATGCTCCTTCTGGTCATGACCAGCAATGGTGATATTATCCAGATATGGAAAAGTGTCCGTTAAGTTCTCCTGTTTGACTAGGCTATCCATTGCCCGTTGAAAGACAGCCACCCCATTTGTGACCCCAAATGGAAAGCGACAAAACTGGTAAAGCCGACCATTGGCCTCAAAGGCCGTGTACTTTTTGTCAGAGTCCTTTAACGGTACTTGATGATAGGCCCTCGTTAAATCAAAGGTTGAAAATACCTTGTAGTTGGCAAGGTTATTGACCATGTCATCGATGTGCGGTAGTGGGTAGGCATCCAGGTTGGTATACTGGTTAAGAGTTTGTGAGTAATCAATGCAAAGACATTTCTTGTGTTGCTTCAGAGGATTTTTAACAATGACGACTTGAGCCCGCCAGGAAGATGAACATGGCTCAATGATACCATCAGCTAGAAGGCGAGAGATTTCCGCCTCGATAAAGGATCGATCATCTTGGCTGACACATCGTGATTTAGTGGCTATGGGCTTACATCGGGGGGAAAGATTGTCAAACAAGGAGGGCTCGTCGAGCGAAGCCGCCGAAAGCGCACAAAACGGTACTTTGGAAATAGTAAGCTCCGGCTTTGACGCTCCAAACTCGAAAGTGAGTCTTTTGTGTTGTTTCTGGAAATCCTGTCCCAGGAGCACATCGCTGCATAGGTTTTTGAGCACCCCGAGCCGGGTGGAGAAATAAGTGCGGCCATTGAGAATAAGGTCGACAAGACAAAAGCCGGAAGAATTGGTGGTCAGTGTCGTCAGAGCCATTGCAATTTCCCTGTCCCAGGGATAAATGCGCAGTTTTAACTTACTGACAGCCCGCTCACTAATGAAGCTGTCAGAGCTGCATGAGTCGATTAGTGCACTCAGAATGTGTCCATTTACCGAAACCTTCGTGGCTACATGGGACAGCCTTTGGGGAAAAACAGCTGTGATGGGAGGAGGGGCAATTTCACCCTTGACAGCTGTAACCTTAGTAGTGGCTCTTGGAGGAGGAGCAGTTTTATAGATAGTAGCTGCAAAACTAACAGGAGCTCTCGACCGGTATACCTTAGAAAAGTGGCCTTTCTTACTAACAGCGGCTCTTGACTGGCATACCTTAGAAAAGTGACCTTTCTTGCTGCAATGATTGCAGGTTGCATTACGAGCAGGACAAAATTTCCTATAATGGAACGCACCTCCACAGAAGAAACACTTCCTTCCAGATTGCCAAGATGCCGCTAGGGCGGGGTCGTCATCAGTGTAGGTTTCTAGGGTAGGGTTGTCATCAGCCAGGTTGGAGTCGTCATCTGTGAGGGCTTCCGCCCAAAGCCTATCGAAGGAGTCACTAAAAGTGATAGTAGCAGCCCGTGCATGTGGTGAAAGATAGGTATCTGCATTCCTCTTTGCTAAGTCCAGAGAACATGCCTGGTCATAGGCAGCCTGTAACTTGAGGGTTTTATTCTCCAACAGACGCTGACGTATGAAGGGAGACGCAATCCCATTAATAAAGGAATCACGAATTAACTCCTCCTGGTACTGCTCAGTGGTAACAGCTTTAAGATTACAATCCTTGCTGAGCCTGCGAAGTTTCTGAAGGAATTCGTCAAGTGATTCCCTGGGTTGTTGTTGAGTTGTGGCCAGTAGATGCCGAGCAAAAATTTCATTTGGGGACTTGACATATAGCTGCTGTAGTATTTGGATAGCGGCGTCATAGTCTACACAGTCTTCGATATGATCAAACACATGAGGGGATACATAATTAGCAAGTATCTCTAATTTATCAGGAACATTCTCACCACACACCCTGAGGAAGTTGCTGAAAGTACAATACCAGCGTTTCCATACCTTAGCAGCTGTAAGTGAATCCGGGTCCAGGTCGAGACGGGCGGGTCTGAGTAGTTTCTCCATGATGGATCGATTACTTGTCTGAGTTCCCTTCTATGGTTCGAGTCGTAGCTGGCTGTTCCCGAAATCACCCAAAGCGTGGAGTCGATAACAAGTTGATTAAATTGACGTAATAAAACTCACTACGCACTTGGTTTGAGCATAAAGCAAGGCTTTAATCAACTTGTTTCAGAACATGGAGGTCTAGTTGTACTTCACTAGTTCTTTGTCTTACAAAATGTCCCTGGAAAGCTGGGCCCACGCCTGAGCATTTATATTCCTTGGACGGCACCACCAGCTGGCCGTCCAGCATCATTTCATGTGTAGTTTCTTGATGATGATGAGATTTATAACAATCATGATTCTGGGAAAATTGCTTGGAGGCGGGAGGGAGGCAGGATTGGGCCCGCCCGCCATTTTTTGTGATTTTACAACCTCATACGCCTCCAAACCCGCCTCCTCGTGCTTGGCAAAATTGAGCCCTATGTGATTGTGTGCTTGAGTATGTGTATGTGTGTGTGATTGAGTGTGCACTACTATAGTTTGGGAATCACATAACTAGGAGATCTACTACCGCAGTAATCCAGCATTGGAAAGAAGAACGATATACAAATGTTTCCCTCACGCTTGAACAAACCTGATTTTCTTTCCCTCTTTCTAGATCTCCTCACGCCAAGAGAAGCCTGAGTCTGCAAATAAGTGAGCGAGCAAACCAGCAACCCACCCCCTGTTTGAAGGCTGCTGAAATTGAGGTGGTGCTGCACCAGGTGTTTACAAGGAGGGTTGTGCTTGCTGCCACCCCATGGCACCATCCCCATAGGTCGGCACTGTGGCATGACTGTACCGAGATGTAGCCAAGTTTCAGCGCACAGCTGACCGTTACTGTCCTTGCAGATGCCAGCTTTATGTTGCAAGGTTGCTGCAGGTGTCGATATTACAGCTCTGTATCTGTCTCTCGGCTGACCCAGACCTTGAAAAGCCAGGCCCCTACATCATTCCTGGGTAGTTGTGGCAAAGTTGAACTGATTGGCGTCATTTTTGTGGTTGCAGCCAATCAGGCAATGGCGGTTCTTGATCACCCTGCCTTACAGTACCATGGAAAGCTTGGCATACTCTGATTGAGGTGCTTCTGAAGAAACATCCAGCATAATGGTCAGTCAAGCACTCACATCCCACAGCGATGCCACTGGAGGTTTGCTGTCACTTTCTCCTTCAAGAAGAGGAGCATGTCTGCCAGAGAGGTCATTTCATCTCTATTTGCAAGATGCCAGTGGGAGGGCACGGAAAACCTCGACCACTCTGATCTGCCTGGCATCTCTTTGCAAGCCCTCCTCTTCCTCCGACCATGTCAACGCGGAAGATCCCTATTGGAAAACACTCGAGTTCCAGTAAAGGGAGCTGGAGGGAAAAAAAAAATAATTAAGCACAACTGGATAAAGGCTCATGAAAGCCTAAATACCAGCAGAATAAAAACCAAAACAAATTACCCATAAGGGCTCAGAAAGGCTTTACAATTCTGACATTTAACATCTGTGTGTCCTTTAATGCCCCGCTCCTCTTCCTCTACTGAAAGTCTCGATTCCCTGTTGAAATTCCCGCTGCTCATTGTGTTTTGAAAGCCCCACTCCTCGTTCTTTGTTTACTGTCCCACTCCCAATTCCTTGTCAAAAATCCCACTGCCCATTTTCTGGTGAAAATCCCACTGCCCGTTCTCTGCCTGATGGAAGGATGCTATCTGAGCACCAGTTTCTAGGAGGCGACACAACTGTTCCACTGTCTCTCAAGTGAAATACAGCCTACAAAGAAAGTCATCCTCAGTCAGATATACCAAAGTAGATGTGACTCTCTGTAAATACCGGTCTATGGGTAACCGCAGGTGGCTCTTTGACCAAACTTTTAGTCACTTGTCCTAACAGTTCCTTCTTTGGCCTAGTGTCAGTTTTTGCCTGATAACGCTTCTGTGAAGCTCCTTGGGATGTTTTATTATGTCAAAGGTGCTATATAAATGCAAGTTGTTGTTGTTGATTTGGCTGCTCTGAATCACAACCATGATCTGATATAATGGGGGAAGAGGCTTGAGGGGCTGAATGGCCAACTCCTGTTCCTATGTTTCCTTTCAGTTATCATTATAGCGAGAAAGTCGCATCTCTTTGGTAATGAGAAAAGGTGAATTCAGTCAATATAAACCATCTGTAAAAGGTGATCTTGCACCAGGAGGGGTGGAGTGATGCCGTGCCACAAGAGTTAACGCCAACTTTTCCAACTGCTCAACCACCAGAAACATTTTAGTGATTGAAGAAATGAATATTCTGGCAGTTGATTTCCATCATTCCATCATTGCACTATTGGAAGGCTCGTGAGCAGTGAATAGTGCTCAGTGCCTGCTGTGAGTACAGGCGGAAGCTCTGCTGGTGAACAGTGCCTGCTGTGAGTACAGGCGGAAGCCCTGCTGGTGAACAGTGCCTGCTGTGAGTAAAGGCGGAAACCCTGCTGGTGAACAGTGCCTGCTGTGATTACAGGCGGAAGCCCTGCTGGTGAACAGTGCCTGCTATGAGTACAGGCGGAAACCCTGCTGGTGAACAGTGCCTGCTGTGAGTACAGGCGGAAGCCCTGCTGGTGAACAGTGCCTGCTGTGAGTATAGGTGGAAGCTCTGCTGGTGAACAGTGCCTGCTGTGAGTACAGGCGGAAGCCCTGCTGGTGAACAGTGCCTGCTGTGGGTACAGGTGAAAGCTCTGCTGGTGAACAGTGCCTGCTGTGGGTACAGGCGGAAGCTCTGCTGGTGAACAGTGCCTGCTGTGAGTACAGGCGGAAGCCCTGCTGGTGAACAGTGCCTGTTGTGAGTAAAGGCGGAAACCCTGCTGGTGAACAGTGCCTGCTGTGATTACAGGCGGAAGCCCTGCTGGTGAACAGTACCTGCTATGAGTACAGGCGGAAACCCTGCTGGTGAACAGTGCCTGCTGTGAGTACAGGCTGAAGCCCTGCTGGTGAACAGAGCCTGCTGTGAGTACAGGCAGAAGCATTGCTGGTGAACAGTGCCTGCTGTGAGCACAGGTGGAAGCTGTTGAATCCGTGTGTTAATGGAGACACGGAATGCAGGAGTTGATTTAACAAGTGTTTACTGAACAAAGTCTGGAGGTGAACTAACTATACAAGACGCTATACAGGCTTATATACCCGAGTGGTCACTACCGGTACTACAGTACACAGGGGCTTCAAAAAAACATAGTTCCTCTTAAAGGTACATACACTACAATTCCTCCCCTTTTAGATAAATAGTACATAACATTTTAAGTAATCATTAAATAACATTTTTACAAGAACAATAATCTACACATTTGCTGAAGTTAATCAATTACAAATTCAGTCTCTCTGGAGGCTTCCTGACTCGGTCCGGATAACGCCTCGGTGGTGTAGTAGGTTTCGGTGGTGTAGTAGGTTCTTTTGGCAAGGTCGATTCGGCTTGAATGCCAGTGTTGGGTTCATCTGGTTCAGGTATCGCCGGATCGGAGGTAGATACTATGGGCATCTCTGCTTCATCACTAGGCGTATAGAGTTGTGGTGTAGGTTGTCCCTTTTCGGATGACTCCATGATCTGGTCAGCATGGTGCCTTATTATGCTTTCTCCAATGTCCACGGCATACATGAGCGGTCCTAGTCATGTGCAAATAGTTCCAGGCTGCCATTTCTCGGTACCGTAGTCCCGGGCCAAAACTTGTTGACCTATCTGGAAGGTTCTAGTTGGCCTTTCATTCATGCTTTGAAATTGCCGGTTCTCTACGTCCCTTCTGATGTTTGGCTTGATCAAATCCAGCCGGCATCTTGGTCTTCTATTGAAAAACATCATGGCGGGGGTTTGGTTTGTAACCACATGTGTTGCATTCCTGTACGCAAACAAGAAGTTATCTACCTTATGTTGTAGATTTATGTCTTCATTTCCCATGGCCTTTATGGCCTTCTTGAAGGTCTGGACAAACCTTTCAGCTAATCCATTGGTGGCGAGATGGTATGGGGCGGACGTGTAGTGCTTAACCCCATTGTTTTTTAAGAACTTCCTGAATTCTTCAGATACAAATTGCGGTCCATTATCAGAACAGATCTGTTCAGGCAGCCCATTCCTGGCGAATATGGTCCTTAATACTGTGATGGTTTTTTCCGTGGTGGTGGAGGACATCTTTATTACCTCCGGCCACTTGGAGTGTGCATCCACCGCAATTAAGAACATTGAGTCCATAAATGGACCAGCAAAGTCGATATGTACCCTTTGCCATGGAGATGAGGGCCACTCCCATGGATGTAGAGGGGCTTGTGGTGGGGCGTTTTGGACCTTCTGGCATCCGAGACAGCTCTTGGTCATTTCTTCGATGTCTCCATCGATACCTGGCCACCACACAAACGCTCTGGCTAAGTTCTTCATTTTCACTCCACCCAGATGCCCCTCGTGAAGCTCCTTTAGCACTTTATCCTGGAGTTTGGGTGGAATCACCACCCTGGATCCACACATCAAGGTTCCTCGGCACACTGACAGCTGTTCTCTTCTTTGCGAGAATGCTGGCAACAGTGGTTCGCCATGTGCTGGCCATCCCTTCACCGTTAAATCGTAGACTCGTGAGAGAGTCGGGTCATTTCTCGTTTCCTTTTCAATGGCAAAATTTGTCACTGGTAGACATTCCACTATGGTCGAGTGGAACATCTCCACTGGGTCCACTGTAGGCGCCTCTTCTACCATTGGCAACGGTAGGCGCGATAACCCGTCAGCATTCCCATGCTGTTTTGTTCCTTTGTATTCTATGTCATATTGGTGTGCCCCTAGGAATAGGGACCACCTCTGTAGCCTTTGCGCTGTCATAATGGGAACGCCCTTTTTAGGGTTGAATATGGAGACGAGGGGTTGATGGTCAGTCAACAAGGTAAATTTTTGTCCGTGTAGGTAATGGTTGAATTTCTTCACCCCCCACACCAGGCTGAGTGCCTCCCTGTCAATCTGGGCATAGTTACACTCAGCTGAGTTCAATGAGCGTGACGCAAAAGCTATCGGCCGCTCCGAGCCATCAGGGTATCTATGCGATAATACCGCTCCCACGCCGTAAGGGGATGCATCGCACGCCAGTCTGATTGGCAGTGATGGGTTGTAATGAGCCAAAACTTCCTTGGATGTGATCAAGCCTTTGCATTTATGGAAGGCACGTTTACAGTCTTCGCTCCATTTCCAAATTACTCCCGTTTGTAGCAGTGTGTTAAGAGGGTGCAGAACCGTTGACAAGTTCGGTAAAAATTTATGATAGTAATTTATTAATCCCAGGAACGACCTTAATTGTGAGACATTTTCAGGCACGGGGGCTTTTACGACCGCTTCAATTTTTTCAGGTGACTTATGCAACCCTTCTTCATTAATGACATGGCCACAATATGATATTTGTTTCTGGAAAAATTCGCACTTGGGGCGATTTGCTCGTAGGCCCCGTTCTCTCAGCCTCGTAAGCACCTGCTCCAAATTGGCAAGGTGCTCGTTGTCCTTTTCTCCTGTTACAAGGATGTCGTCTAGGTAGCATTGAGTCCCCGGAATCCCTTGCAGGACTTGCTCCATAGCTCTTTGCCAGATAGCTGGAGCTGATGCTACTCCGAAAACCAGTCGATTGTACTGGTACAGGCCTTTGTGTGTGTTTATCGTGAGATACTTTTTAGAGGCCTCCTCAACCTCCATCTGTAGATATGCCTGTGCCAAGTCAATTTTGGTGAAACGTTTCCCTCCGGATAGTGAGGCAAAAATATCTTCTATCCTCGGAAGAGGATACTGTACCGTGTGAAGAACCGGGTTTACAGTCACCTTGAAGTCCCCACAGATGCGAATTTTTCTCTGTTCTTCAGATTTATCATTATTCAACATTTTCTTCATGACCGGGACAATGGGTGTTGCCCACTCGCTCCAATCTACCTTGGATAACACGCCTGCTTTTTCCAAATTCTCCAGCTCTGCCTCGACTGCTGGACGAATTGCGTATGGCACCGGCCTTGCCTTAAAAAACTTGGGAATTGCTGCATTTTCCACTTTTATTGTGGCGGTGGCGCCTTTCAGGGTTCCTAGTTCCTGTTGAAACACTTCTTTGGCGTTAGCCAAGATTTCTTTTAATCGTCCAGGTATAACGTCATCATCATTTTTTTTCTTACTGGTCACCGTCAGTGCCTGAATGGAGTGCCAGTCTAAACATATATTTCTGATCCATTCACGTCCCAACAACGGTGGACCACCATCTTGCAGAATGTATAAATACAACTTCTGTATTTCCTTGCCGTTGTATACAACAGGCACCATTATTTTCCCTCTGGGGCATACTTTCTGCCCCGTATATGTCTTCAAGATAATGGATGTGTCTTTCAAAGGTATATGCAGAAATAGCCGCTCGTAATCCCGTCGACTTATGACGGTCAGAGCTGATCCTGTATCTAGCTCCATTTTAACTGGGGACCCTGCTATCATGAGGGTAACCCAAATGGTCTGGTAATCTTTTTTGGCAATTACATTATGTAATTTGAAACAGCTTAGTCTCTTGTTTCCGGAGTCGCTATCGCTCTTCTGGTCTTTGGAGCTACTGTCCGTCATCATTTGTACCTTTCTGTACTTTTCCTTATTGACCTTTTTACTGTCAGCGGATTTTTTTCCAGATCTGCATACACGTGCAATGTGTCCCATCTTTCTGCATTGCCTGCATGCTTTGTCCTTGAACCAGCAGTGCCTCTGGTCATGGGTGGATCTGCCGCAGCGATAACATCTCTCGAAACCCCGTGTCATTTCATGGGTGCCGAAGTCCTGTGGCTTTTGCTGTATCTCTGCAGCTCCTCTTGCTGCTGCTTCGTATGATACAGCCACACTGAAAGCCTTGTCCAGTGTCAAATCTTTCTCAGAAAGTAGTCTTTTCTGTGTTCCTTCGCTTAGGAGACCGCAGACAAATTTGTCTCGTAGAGAATCTGCCAGTCCTGCCCCGAATTGGCAGTGCTTTGACAGCTTTCGTAATTCGGTGAGGTAATCAGCGTTACTTTCATTCTTGTGCTGATTCCTCCTGAAGAATTTGAATCGTTCCGCTATCAGCAGCGGTGTTGGGTTTAAGTGCTCCGGTAGGGTATCAACAATCTCCTTAAAATTCTTGTCCATCGGTTTGGCTGGAGTGATCAAGTTTCGTAACAGCCCGTATGTCCTTGCGCCCATCAGATTGAGAAGTACCAATGCCTTTTTATCATCCGCTACTTCATTCGCCTTGCAATATCCCTCCACTCTTTCCACATATGTGGTCCAATCCTCTATATCACTATCGAAAGCAGTAATATTGCCAGTCTTAGGCATCCTGAAAAGCAAAAATGGCGCCTCCCGCGCTTTTTCTTCTTCCCTGCCGAGTCAAGATGGCACCTCCCGTGCTTTCCCGCCACTGCCGCTGCTGCCAACGCTGTTCTCCGCGGTTCCCGTTGCAACCTGCAGCTTTTCGCGGCATTTCTATATTTAAAAATTATTTTTTTTTATTTGCACATATATTTTAAACAGTTTCTCCGTCACTTGGAGAATCGTTCCCGCCGGACCCTCTGGGACTTTCCCCTCCCTCTGCTTGGCCCGAGCGCCGACCTGCTTTGCAGCGCCGGCCGTCTCCTGAGTGCTCCACCCTCTGACTCTGTTTGCTTCTGCCTTCTGACTCGCTGCCCGGCCCCGCTGCAGAGCCACCCGATTGAGCCCCAGCCCGCCGTCCAGGAAGGATCAATGCACTACCTGCCACCAGCCCGTTTAGCTGGTGAAACCACAGTTTTTTTTTCTTCTACCTTCGTCTGAGGAATCGATCTCCTTGAGGTACTGCTGAATTGCAGGTAAGTTCGTTTCTAACTCGTCGCCACTGTTGAATCCATGTGTTAATGGAGACACGGAATGCAGGAGTTGATTTAACAAGTGTTTACTGAACAAAGTCTGGAGGTGAACTAACTATACAAGATGCTATACAGGCTTATATACCCGAGTGGTCACTACCGGTACTACAGTACACAGGGCTTCAAAAAAACATAGTTCCTCTTAAAGGTACATACACTACAGAAGCCCTGCTGGTGAACTGTGTCTGCTGTGACTAGAGGCGGATGCCCTGCTGGTAAATAGTGCCTGGTGTGAGTACAGGTGGAAGCCCTGCTGGTGAACAGTGCCTGCTGTGAGTACAGGCGGAAACCCTGCTGGTGAGCAGTGCCTGATGTGAGTACAGGCAGAAACCCTGCTGGTGAACAGTGCCTGATGTGAGTACAGGTGGAAACCCTGCTGGTGAACAGTGCCTGATGTGAGTACAGGTGGAAACCCTGCTGGTGAACAGTGCCTGCTGTGAGTACAGGCGGAAGCCCTGCTGGTGAACAGTGCCTGGAGTGAGTACAGGCGGAAGCCCTGCTGGTGAACAGTGCCGGCTGTGAGTACAGGCGGAAGCCCTGCTTGGGTACAATGCCTGCTGTGAGTACAGGCAGAAGCCCTGCTGGTGAACAGTGCCTGCTGTGAGTACAGGCGGAAGCCCTGCTTGGGTACAATGCCTGCTGTGAGTACAGGCAGAAGCCCTGCTGGTGAACAGTGCCTGCTGTGGGTACAGGTGGATGCCCTGCTGGTGAAAAGTGTCTGCTGTGCGTACAGGCAGAAGGCCTGCTGGTGAACAGTGCCTGCTGTGAGCCAGGCGGAAACCCTGCTGGTGAACAGTGCCTGATGTGAGTACAGGCGGATAACCTGCTGGTGAAGAGTGCCTGCTGTGAGTACAGGTGGAAGCTCTGCTGGTGAAGAGTGCCTGCTGTGAGTACAGGCGGAAACCCTGCTGGTGAACAGTGCCTGCTGTGAGTACAGGCGGAAACCCTGCTGGTGAACAGTGCCTGATATGAGTACAGGCAGAAGCCCTGCTGGTGTACAGTGCCTGCTGTGAGTACAGGCAGAAGCCCTGCTGGTGAACAGTGCCTGCTGTGAGTACAGGTGGAAACCCTGCTGGTGAACAGTGCCTGATGTGAGTATAGACGGATAACCTGCTGGCGATCAGTGCCTGCTGTGGGTACAGGCTGAAGCCCTGCTGGTGAACAGTGCCTGCTGTGAGTACAGTCGGAAGCTCTGCTGGTGAACAGTGCCTGCTGTGAGTACAGGCGGAAACCCTGCTGGTGAACAGTGCCTGCTGTGAGTACAGGCAGAAGCCCTGCTGGTGAACAGTGCCTGCTGTGAGTACAGGCGGAAGCCCTGCTTGGGTACAATGCCTGCTGTGAGTACAGGCAGAAGCCCTGCTGGTGAACAGTGCCTGCTGTGGGTACAGGTGGATGCCCTGCTGGTGAAAAGTGTCTGCTGTGCGTACAGGCAGAAGGCCTGCTGGTGAACAGTGCCTGCTGTGAGCCAGGCGGAAACCCTGCTGGTGAACAGTGCCTGATGTGAGTACAGGCGGATAACCTGCTGGTGAAGAGTGCCTGCTGTGAGTACAGGTGGAAGCTCTGCTGGTGAAGAGTGCCTGCTGTGAGTACAGGCGGAAACCCTGCTGGTGAACAGTGCCTGCTGTGAGTACAGGCGGAAACCCTGCTGGTGAACAGTGCCTGATATGAGTACAGGCAGAAGCCCTGCTGGTGTACAGTGCCTGCTGTGAGTACAGGCAGAAGCCCTGCTGGTGAACAGTGCCTGCTGTGAGTACAGGTGGAAACCCTGCTGGTGAACAGTGCCTGATGTGAGTATAGACGGATAACCTGCTGGCGATCAGTGCCTGCTGTGGGTACAGGCTGAAGCCCTGCTGGTGAACAGTGCCTGCTGTGAGTACAGTCGGAAGCTCTGCTGGTGAACAGTGCCTGCTGTGAGTACAGGCGGAAACCCTGCTGGTGAACAGTGCCTGCTGTGAGTACAGGCAGAAGCCCTGCTGGTGAACAGTGCCTGCTGTGAGTACAGGCGGAAATCCTGCTGGTGAACAGTGCCTGCTGTGATTACAGGCGGAAGCCCTGCTGGTGAACAGTGCCTGGTGTCAGTACAGGCGGAATCCCTGCTGGTGAACAGTGCCTGGTGTGACTACAGGCTTCAGCCCTGCTGGTGATCATACCTGGTGTGAGTACAGGCGGAAGCCCTGCTGGTGAACAGTGCCTGCTGTGAGTACAGGCAGAAGCCCTGCTGGTGAACAGTGCCTGCTGTGAGTATAGGCGGATAACCTGCTGGTGAACAGTGCCTGCTGTGAGCATAGGCTGAAGCCCTGCTGGTGAACAGTGCCTGCTGTGAGTACAGGCAGAAGCCCTGCTGGTGAACAGTGCCTGCTGTTAGTACCGGCGGAAACCCTGCTGATGAACAGTGCCTGGTGTGACTACAGGCTGCAGCCCTGCTGGTGAACATACCTGCTGTGAATACAGGTGGAAGCCCTGCTGGTGAACAGTGCCTGGTGTGACTACAGGCAGAAGCCCTGCTGGTGAACATACCTGCTGTGAATACAGGTGGAAGCCCTGCTGGTGAACAGTGCCTGGTGTGACTACAGGCTGCAGCCCTGCTGGTGAATATACCTGCTGTGATTACAGGTGGAAGCGCTGCTGTTGAACAGTGCCTGGTGTGACTACAGGCTGAAGCCCTGTTGGTGAACAGTGCCTGGTGTGACTACAGGCTGAAGCCCTGCTGGTGAACAGTGCCTGGTGTGAGTACAGGTGGAAGCCCTGCTGGTGAACAGTGCCTGGTGTGACTACAGGCTGAAGCCCTGTTGGTGAACAGTGCCTGGTGTGACTACAGGCTGAAGCCCTGCTGGTGAACAGTGCCTGGTGTGATTACAGGCTGAAGCCCTGCTGGTGAACAGTGCCTGGTGTGACTACAGGCTGAAGCCCTGCTGGTGAACAGTACCTGGTGTGAGTACAGGCAGAAGCCCTGCTGGTGAACAGTGCCTGGTGTGAGTACAGGTGGAAACCCTGCTGGTGAACAGTGCCTGGTGTGACTACAGGCTGAAGCCCTGTTGGTGAACAGTGCCTGGTGTGACTACAGGCTGAAGCCCTGCTGGTGAACAGTGCCTGGTGTGACTACAGGCTGAAGCCCTGCTGGTGAACAGTACCTGGTGTGAGTACATGCGGAAGCCCTGCTGGTGAACAGTACCTGGTGTGAGTACATGCGGAAGCCCTGCTGGTGAACAGTGCCTGGTGTGAGTACACGCGGAAGCCCTGTTGGTGAACAGTGCCTGGTGTGACTACAGGCTGAAGCCCTGCTGGTGAACAGTGCCTGGTGTGAGTACAGGCTGAAGCCCTGCTGGTGAACAGTACCTGGTGTGAGTACAGGCGGAAGCCCTGCTGGTGAACAGTGCCTGGTGTGAGTATACGCGGAAGCCCTGCTGGTGAACAGTGCTCTTTGTGCCTATTCTTAATTAAACAATAAGGAGACACTGGGTTGGCCCAGTGTCATTAAACAAAAAACCTAACAAAGGTTTCCCTTTTTAGAAAACTAAACCATAAAAAAACAAAGGAAACTTATCAAAATAAATAATAATATTGCTACCAGTGTCCAATATGCCCTCCAGTCCCTGCGGTGCCCACCAGTTGCGGAAGGCCTCAAGCGTACTGGTGGACACCGCCTGCTCCCTCCACAATGGCCATGCGCTGAGTGTGGTTTGAGTCCTGCTGGTCATCAGTACATTCATAAACAGTTTGAGTTTCACTCCACTGGTTTCTGAAGGACATCAGGAAAACCTATTTGAAATGCTGCCTGATGGCTTACTGCCATCTGTTCTCCTACCACTGAGGCACTGCTCATAGGCCAGGCTTATTCAGCCCCTCTAGCACCTCCTTCTGCAGAAATCTCTGTTTCTTCCCATTACATCATCCAACTCTTGAATGATTCCAAAGTTTCTGCCTCCACGTCTCAGAAACCATTCCAGTTATTACTTGTGTTGCATGAAGCAGTGCTTCCTAACATTAGCCTTCTCCCTCTGAACCGATGTCCCATTGAAGGCCTTGGCCAAGACTGGGGCCTTCAATGGATAAGTGTTGGGGGTCAGAATGGAGGGAGACGAGGCTGCCACAAGGCCCTCTCCCATCCATGAAGGAACCTCAAGGCCGTTACTGCTGTTTGCTGATTAACATGCTGCGGGTAGGGAAGGATAGGCGATCAGTGGCCCTGGCGGGGGCAGGGAGAGAGGAATATAAGTCGAGCAGTATCGCGGAGGAGAATCCATGCCCCAATATTAATTGCTAATGTTATCCTGGTTACAGACACGGCCTGAAACTGTGAGATGTCATTACTGATCTCCACTATAACACAGGCTCACTGGTCATTTACCTACAGAGTGTGATATTGGGAGTGCCATATGGTGGCTGACTTTGCTCAGAATGGCATCACAACTGACCCTGATCCTGCTCTTGTCTGGTAGGAGGGGGTAACTGGAAAGAAACCAGATGATTCCTCTCCACTCTCCCTCGGAGATGCTGAAGTCAAATGTAGCGCCCGGGCAGAGATTAGCATTCTCACCACAAATTGGCAAATTGGACCTGGAACCTTTGGGTGAGTGGCACCACTGAGCCGCTCCGAGGGCTGATAATGCGGTCCAAGCATGACCTTGCTAGATAATGTGGGGCCATATCTACTGCAGAATCTACTGAAGCTCCAGGCTAGTCTCTCAAGATGCACCAGGATTGCCAGGGCCACATTGTTAGGTGCCAGTGAAAGGCTCCTCGCAGTGCACTGGGCAGATTTCCAACATGGGGAGGAGGGGAAGCAGGCACAGGGCGGGTAGGGGTTGGGAGTGTGGCATGGGAGCACTGGACAAGGGGTAGTGGACAAGGTGGCCAGGAGAGGCACTGGGCAGGGGCACACAGATCTTTTTAGGCCACACTTTAATGGCAACATCCTCTTTTGCAACAGGTTCTGTGCGGCTGGATCGTGCTCAGATGTTCCAATCATATTATTCCTAATTAGTAAAAACTGGGGGTCTAATGAGCCTAGTGCATAAATAGTAATGCATAAAGAGCCTTGGATTATTGTAACCCTGTGATTATCACCACTGTACCCCTGTGATTATCACCACTGTACCCCTGTGATTATCACCACTGTACCCTGTGATTATCACCACTGTACCCTGTGATTATCACCACTGTACCCCGTGATTATCACCACTGTACCCTGTGATTATCACCACTGTACCCCTATGATTATCACCACTGTACCCCCGTGATTATCACCACTGTACCCCTGTGATTGTCACCACTGTACCCTGTGATTATCACCACTGTACCCCCGTGATTATCACCACTGTACCCTGTGATTATCACCGCTGTACCCTGTGATTATCACCACTGTACCCTGTGATTATCACCACTGTACCCCTGTGATTATCACCGCTGTACCCTGTGATTATCACCACTGTACCCCTGTGATTATCACCACTGTACCCTGTGATTATCACCACTGTACCCCTGTGATTATCACCACTGTACCCTGTGATTATCACCACTGTACCCCTGTGATTATCACCACTGTACCCCTGTGATTATCACCACTGTACCCGTGATTATCACCGCTGTACCCTGTGATTATCACCACTGTACCCTGTGATTATCACCACTGTAACCCTGTGATTATCACCACTGTACCCCTGTGATTATCACCGCTGTACCCTGTGATTATCACCACTGTACCCCTGTGATTATCACCGCTGTACCCTGTGATTATCACCACTGTACCCTGTGATTATCACCACGGTACCCCTAGTGATTATCACCGCTGTACCCCTGTGATTATCACCGCTGTACCCTGAGATTATCACCACTGTACCCCTGTGATTATCACCACTGTACCCCTGTGATTATCACCGCTGTACCTTGTGATTATCACCACGGTACCCCTGTGATTATCACCGCTGTACCCTGTGATTATCACCGCTGTACCCTGTGATTATCACCACGGTACCCCTAGTGATTATCACCGCTGTACCCCTGTGATTATCACCGCTGTACCCTGAGATTATCACCACTGTACCCCTGTGATTATCACCACTGTACCCCTGTGATTATCACCGCTGTACCCTGTGATTATCACCACGGTACCCCTAGTGATTGACACCAAAACATTTCCTTGGCCCCTCACCTGGAAGTTCCACCATTGGTGGCCTTGCTGTCAGCTGCTGAGGCACTAAGCTCTGGAATTATCTCCCTAAACCTCTCCCCCTCACTACCTCTCTTTCCTCCTTTAAGATGTTCTTTAAATCCAACCTCCTTGACCAAGCTTTAGGTCACCTGTCCTAATATCTTCTTACGTGGCTCGGTATTAAATTTAGTTTGATAACGCCCCTGTGAACAGCCTTGGTACATTTTGTAATGTGCTCAACACACGGACACGGGATGTATTCCTTCAGCCATCAACACGAGGCTTCTTTATTCATTTCCTTTCTCTGTTTACTCTCCGTCGCCCCCTACCGGGGCGGAGGGTAACTATCACCACATCTCCCTTTCTAAACAGACTTTGAATACTATTCCTTTACTATTAACATTTCAAATGACCTTCTTTCAAATCATTACTTTTTTACTGTGCTTAAGAAATAACAAACTCTAACAAACATAACATCTCTAATGCACAATGTATCACTTCTTTTTTTTTTGAGAAACACGAATAATGCAAGCAGAGTAAGCTTGGAGGGACAAGGTGACTGCCTGAACCCTCCACCAAGTACCTCGGGTATTATTCTGACCCAATGAGGTGTCTTGGTTCTTAAGCTATTCATGTTGCAAAGTCCTGGAGGTATGAAGGAGGATTGCGGACCCTTTCAGGGTATCGTCTGGAACCCGATGGTGGTGATAGTTACCTTCCGCCCCGGTAGGGGGCGACGGAGAGTAAACAGAGAAAGGAAATGAATAAAGAAGCCTCGTGTTGATGGCTGAAGGAATACATCCCGTGTCCGTGTGTTGAGCACATTACATGATGACAGAAGTGGCAAGTACCCGAAATACCCATGTTAAAGACTGTCCGCGTCATTGGAACTAACTTTCCCGGTGAAACCAGTCAGCTCCCGGTGAGTGAAAGTTTACGATACGGGTGTAGCATAGTAGCTAGTTAAGCCAGGATGGAGATAAACAAGAGAGACTGAAAAAAAAAGGGTACTTACCCCACGTTGCTTACTATCATGGCCACTCAAAGTCCTGCATTCTTTCAGATTTCTCCCCCCTCCGAATTTGATTTTACACGGCCGGAAGAGTGGCCGTTGTGGCTCAGCAGATTTGAACGCTTCAGACAGGCTTCAGGCCTTGATAAACAGTCACAGGAAAAACAGGTCAACACGCTATTATATTCCATGGGAGTGGAGGCTGAAGCGATCGTCCGGTGCAGGAATATTACGGCTGATCAACTGAAAAGCTATGACACAGTTAAAACGGAGTTGTCTAATCATTTCATCCCACGGAGGAATTTGATATTCGAACGCGCAAGATTCCATAGGCGCGTGCAGGAGAGAGGGGAATCGGGCGATAGCTTCATCAAGGCGCTATATGAGCTCATAGAACACTGTGAATATGGAGCTATGCGGGACAAACTAATTCGTGACAGATTGGTTGTTGGACTAAGGGATCTTAAACTCTCTGAAAAATTACAGATGGATCCAGACCTCACAGTTGACAAAGCAAAAACACAGGTTTTCCAAAGTGAAGCAATAAACAGCAATCAATGCTTCAGAAAGATAGTAATGAGGAGGAGGAGTCCATTGAAACCATAAGTGCCCCCTGACAATCAGCCCCCCAAAAGCATTTTTCTACCAAATCAAGACAAACTGACTCACATGAATATGTACAGAGGCCTCGCACTGGAACTCATACTGGAACACATTTCCAACCACAAAAGCGGAGTTGCAGATGGTGTGGCCGGAGTACACACAATAGACAAATCTGTCCAGCCAAAGATGTTGGGCCAGAAATTCGTGACCAAATGCGTGAGTACGGTCGGGGTACTCACGCATCTGGCCGTTGGAAATGCCGGCGTTCAGCATGCACAGCGCATGCGGGGAATGCCGGCATTTCCAGACCTCGGAACGAAGGGGTTCATAGGCACAGCGCGTGCGACTGCACAGGCAGCGCTTGCGCAGTGAACTTCGTAGATTTCATTCATGGATTCAGTGAGGGTAAGTCCTTACAAGTTACACTTGAAAAAAGCAGGTGTAAAGTTGTTCCAAGGCTGCGGAGGAAGATATATTTTATCGTGGAGCTTCTGAAAGGCAATATTTTTGTTTGGGAAAGGGAGGGAAGTTATTTTAAGAAATTTTAAGTAAGTTTTAAAGTTTAAATTTTTTTTTTAAAACGGGTTTTCAGAACGGTAGGTAGAAGGAGCAATTGTGGCTGTGTGAATGGAATGTGAAAATGAGTGTTCTAAAATGAGTAATGTAACATTTCCAGCACTTTTAAGAAAGAAACTTTTCATCAGTAATAAGTAATTATGTATGTATGTCCGCATATATTCCTTTACGTATATGTATGTATGTTTTATATTCCTTTACTTATGTGTATGAATGTATGTTTTTAATTATGATTTTCCAATAAGTTACTTTCTCTGAAAGTCATAATTAAATAATACATTCATACACATAAGTAAAGGAATATATACATAACACGCAAAGGAATATATACAGACATACATACTTTCAGAAGCTCCACGATAAGAAATATCTTCCTCCGCAGCCTCTGGAGCAACTGTACCCATGCTTTTTTCATGTGTAAGTTGTAAGGACTTGACCTCACTGAAAGCATGAATGAAAGCGGCGAATTTTACTGCGCACGCGTTCTGCCTCTGAACCCCTTCATTCAGAGGACAGGAAATGCCGGTTTTCCCCGCATGCGCTGTGCATGCTGAAAACCGGCATTTCCTCCGGCCAGACGCGTAAGTACCCCAACCGTACTCGCGCATTTGAAAGGGAATTACTGGGCCAACATTTTACATGTCAATAAAATGAAAAATTTAACAATTGCACGATTTGCCCCCTCGCATCTGCGACTGAGGGTCCAAGGAGGTGCATTGCGCAATAGGTCATCGTCGTACATATCCTCACACTGTTCCCTTTCGGGAACTGTATGAAGTGGTGGAAGGATTTATGGCCGTGATTAACGCTCATTCCGTGACCGTAACCATCTTTGAACCAGCCATTAGGGTGTTTAGTCCTATGGCGTGAGGGTTTTACGGGCTCCCACAACCCATCTGAGGGGGGGGGCCACCCACACCCACGGACGCAAGTATCCCGCTGGATGTCCACCCAGAATTTATAGTTGGAGCTCCGACTCCACTTGCCGGGACTGTCTGGAGTGGGGTTCGAAACCCTACTCCTTCTGGCCCAGCGGTGGGGATGCTTACTGCTACGCAAAAGGCCCACTCCGCACAAAAGGTGACACCCATACGTTTCCTGCGCCTTTTCCCTCCCCGTGACTGGAGCCCTATGCTGCCACTTGAAAGACCAAGCTATCATCTGCCCTTTTTGCGGCGCCTTTGGCTTCTCATTACCAATGATGAGCAGGCGCTGCGCCTCCACCTCCTTGAGGAGATTGCTGAGGTCATCATCAGTTCAATTGTGAGTTCTTTTAATGCCGTGAATTGTGCTCATTCCAGCCATTTCACGTTGCTAATCGGATTGGGCCTTTGGCATAGCGGTAGGATCCCCGCCGCTGGGCCAGATCAGGGTAGGGTTTCGAACCCCGCTCCAGACAGTCCCGGCAAGTGGAGTCGGAGCTCCGGCTCTAAATTCTGGGTTGACATCCAGTGGGATATTTGCGTCCGTGGGTGTGGGTGTGGGTGGCCCCCCCTCCTTGTATAGCTTGTGGGAGCCCGTAAAACCCTCCCGCCATAGGACTAACCGCCCTAATGGCTGGCTCAAAGATGGTTACGGTCACGGAATGAGCGTTAATCATGGCCATAAATCCTTCCACCACTTCATACAGTTCCCCAAAGGGAACAGTGTGAAGACACGTATGACGACGACATTGCTAAATAAATAAATGGAATTAAAAAAATTCTTTTAGGGCTTTTAAAAGTCTTTAAATTGCTTTAATTCTGTTTAAAACTACTTCAGATTCTTCAAAATAATGTAAACATTTTTAAAAGTTTATAAAAGTTACCAAAATCTTCAAAAAACTTCCAAAAACCTATTTAAGCTGCTGCTTTGCATGTAAAAATGCTTAGCAGCTTGGCAGAAACATTGGGGGCGTGTCCTGTGAAACTGAGACCTCAAGGGGCGTGTCTCAGTTGCACAGCGCGCTACAGGCTTCGCGCTGGCTGCACTCCTGGGCGGCGTGACGTCATACGCTGCCCGGGATTCTTCTTTTTGAAACACGAATTCCAGGCGTCCCTGGAGGTGATCGGCAGGCGCGTCGGGTAAGTGCAAATCGGGACCTTGCACACGCGGCAAGCCCCGTTCACGAATTTCTGGCCCATTAGCTGCAGGAATTGCGCGAAAAAGGGACATTTTGCTGCAGTTTGCCGATCCACACCTGCGGTTGCTGAAATATCAGAGGACGACGACAATGAGATAGCGTTCCTGGGGTCAATTGGAGATGGGCAGGACCAGCCGTGGACCATCACCCTAAGCCTGTGTGGTCACATGACTGAAATCAAAATCGATACAGGGGCTGATGTCACTGTCATCCCGGAGTGCCTCTACAACGACCTAGGTCAAGAGGCTCTTCAGAGCACCACTAAGATTCTTCAGGGGCCTGGTCAAGTCCCGTTGAATGTCAGAGGAAAATTTTCAGCTACCCTGACCCGTGGTCCACGGTCTACAAAACAGGATGTGTATGTGGTACGCGGTCTACGAACAGCGCTCCTCGGTCGCCCCGCCATCATTTCCCTGCGTCTGGTGTCCAGGTTGGAACCACAAGTAGCAGAGACAGTATCTACGGACCTCGAACGGGAGGTCAGACAGCGGTTCCCCAGACTGTTTCAAGGCATTGGGCGACTACAAGAGGAGTATCACATTTGCCTCAAGCCGGATGCTAAACCTTTTGCTCTCTCTACACCCCGACGTGTCTCGCTCCCCCTTATGTCTAAAGTTAAGGAGGGTAACTATCACCACACATTTGACTATGTTAAAGGTGCTATATAAATACAAGTTGTTGTTTTTGCCAACAATGAACACAATTAACCTAGACTCCACACAGGTTGTGTTTAAACCCTCCTTGCCTCTCCCTTCTCCAGTGCCACAGCTACCTTGCCTGAGCTCTTCATTCCTCTGACTCTGGCTTCTTGTGTATGCCCCCTCCCTTCGCCCCACCTTTGGAGGCTGTGCCTTCAACCACCTAGGCCCAACACTCTCAAATTCCCTCCTTAAACCTCTCTACCTTTCTCCACTCCTTTAAGAACCTCTTTAAAATGGACCTCTTTGACCAAGCTTTTGATTACCCTATCTATTATCTCTTTCTTTGCCTCAGCGCCCATTTCTTCCCCTTATGCCTCTGCAAATCGCCTTTGGGAGGTTGTCTATGTTAAAGCCACTGCATAAAACGCAAGACTGACAGGATCAGAGCCATTAAAATGATCAGTGCTCAGTATGTGAAATCATAAATGTCTTTAATTCGTACTGCTGGAACCTTTGCTCCAGGAATAGGAAATCCTGTTTCCTTCATTTAACTCAGGAATGCCTGGTCATAGTTTCCTGTGTATGACATGGAATCGCCTTCTCTTTCAGCACTGCTCCCATTGCCTCAACAGTGGAGTGAAGTGGCTGATGGGCTAGTGCATGTAGGGGTGGGGGAGACTCTGGCAGCAGGAAGCTTTGATAAAGTTCCAGGCTGTGCAGAGACATGATTCATCTGGAAAACTGATTTCATCATCCGGCCACATCTGTAAACTTATTACAGAGGTTTAACAGAGTATGTTCTAAATATAAGCAGCAAAGAGGACAGAGAGGCTCACTGCCTGAGCTCACTTTGATAAAAAGCGTTACACTACCAGTACACTATTTATACAGGAAATCTCATCCTTTAAAATATACATTAATTGAGTTATATAATACACACTGACTTCATTATATAATATAACACAAGATAATATAAAACACAGAACTGAGTTATATAATACATATTAATGGGGCAGTAAGGCTCCTTTGTTCAGCATCCCTGACATATTCATGAGATCCAGGCCGGGATTCTCCTCTTTGGGATGGATATCCGGCAAGCTAAGTCGGCGTACATGCCGCCCCTATTTAAATGAGGTGATCTCCCATTGACTCACATACTTCAGCAGGGTCAGCACCGAAGGTCACCAGCAGGTGTGATCAGCCATATTTGCCAGGATTACAGCCCCAGTATTTGAACGTACAATATAATGTACCTCGGTTGTTATACCCCATGCTGACTGTGTTATACCGTATGTTGAGTGTGTTATTCTGGATGCTGACTGTGGTATACAAGGTAAGGTAGACTGACTAATATAACAAATACTAACTGTTAAAATGCCCACTAGCTGTGATTTAATGCAATTCATTCTAGCTGTGTTATATAAATGCACTGACCATGTTCTATAATAAAAATCGTCTGTATAGTTGATAATGAAGAAGAAAGCTGCAGACTGCAGGAAGATATCAATGAACTGGTGAACAGTGACAAATGGAATTCAATTCAGAGAAGTGTGAGGTAATGCATTTGGGGAGGCTAACAAGGCAAGGGAATACACATTACATGGTAGGACCCTGAGAAGTATAGAGGAACAAAGGGACCTTGGCGTGCAGGTCCACAGATCCCTGAAGGTAGCAGGCCAGGTAGGTAAGGTGATTAAGAAGGCATACGGGATACTTGCTGTAGTGTATGTACTTTGCAGAAGGAACTATATTCTGCAGCCCCTGTATACTGCAGTACCAGTAGTGACCACCCCTGTATATAAGCCTGTGTAGTAACATTTGCATAGTAGTTCCAGGTTGCCTCCATTCAGTAAAGACCTGTTATAACCAACTCCTGCAGTCTGTGTCTCAATTATACACGGACATAATACTGGCGACGAGCAGATACGAACTTACCTACAGTCTGCACCACCTCATGGGGATCCATCCCTGAAGCGAAGTTATCAGAGGTCGAGGCCAGAAGGAAGAAAGAAACAGAAGAAACGGGCGTCGACCGTGGACATCCGCCCCTGAGTCAGCGGAGTTGAAGATTTGCAGGAGAGGCTGTCGAGAGCGGGGCTTGGTTATCCTGTCGATGGTGCTTCAGCTAATCGGGCTGGTGGCAGGTAGTACACTGATCCTTCCTGGGCTGCGGCGGTCTAGAGCTTGAGCGGGTGGCTTTGCAACGGGGCCGAGCAGCGTTGTTGGGAAGAGGAGAGAGAGAGAGGGTGGAGCACACAGGGCGCGGTCCGTGCTACGAAGCCGGGCAGCGTACGGACCCGAGAAGAGGAAGGCAAGAGTCCCGCAGGGTTGGTCCGACGACGGGGAAATAATAAAAATTAAATGCGCAGAAAGCCGCAGGGAGCTGCAGTTTGCCACGGGAACCACGGAGAGTGGCGTTAGCAGCAGCGTGGGGGGAAGTGCGCGAAGACCATAGGGCGTCGCCATCAAGGCATAAAACGCCAGCAACAGCGCTAGCAACAGCGGAGAAGACAGAAAGCGCGGGAGGCGCCATCTTAATCCAGCGGGGAAGAAGGCAAAGCGCGGGAGGCGCCATTTTGTTAAATCGGGGAAGAAGGCAAAATGCGGGAGGCACCATTTTAGATTTCCAAGATGCCAAAGACTGGCAATATCACTGCCTTCAATAATGCAATAGAAGACTGGACCACGTATGTGGAAAGAGTCGAGGTATATTGCGAGGCAAACGAAGTAGCCGATGAGAAAAAGGCATCGGTACTGCTAAACTTAATGGGCGATAGAACGTACGGCCTATTGCGGGACCTGATTACTCCAGCCAAACCAAAGGCGAAGAGTTTTAACAAAATTGTTGCTATCCTACAGGAACACCTAAATCCGACACCGCTGCTGATAGCAGAAAGATTTAAATTCCACAGGAGAAATCAGCATAAAGATGAGAGCAATGCTGATTACCTTACGGAACTACGCAAGCTATCAAAGCACTGCCAGTTCGGAGCAGGACTGGCAGATACCTTACGGGACAAATTTGTCTGTGGACTCCTGAGTGAAGGAACCCAGAAGAGGCTACTCTCAGAGAAAGAGCTGACGCTAGATAAGGCTTTCAGCGTGGCAGTATCGTATGAAGCAGCAGCAAGGGGAGCTGCGGAAATACAGCAAAAGCCACAGGAATACGGCACCCACGAAATGACACGGGGATTTGCAAAATGTTATCACTGCGGCAGAACAACCCATGACCAGAAGGACTGCTGGTCCAAGGACAAAATATGCAGGCAATGCGGAAAGATGGGACACATTGCACGAGTTTGCAGGTCTGGGAAGAAGACCGACGACAACAAAAAGGCTACTAAGGAACCGTACAGGAAAGTACAAAAGATGACGGACAGTAGTTCCGAAGACCAGATGAGCGATAGTGAATCCGGGAACAAGAGACTAAGCTGTCTCAAACTTCACAACGTAATCGCAAAAGAGGAGCACCGAACCATTTGGGTCACCCTCACGATAGCAGGGTCCCAAGTCAAAATGGAATTGGATACAGGATCAGCTCTAACCGTCATGAATCGACGAGACTACGAGCGGCTATTCTCACACATACCCTTGAAAGAGACATCCATTGTCTTGAAGACGTATACGGGGCAAAAAGTATACCCCAGAGGAAAAATAAGGCTGCCTGTCGAATACAACGGCAAGGAAAGACAGAAATTGTATCTGTACATTCTGCAAGATGGTGGACCACCATTATTGGGACGTGAATGGATCAGAAAGATAAGTTTAGACTGGCACTCCATTCAGGCACTGACTGTGGCTGGTAAAAAGGATGACAACGTCACTCCTAGGCGATTGTCAACAATCTTAGCTAACGCCAAAGAGGTATTTCAACAAGAACTGGGAACTCTTAAAGGCGTAACCGCCTCGATAAAAATAGAAAAGAATGCAATTCCCAAGTTTTTCAAAGCAAGACCGGTACCATATGCAATTCGCCCAGCCGTCAAGGCAGAGCTGGAGAATCTGGAGGAGGCAGGCGTGTTATTTAAGGTAGACTGGAGCGATTGGGCGACACCCATCGTTCCTGTCATGAAGAAAACGTTAAACAATAAGTCTGAGGAGCCAAGGAAGGTTCGCATCTGTGGGGACTTCAAGGTGACGGTGAACCCAGTCCTTCACACAGTACAATATCCTCTTCCAAGGATAGAAGAGATCTTCGCCTCACTATCTGGAGGGAAGCGTTTTACAAAAATTGACCTAGCACAAGCGTATTTGCAGATGGAGGTTGAAGAATCCTCTAGGAAGTATCTCACGATAAACACTCACAAAGGTCTTTACCAGTATAATCGACTGGTATTCGGAGTTGCATCACCTCCGGCGATATGGCAAAGAGCGATGGAACAAGTCCTGCAAGGAATTCCGGGGACTCAGTGTTACTTGGACGACATCCTAGTGACAGGTGAAGATGACAGTGAACACCTTGCCAAGCTAGAGCAGGTGCTCACTAGACTACGTGAACATGGGCTACGGGCCAATCGCCCCAAGTGCGAGTTTTTTAAGAAACAGATATCGTATTGTGGCCACGTGATTGATGAAGAGAGGTTACATAAGTCCCCTGACAAAATTGAAGTGGTAGTTAAGGCTCCAGCGCCTGAAAATGTGTCGCAACTGAGGTCATTCCTCGGATTGGTGAATTACTACCATAAGTTATTGCCGAATTTGTCCACAATTCTGCACCAACTGAACGCCCTACTACAAACGGGAGTAGCATGGAAATGAAGCAATGAATGTAAGCGGGCCTTTCAGAAGAGTAAAGATCTAATCACTTCAAGAGAAGTATTGGCTCACTACAACCCATCACTACCGATAAGACTGGCGTGTGATGCGTCTCCCTACGGCATTTGGGCGGTACTGTCACACAAATTCCTTGATGGTTCTGAGAGGCCGATAGCTTTTGCGTCACGCTCGTTAACTTCAGCCGAGCGTAACTACGCCCAGATTGACAGAGAGGCCCTCAGCCTGGTATGGGGGGTGAAGAAGTTCAATCACTACCTGCACGGTCAGAAATTTACTCTACTTACTGATCAGCAACCTCTTGTCTCCATTTTCAACCCTCAGAAGGGCATACCGATAATGACAGCACAACGGCTACAGAGGTGGTCCCTTTTCCTAGGGGCACACCAATATGACATCAAGTACAAAGGAACTAAACAGCATGGGAATGCTGATGGATTGTCGCGCCTACCGTTGCCGACGGTGGAAGAAGAACTTGCAGTGGATCCAGTGGAGATATTCCACTCGACCATAGTCGAATGTCTCCCTGTGACGAATGCAAACATAGAAAAGGAAACACGAAAGGACCCGACACTCTCCTGGGTCTATGATTTAACGGTGAAGGGATGGCCAGCACATGGCGAACCATTGCTGCCAGCATTCTCGCCGAGCAGAGAACAGCTGTCAGTGTGCAGAGGAACCTTGATGTGTGGATCCAGAGTAGTAATTCCACACAAATTGAAGGATAGAGTGCTCAATGAGCTTCATGAGGGTCATCTGGGAGGGGTAAAAATGAAGAACTTAGCCAGAGCGTTTGTGTGGTGGCCGGGAATCGATAGAGAAATCGAAGAGATGACCAAGAGCTGTACAGGATGCCAGAAGGTCCAAAACGCCCCACCATAAGCCCCTCTACATCCATGGGAGTGGCCCTCATCTCCATGGCAAAGGGTGCACATTGATTTTGCTGGTCCATTTATGGACTCGATGTTTTTAATTGCGGTGGATGCACATTCAAAGTGGCCAGAGGTAATAAAAATGTCCTCAACCACCACAGAAAATACTATCACAGTCTTACGAACCATATTCGCCAGGAATGGGCTGCCTGAACAGATTTGCTCCGACAATGGACCACAGTTTGTGTCTGAAGAGTTCCGGAGGTTCTTAAAGAACAATGGTGTTAAGCATTACACATCCGCCCAATATCATCCAGCTACTAATGGATTGGCCGAGAGGTTCGTTCAAACATTCAAGAAGGCTATCAAGGCAATGTGAAATGAAGATATACCCCGACAGCACAAGGTTGTTTGCCTACCGGAATGCGACACATGCGGTTACCAACCAAACTCCAACCATGATGTTCTTCAATCGAAGACTACGATGCCGCTTGGATTTGGTTATGCCAAACATCAGAAGAGATGTGGAGAACAGGCAGTTTCAGAATATGAATGAAAGGCCGACCAGGAATTTTAAATAGGTCAACCAGTTTTGGCCCAGGACTACCGCACAGAGAAATGGCAGCCAGGAACAATCTGTACACGGCAAGGACCTCTAATGTATACCGTGGACGTTGGAGAGAGTATTGTAAGACGCCATGCTGACCAGATTCTAGAGTCACTGGGAAACGTCAACTCCACACCACGATCTGATACACCTGGCGATGAAACCAAGTACCAATTGCATCTACCTCAGAATCGGTGATAGTGGAAGCAGACGAACCAAACAACGACATTGATCCCGACTCAACGTTGCCAGAAGAACCTGATAACCGAAAGAGGCGCTATCCAGACAGAATCAGGAAGCCTCCTCAAAGACTGTACTTATAATTGCTTAACTTCAACTAATGTATCTAGCAACTGTAATTGTAAATATGTTATTTCATTGTTAATCAAATGTTATGTACTGTTTAGCTAAAAGGGGAGGAATTGTAGTGTATGTACTTTGCAGAAGGAACTATATTCTGCAGCCCCTGTATACTGCAGTACCAGTAGTGACCACCCCTGTATATAAGCCTGTGTAGTAACATTTGCATAGTAGTTCCAGGTTGCCTCCATTCAGTAAAGACCTGTTATAACCAACTCCTGCCGTCCGTGTCTCAATTATACACGGACATAATACTTGCCTTTATTAGCCGAGGCATAGAATATAAGAGCAGGGAGATTATGCTTAAACTGTATCAAACACAAGTTAGGCCACAGCTAGAGTACTGCATGCAGTTCTGGTCACCACATTACAGGAAAGATGTGATTGCACTAGAGAGGGTGCAGAGGAGATTTACGAGGATGTTGCCTGGACTAGAAAATTTTAGCTATGAGGAAAGATTGGATAGGCTGGGTTTGTTTTCTTTGGAATAGAGGAGGCTGAGGGGTGACCTTATTGAGGTGTATAAAATTATGAGGGGCCTAGATAGAGTGGATAGGAAGGACCTATTTCCCTTAGCAGAAGGGTCAACAGCCAGGGGGCATAGATTTAAAGTAATTGGTAGAAGAGATAGAGGAGATTTGAGGGGAAATTTCTTCACACAGAGGGTGGTGGGGCTCTGGATCTCACGGCCTGAAAGGGTGGTAGAGGCAGAAATGCTCATCATATTTAAAAAGTACTTGGATATGCACTTGAAGTGCCGTAACCTACAGGGCTACGGACCAAGAGCTGGAAAGTGGGATTAGGCTCGATAGCTCTTTGTTGGCTGACACAGGCACAATGGGCCGAATGGCTTCCTTCCGTGCTGTAAATTTCTATGATTCTATGAATAATACATACTCAGTGTAGTATGATACAATGGACACTGACTGTGTTATACCATAAGATTAAGTTCACTGCTACCTCTTGGAACCAGACCTGCAGCCTCAGAGCAGGGCGATGACGGCGCTGCCAGTGGCCACCAGATCCTTCCAGTCTGGAGCAGGTGTCATAGCTAACATCTCCCAGTTCACCATCCATCATTTCATCCGAGAGGTCACAGAGGCTCTGTACTCCAGAAGAAGGGACTTAATTGTCTGCTCTCTGAACAGAGAGAAGCAAGATGAGCACGGATATGACTTTTCCAGGATATCAGGCTTCCCCATGGTGCAGGGTGCCATTGACTGCACACATGTGGCTTTGCGGACACTGCACATCAATCCTGAGATGCACCACAACCACAAAGACTATCATTCCCTTAATGTGCAGCTGGTGTGTGACCATGCCCGGCACATCATTATGGTGAATGCCCGGTATCCTGGGAGCAGTCATGTTCAGATGCCTTTATCCTGTGCCAGTCCAGTGTGCCAGCAATCTGCCAGCCACCACATCGAACCCAAGGGTGGCTGCTTGGAGACAAGGGCTATCCACTCTACACCTGGCTGACGACTCCCCTCAGCAACCCCACCACTCATGGCTAGCAGTCATATAATGAGAGCCATGCTGCCACAAGGAACGTCATCGAGCAGACCATTGGGGTGCTGAAGCAACGGTTCCACTGCTTTTACTACTTGGGAGGGGCCCTCAAGTACATACTGGAGCTGGTGTCCCATTTTGTGGTGGTCTGCTGCATCCTCCACAACATGGCCATCATGAGAGCGCAGCCCTTACCACCAGGGGTTTCACGACCACTTCAGGAGGAGGAGGAGGAGGAAGAGGAAGAGGAGGGAGAGAAGAGGCAGGCAGCAAATCCCCGTTCTGGACGGGCTGTCCGTGAGTGCCTCATCAGACTCCGGTTCCAATAAATTAAACACCAGATCCCCCTTGCGCAACACTTCCCCACCTTACCATCCCTCTGTCACGGAATATCACAATGTCCTCTTGGGCACAAAGCTGAAATGGAAGCCATCACAAAACAAATATTACAAACACAATTTATAAATGATTATTTTGAATCTTACATGTCAAAGTCAATTAATCACTCTTGTGCATTCCCTTAGTGTCTGTCTTTCATGTTCCTTTGCTTGTCCTAGTGCTCTTACGCAGTGCTACCCCAGTGACTGCAGCATGGCTGGTGGAAGGCTGCTGACTTTCCATGGGGGACACTGCAGACGGCCTTGCAGGACAACCTCGAGCAGCTCTGGACCTGGAAGGCCCGGCTTTGGACTGCATCACCTCGGCATGGGGGGCAGCAGTTTGGGCTGGATAACAGGCAGCAGCAGGGGCCCTGGCAGAGTGGCAGGGGTGGGAGGACGAATGCTGTCATCCTGTGAAAGGACAGCAGGTTCTTGCTCCACGGAGCCACTGCCACTCCCCTGGGATAGCGCCTCAGCATTCCTAGCCATCCATTAGAGCACAGATTGCTGGACTGCTGTGGGACCCTGCAAGCCCCTTTCAACACTTGTAAACCCAGCCACGATGGCACCAGTCTGAGCTTGCATGGCAGCAAGCTGATCCTGCATGAGAGCAGTCTGTGCTTCCACTGCAGCACTCAGATGTTGGGTGGTTTCTGTTTGTGCTGCAATGGAAGCTGCGACATCGACCATCACACCCAGCATCATGGTTGGGTCCACAAGTGTTCTAATGGAGTTGGCCATCACTTCCATCCTGGAAATCCTGGGCTCCAAGCTCTGCAAAAAGCCCCGTGCAATGTTGAAGCTGGACTCCTCCATGCTCATTGGCAGTGACAAGGGGCTCTCTGGCAGGCCTGTCTTTGTACGAAGCATTTCTGTCTGAATGCCCATCACCCTTCATCTGAAGGCTGCTCCATCGAAGGCCTCATCTGAGTTCTGTGCAGCAGAACTAGTGCGCAAACTCGCCCTCTGGGGAGCTGGCACCCAAGCTACCCTTTCCCCCTGGCCTGGCTGTAGCCCACTTGTGCCCGGTGACTCACCACGTGCAGATTCTGCCTCTATACTACCATCTAAAGTACATGCAGTGCCATTTTCTGAGCTAGTGCCTGGGAATGTCAGATCAAGTGATGGTGTCTCTTCTTCTCCATCACTCTCCTCCTCTCCTTGGTCGGGGACAGGCTGTGCTGGTGGCAGTTCTTGGATATCTGAAAGGAGAAAGGCACAAGGGTTGGGTTGTGGCGAGGGGAGGGGGGGCGGGTGGTGGGGAAAGCAAGATGTGCATGCTTACACCATAAGCAGCTTGTAAGTGAGAAGAGATTGTCCAATGAGGTGGAAGTGGGATGTGAGAAGAAGGATTAGGTATGAGCATGCCATCATCATCAATGCTTTCAACCTCGCCGCTCACCACGGCCTCAGCGGCGGCCCCTCCAATCAATGATCCCCCTAATTCTTTTTGGGTGTGCGGGCCTTTTAATTTAACGTTGAAGAAGCTGGTCCCGGGCTGCGTGGACCGGCAGATAGTTGCGCAGCCATGCGGCCGCACAGCTTAAAGGAGACTTTGCCTCCAATTATCTCAAGCACAGTCTCCTCCCGTGCATTAGGGTTGTGTAGATGTGCTTGATCCCCACCTGTCTGCTGCTGCTCATGCCGGTTGTGCGCAACTTTCCCTATTAGCTGTGTGGAATTTTGAATGGCCCGGCAACCCCTTAAAGGGGCTGCGTGGGCCAAAACAAATTAGATGGAAACATTGGTTGTGAGCCACCTTGGCCTGCAAGAGAAAGGGAAGTGTGTCAGTGAGTGTGGTGCAATGTGTTTGTGTGATGTGCCTGTCGTGGTTGAATAGCTGACAGTGGGTGCAAGGTGCAGGGCTTAATTTGTAACAAACATATATTCCTCTAGAGAATAAAAACCCAAAAGGAAAAGTGATCCAACCATGGCTAACAAAAGAAATTAAAGCTAGTATTAAGTCAAAGGAGGAAGCTTATAAAGTTGCCAGAAAAAGCGGTCAGCCTGAGGATTGGGATCTTTTTAGAAATCAGCAAAGGGGGACCAAGAAATTGATAAAGAAAGGGAAAATGGAATATGAGCACAAACAAGCGAAAAATATAGAAACGGATTGTAAAAGCTTCTATAGGTATGTGAAAAGGAAAAGGCTGGCGAAGGTAAATGTAGGTCCTTTACAGCCAGAGATGGGGGAATTTATAATGGGGAATGAGGAAATGGCAGAGAAATGAAATAAATACTTTGTTTCTGTCTTCACGGAGGAAGTCACAAAAAACTTCCCAGAAATACGAGAAAACCAAGGGTGTGACGAGAATGAAGAACTTAAAGAAATTATTATTAGTAAAAAAACAGTACTAGCAAAATTAATGGGACTAAAAGTCGATAAATCCCAAGGACTGGGTGACCTACATCCAAGGGTTTTGAAAGAGGTGGCCATTGGGATAGTGGACACATTGATTGTCATCTTCCAAAATTCTATAGATTCTGGAACGGTTCCTGCAGATTGGAAGATAGCAAATGTAACCCCGCTATTTAAGAATGGAGGGAGAGAGAAAACGGGGAACTACAGACCTGTTAGCCTCACATCAGTAGTTGGGAAAATGCTGGCATCTATTATAAAGGATGCAATAACTGGGCACTTAGAAAATAATACTAAGTTTGGGCAGAGTCGACATGGATTTATGAAAGGGAAATCCTGTTTGACAAACCTATTGGCGTTCTTTGAGGATGTAACTAGTGGAGTAGACAAAGGGGAACCGGTAGATGTGGTGTATCTGGATTTTCAGAAGGCCTTCAATAAGGTCCCACACAAGAGGTTGGTGAACAAAATTAGGGCACATGGAATTGGGGGTAATATACTAGCATGGATTGAGAATTGGTTAACAGACAGAAAACAAAGAGTAGGGATAAACGGGTCTTTTTCAGGATGGCAGGCTGTGACTAGTGGGGTACCGCAAGGATCACTGCTTGGGCCCCAGCTATTCACAATCTATATCAATGATTTGGATGAGGGGACTAAATGTAACATTTCCAAATTTGCTGATGATACAAAGCTAGGTGGCAGTGTCAGTTGTGAAGAGGATGCGAAGAGGCTTCAAGGGGATCTCGACAGGCTCAGTGAGTGGGTGAGAACATGGCAGATGGAATATAATGTGGATAAATGTGAAGTTATCCACTTTGGTAGAAAAAACAGAAAGGCAGAGTATTTCCTAAATGGTGAAAGATTGGGGAATGCAGATGCTCAAAGGGACCTGGGTGTCCTTGTACATGAGTCACTGAAAGTGAATGTGCAGGTGCAGCAAGCCATTAGGAAGGCAAATGGTATGCTGGCCTTTATTACAAGAGGATTTGAGTACAGGAGTAAAGAAGTCTTACTCCAATTATATAGGGCCTTGGTGAGATCATACCTGGAGTACTGTGTACAATATTGGTCTCCTTACCTAAGAAGGATATACTTGCCATAGGGGGAGTGCAACGAGGGTTCACGAGATTGATTCCTGGGATGGCGGGACTGTCATATGAGAAGAGATTGAGTAAACTAGGCCTGTATTCTCTTGAATTCAGAAGAATGAGAGGGGATCTCATTGAAGCATACAAAATGATTACAGGGCTTGATAGGAAGGATGCTGGGAGAATGTTTCCCTTGGCTGGGGAGTCTAGAACCAGGGGCCACAGCCTCAAGATAAAGGGTAGGCCATTCAGGACTGAGATGAGAAGAAATTTCTTCACACAGAGGGTGGTGAATCTTTGGAATTCTCTACCCCAGAAGGCTGTGGAGGCTCAGTCATTGAGTATATTCAAAACAGAAGTCGATAGATGTCTGACTAGTAAAAGCATCAAGGGATATGGCGATAGGGCCGGTGAAGAGTTGAGGCAGAAGATCAGCCATGATCTCATTGAATGGTGGAGCAGGCTCGAAGGGCCGAATGGCCTACTCCTGCTCCTATGTGAGATGTGGGTGTGAGGCTTGCAGCTGTGGTAAGTGTGTGAGGGTGAGGTGAAACTAAGATTGTGAGGTATGAGTTGTGATTGCTAGAGATTGCTGGTAGGTGATTGCTGGAGGTGTGGTGCATTGCACAGTGTGAGGCTAGTGGTGCAGTTGGTGGGATATGGCATTTGAAGATACATTCACTCACCTTGACCACTCATGGGAGGTAATTAAACATCTTACGGCACTGGATCCAAGTCCTGGGGGAAACATTGGTGGCACTGCTGGCTAGCGCTATCTCCTCCCACTGCCTTCTGACATTTTGTCTTGAAGGCCTCCTGCCCTCCTGTGGGTAGAGGACCTGTCTTCTTTATATACCTCCAGGACCAAGGCCTCCAGTGCTGCATCTGAGCAGCGAGGTGCCCTAGCTCTCCCCTGTTGTAACATTGCTGTAGCTACAGTGACAATGAGGTACTTCTGCAACAAAGCAACCCCCCCTTAAAAAGTGCAGAGAGCCTTTCACTCTGCAGGCAAACTTTAATTGGCCAGCAGACTGCCCCCGATATTGGTCCCCCTGTTGAGCACTGAGCGCTGGGCTCAGTGCTACAATCATACTAATTTTGCCTGCTGCCTGCACTCCTTCCAACGGGTGCGGGCCGATCACGCATCACAATCCCCACGCCCGTTTTCAGGCCAAATCCAATTTCACCCCGTGACCTTTTATACACACTGTTTGATTGTGCCTAATCTGCGCGGCATATTTTTGTGGCAGTGAGGATCAGCCACACATGATGAGGCATCCAGGCTGAGGCACTCCCCCGCAATTAGGGGGTTACTCAGTGGAATCAGCAGCCGTGGATTTTGAGCATAGTCCTGTTCTCCTAAGAGCTTTCCATTCAATGTTTCCTCTCCTTCAAATAGCATGGGCACCATTGAATACTACAGATTCAAGGCAACAGAGATGCTTCCTGGATAACAGCCGCTAATGCGAATGATGAGGTTCCTGAGATCACACATCACCTGAACATTAAATGTGTGCAAATACTATCTTGTACCGAAGACCACGCTGTTTATATGAAGAGTCCCAATGTCCACATGGGTATCGTGTTTGACTCGTCGTCATGTCCACTGCAACGTTATATATCGTATTTGAGTTACCCTGAGCCAAATGTAGGGAGGCAACAAGCAAATGGGAAATGTTCCTCATGAAGAAGAGCAGGGAGCTTCAAAGACTATCTCCTGCACACTGCAAGCGCCGAGCCCATGGAATTGCTGGGAGTTCAAAGCCAAGTGACAAAATGCTACCTTCCTGCACATAGAAACATCGAAACATAGAAGATAGGAGCAGGAGTAGGTCATTCGACCCCTTGAGCCTGCTCCGCCATTCAATGTGATCATGGCTGATCATCCAAACTCAGTACCCTGTCCCTGTTTTCTCCCCATATCCCTTGATCCCCTTAGCCTTAAGAAATATATCTAACTCCTTCTTGAATATATTTAATGAATTGGCCTCAACTGTCTTCTGTGGTGGAGAATTCCACAGGTTCACCACTCTCTGGGTGAAGAAATTCCTCCTCATTTCTGTCCTAAATGGCTTACCCCTTATCCTTAGACTGTGACCCGTGTTTCTGGACTCCCCCGTCATCGGGAACAGCCTTCCGGCATTTAGTCTGTCCAGTCCTGTTAGAATTTTATAAGTTTCAATGAGATCCCCTCTCATTTTTCTAAACTCTAGCGAATATAAGCCTAATCAACCTAATCTCTCTTCATACGTCATTCCTGCCATCCCAGGTATCAGTCTGGTGAATCTTCACTGCACTCCCTCCATGGCAAGAACATCCTTCCTCAGATAAGGCGACCAAAACTGCACACAATACTCAAGGTGTGATCTCACCAAGGTCCTGTACAACTGCAGCAAGACATCCTTGCTCCTGTACTCGAATCCTCTTGCTATGAAGGCCAGTATACCATTTACCTTCTTAACCACCTGCTGCACCTGCATGCTTACCTTCAGCGACTGGTGCACAAGGACACCCAGGTCTCGTTGCACTTCCCCTTCTCCCAATCTATTGCCGTTCAGATAATAATCTGCCTTCCTGTTTTTGCCACCAAAGTGGATAACCTCGCATTTATCCACATTATACTGCATCTGCCATGCATCTGCCCAATCGCCCAACCTGTCCAAATCATACTGGAGTTTCTCAGCATCCTCCTCACAGCACACACGCCCACCCAACTTTGTGTTGTCTGCAAACTTGGAGATATTACATCTAGTTCCCTCGTCTAGATCATTAATATATATTGTGAATAACTGGGGTCCTAGCACCGATCCCTGCGGTACCCCACTAGTCACTGCCTTCCACTCGGAAAAAGACCCGTTTATTCCAACTCTTTGCTTCCTGTCTGCCAACCAGTTTTCTATCCAAGTCAGTACCTTACCCCCAATCCCATGTCCTTTAACTTTGCACACTAGTCTCTTATGCGGGACCTTATCGAAAGCCTTCTGAAAGTCCAAATACACCACATCCACTGGTTCTCCCTTATCTATTCTACCAGTTACATCCTCAAAAAATTCCAGTAGATTACTCGAGCATGATTTACCTTTTGTAAATCCATGTTGACTTTGTCTGATCCTGTCACTGTTTTCCAAGTGCTCAGCTATTACATGTTTTATAATGGACTCTAGCATTTTCCCCACTACCGATGTCAGGCTTACTAGTCTATAATTCCCTCATAGCCTCAGATATGATGGAAAGACTCTGTCCTTGATTATGATGAGTTAAAAAAGTAGCTAATAATTAAAAAGGGAGATAACATGCAGAGCTAAATTTTTGTTTTGTCCATACGGAAGGAAGCTGTCAGGGCAGGGCGTTTTGCTGGAGATTTCCTATAATTATTACCTCCCACTGCTTTCCAACATTCAGAGTTTAGAGAAAATGAAAGGAATGTTTATGACACATTTATTAACACGAAGTAATGTCTGTCCGAGACAAAACCCCCTCATGTAAATATTTCTGTCACTTACATGAGAACCAGTTCACCCAAGGAGGAACAGTAAAAACTTATTTGGGCCCAACAAACCCATCCTTTTTGGGTTTTTCTGGTCCCTTACCCACCTGTCTTGTCTCCAGCTCCCTCAATCCCCACAGAAACAGATCCAGGGATTTAAATTCCTCTTTGAGGGCACACTTTAACATGTTCTGTTGTGTGCTGATTTGATGCAGTTGCTCACCTATTTGTTTTAACAAAGTAGCACACTAAGGAATTTTATGTGAACATATTAATTAATGAGCTGCCTGACATAATTTTAGGTAAAAACATTCTGCCTGAATTCCCTCCTTTCTCCTCACTCTTTTGTCTCCTTAACCCTATCTTCTCCAGTGAAAACATGTTTGGTTCTGTAAACTGTCAGCTGCTCCTGAGATCTATACCAGACCCTGCGCGGTGGGGAGGAAACATCCCTTTCATAGCACAGCACTACCAGCCTGTGACATCACTGCACAGTGGGATCAGTGGCGTGATGTCGCAGGCTGGTAGTGCTGTGGTTACTGGAACTCTATGTCATGGGGCAACCACTGTTGGCACTCTGAGGCTGCACATAAGCAGTGTGTAAGGTTTTTTAAAGCCCCATTTTTTAAATTTAATTTAGGAGAACTCTCTATAAAATAGCTGGAGCACCTTAGTGGTGCTCTGGATGGTCACCATCTGTTTACACTACAGTAGAGGCTTGAAATTAAAATTCCTCTACTTCACCAGGCTGGCCCTTTCCTTCTAATAGAGTCACCCTTCCTTTTGCTCTAGAGCTCTCTTTGCTTGGCCTGCCTCGGACAATCCCTAAAAGGAGTCACTGGGTTGGATTTTATCAATGGAGGCGAGTAGGAGGCGGGACTCCCACTTTCGGGGTTGTAGTCCCGCCTCCATCGAGTTGTGGCCAACCCACTCGATTTTCACTTGATTGACTTTGTTGAGCCCACCCAGCGGGCCCAGCAGGCCAATTAAGGGCCACCCGGCAACAGGTGACGTCACAGATTGACATTTCAACTGTCAAGAACTTTTGACAGATGAAATATCAGCATTTGACAGCTCTTTGAAGCTGTCAAACACTGACAATCTGTACTCTAAGTTAATTCCTTCCTCTCAGGCTGATTTAGAGATCTCTCCAGAACAGAAAGCAGAATGCTGCAACTTTTGACAGCTCGCAGCCATTCTGCTTTCTGTGCCGGTGAGATGAGGGACTCCCGAGACCTGAAGGAAGGAAGCCTGCATTAGTAAGTAAAGGTAAGTAAAACTTATTTAAACAGTTTACACACACCAAACACACTTACTCTGCACTCATGCACCCATCACTCACCTGACCACCGGACATCTCGAATCCTCCATGTCCTTCAGCCCGACGGTCCACCTCGCTAACTTGGCGTGGTTTGGAGCCGTCGGGCAGCCCACACTTCAGGGCTAAAAATAGGGATTAGGCCAAAAGCTGCCTGTTAACTACCTGTTAACAGGCAGTTAATTGGCACTAATCTCCTTCCCGCCTTGGGGAGGCGGCTCCCAGCACAGGTCGGGTGCCCGCCTCCTGGGAAATGGGCATGGAGGCGGGTTGGGGGCAGGATGGGTTCATGCCCCCCGATTTTGCAATTTTAACACCCCACATGCCTCCATTCCCGCCTCCACAGCCCTGGGAATTTCTAGTCACTGTGTCTGAAGAATTGTACAGAACATAACATGGTGCAGGAAGCAGCAGCCCCTTAATAGCTGGAGGTGGCTGATAATGTGCCACTGCCACTAGGGTTGCCAACTTTGGTTGGACATATTCTTGGAGGTTTCATCACATGACCTCTCACCTCCAATTGCCCCGCCCAGTCAAGTAGTCTTTTATTCCTCAATCTCATAAACAAAAGTGTTCAAAGAGAATGAAAAAAAACATACATTATTTTGTTTTAATGCACATATGATTTTTCTCCTAGGTTGTTCATTTAGTATCCTGAAGATTAAGATGTAATTTTTGGAGACTCCAGGGCAATCCAAGAGGGATGGCAACCCTAACCACCACCCTTGTGCTGCTTCCTGTGCTAAGTGCCCGGAGATCCATGGAGTTATTTCATTGACCTGAGCCCACATGATCAAGTGAGGATGGGTCCATGGACTGTGGGCCCACACAGCCGCTAGGAATCAGCGGTCTCAGCGACACTGACACATTGCAGTGGGCGTTCGTCCTTATCAAGTAAATCCATCTTTTTTGGGGGGTAGAGGTGTTGAATCTGTGATTCTTAGAGTATGATGTTTTCCAATAACTACACGGAGGCTGTAACTTAACAATCAACAGGTGTTTACTGGAGTAGGGTAGTCTCAAGACTGGCAGTACAGAGGCATGCTCAAGGTTTATATACAGGTGTGGTCACTGCCAGTACTACAGTATACAGGAGCTGTAAAAGTAGTTCTCTCTTAAAGGTACATACACTACAATTCCTCCCCTTTTAGATTAGCAGTACCCATAATATTCAAATAACAATTACCACTTTAAAATGCACATTAAACAGAAATAGTCCATTTATAGATTCAGTCTTTGGGGCGGCTTCCTGATCCAAGAGGTTCTTGTTCTTGGTGCGGAGGTGATTCTGGCCCCCTTTCATCGGTTAGTTCGTCAGTTTCCACTGCTACTGTTTCTGAGGTAGATGCTACCGGTATGTCGGGTTCATCCCCAGGTACGCGAGACATGGGGTTGACTCGTTCCTGTGACGCTAAGATCTGGTCGACGTGGCGTCTCACAATGTTCTCCCCGACATCCACTGTGTACATTAATGGCCCCTGCCGTGTGCATATCGTTCCGGGTTGCCATTTCTCTGTTCGGTAGTCATGGGCCAAGACTGGTTTTCCTACATTGAAGCTCCTTGTCGGCTTCTCATTGATGTGCTGGAATTGTTTATCCTCAACATTTCTTCGCACATTTGGTCTGAGCAAGTCCAGACGAGATCTCAACCTTCGGTTAAAGAACATCACGGCCGGGGTCTGGTTGGTGACTGCTTGTGTCGCATTTCTGTAGGCTAACAGGAAATTGTCCACCTTATGCTGTAGTGGAATTTCATCATCGCACATGGCCTTTATTGCCTTTTTAAAGGTTTGTACGAACCTCTCAGCCAATCCATTTGTGGCTGGATGATACGGGGCGGATGTGTAATGCCTTACCCCATTCCTTCTCATAAATTTCCGAAACTCTTCGGACACAAACTGTGGTCCGTTATCAGAGCAAATCTGCTCTGGCAAGCCGTTCCTGGCAAATATGGTCCATAGGACTGCAATCGTTTTCTCTGTAGTGGTTGAGGACATTTTTATCACCTCAGGCCATTTCGAGTGAGCATCCACTGCTATTAAGAACATTGAGTCCATGAATGGACCAGCAAAATCAATATGCACCCGTTGCCATGGAGAGGAGGGCCACTCCCATGGGTGTAGAGGGGCATGTGGTGGTGCATTTTGGACCTTCTGGCATCCTGAGCAGCTCTTGGTTAGGTCCTTGATTTGCTGATCGATCCCCGGCCACCACACATAAGCCCTAGCAAGGCTTTTCATTTTCACCCCTCCCAGATGACCTTCGTGAAGCTCATTTAGCACTCTCTCCCTTAACTTGGGTGGAATTACCACTCGGGATACACACATCACTGTCCTCTGGCATACTGACAGCTGTTCTCTTCTGGATGAGAATGCTGGCAACAGAGAGTCGCCATGTGTTGGCCATCCCCTCACCGTCAAATCATATACCCGAGACAGTTTCGGATCATTGCGGGTCTCCTTCTCTATATCCGCGTTAGTTACTGGCAATCGTTCAATTATTGACGAATAAAATATCTCGATAGGGTCCACTGCTGGTGCTCCCTCCACAGTAGGCAGTGGCAGGCATGATAGCCCATCAGCGTTTCCATGCTGTTTCGTGCCTTTATATTCTATTTCATATTGGTTCGCCCCTAGAAAAAGGGACCATCTTTGTAACCGTTGTGCAGTCATCACCGGAACGCCCTTCTTTAGATTAAAGATGGAGACAAGTGGTTGGTGGTCAGTCAGCAAGGTGAACTTCTGCCCATGCAGATAGTGGTTGAATTTTTTTACTCCCCATACTAGGCTGAGGGCCTCCCTGTCAATCTGGGCGTAGTTGCGCTCGGCTGAGGTTAGTGACCGAGACGCAAAGGCTACTGGCCTCTCCAACCCGTCTGGGAATTTGTGCGACAGCACCGCTCCAATACCATAGGGTGATGCATCACATGCCAAATGAATTGGTAGTGCTGGGTTGAAATGGGCCAACACCTCTTTTGATGTGATCAATTCTTTGCACTTCTGGAAAGCTCGTTTACATTCGTCATTCCACTTCCATGGTATCCCCGTTTGCAGTAGGGTGTTCAGTGGGTGTAATACTGTAGACAAATTTGGTAAGAACTTATGGTAGTAGTTCACCAGCCCGAGGAACGACCTCAGTTGTGAAACATTTTCTGGTGCTGGAGCCTTGACTACTGCCTCAATCTTTTCAGGGGACTTATGTAACCCCTCTTCATCAATAACGTGGCCACAATACGAGATCTGCTTCTGGAAAAACTCGCACTTGTGGCGATTAACTCGTAGCCCATATTCCTTTAATCTAGTGAGCACCTTCTCCAGGTTGGCGAGGTGATCACTGTCATTTTCGCCCATGACCAGGATGTCGTCCAAATAACACTGGGTCCCTGGAATCCCTTGCAGGAATTGATCCATCGCCCTTTGCCAAATAGCCGGAGCCGATGCTACCCCGAACAGCAGCCGATTGTATTGGTAGAGACCTTTATGAGTGTTGATCGTGAGGTATTGTTTCGAGGCTTCTTCTATCTCCATTTGCAAGTACGCCTGGGCAAGATCAATTTTGGTGAAGCGTTTACCTCCAGATAGTGAGGCGAAAATATCCTCAATCCGTGGAAGCAGACATTGTACTGTGTGAAGGACTGGGTTCACTGTCACCTTAAAATCCCCACAGATGCGGACCTTCTTTGGTTCCCCAGGCGTATTACTCAACAACCTCTTCATTACAGGAATGATGGGTGTAGCCCACTCGCTCCAGTCTACTTTGGACAGTACTCCTGAATGTTCCAACCCTTCCAGCTCTGCTTCGACAGCTGGTCGGATCGCATAAGGCACTGGTCTGGCCTTAAGAAACTTTTGGGCTTGCATTTTCCTCTATTTTAATCGTTGCTGTTATGCCTTTTAGTGTTCCTAGTCCCTCCTGGAACACTTCTTGTGTGTCAGTTAGCATTTTTGACAGTCGTCCAGGTGTGACGTCGTCATCCTTTTTGGCCTCAACCTTCAGTGCCTGTATGGAATGCCAATGTAATTGTATCTTCCGGATCCATTCACGTCCTAGTAGTGGTGGTCCTCCATCTGGCAATACATATAGGTCCATTTTAGGTATTTCCTGGCTTTTGTATATCACTTTCACCCTTATTTTTCCTTTGGGGTAGACTTTTTGCCCCGTGTACATCTTCAAGACAATCTCTGTAGCTTTCAAGGGTATATGTGAAAATAGTCGCTTGTAGTCCCTTTGGTTTATGACTGTTAGGGCTGATCCTGTGTCCAATTTCATTTTCACTTGGACTCCGTCTATCTTGAGTGTGACCCAGATAGTCTGGTGATCCTCCATTTTGGTTACCTTATGTAGTTTCAGACAACCCAGCTCCTTGCTTCCGGAGTCTGTATCACTTTTCTGTTCGTCTGAACTACTGTCCATCACCTTATGTACCTTTTTGTACTTCTCCTGTGGAGATTTCTTGCTGTTGGTTTTCTTCCCTGACCTGCAGACTCTTGCTATGTGTCCTGCTTTTCCACACTGTCTGCACACTTGGTCCTTGAACCAACAATCCTTCTGGTCGTGTGTTGTTCTGCTGCAGCGATAACACTTCCCTGCTCCATATGACATGTCATTGGTGCCATATTCTTGCGGTCTCCGTTGTATCTCTGCAGCACCCCTTGCAGCTGCTTCGTGTGATACTGCCATGCTGAAAGCCTTGTCCAGCGTAAGATCCTTTTCTGATAGAAGCCGTTTCTGGGTTCCTTCACTTTGAAGCCCACACACAAACTTGTCCCTTAACGTATCTGCTAGTCCCACTCCCAACTGGCAGTGTTTCGATAGCTTGCGCAGTTCCGTTAAGTACTCAGCATTACTTTCATCTTTATGCTGGTTCCTTTTGTGGAACGTAAATCTTTCTGCTATCAGCAGCGGTGTGGGGTTTAAGTGGTCCTGTAGGATTTCTACTATGCTTTCGAAATTCTTATCCACGGGCTTCTCTGGGGTTATTAGGTTTTGTAGTAAGCCATAAGTTTTTGCACCCATGGAATTTAACAAAACCAGTGCTTTCCTAGCATGTGGCACTTCATTCGCCCTGCAGTACACCTCAATGCGTTCCACATATGTCGCCCAATCTTCGACTTCATTGTCGAACGCAGAGATACTGCCACTCTTCGGCATCCCTGGGTATGATTTAACTGTCAAAAATGGCATCTCCCGCGCTCTCCCTTCTTCTCCGCTGGCAGAAAATGGCGTGTCCCGCGCCTTCCTTTCTTCCCGCGCTCGCCCTTCTTCTCCGCTGCGGCTTCTAAAAATGGCATCTCCTGCGCTCTCCCTTCTTCTCCGCGGCTCAATGGTGTCTCCCGCGCCCTTCCTTCTTCTCCCCGCGGACGCTGTTCAGCCCTTGAGCCCTGGCTGTGCTCTGCGCGTTCTCCTTTGCGCCTTTCCCGTTTCCGCCGCTCGGTCCTGAACCCGGCTGCTGCTTTACCCTCTCTCTCTCTGTTTTTGTTTTTCCTCGACGCCGCTCGTTTTTCAACCCCCGGCTGCACCCTGTGCGCTTCACCCTCTCTCTTACCCCGTCGACGCTGCTCGGCTTTTTTCTCTGCCGTCGGTCGGCTCCAGTCGCCGCTGTCCGGGAAGGGTCTGCGCTGTACCTGTTGCCAGTCTGTTGCTGGATCGTCGTGGCTGGGGAACCAAGCCCGGCTCTCAACCACCTCCCCTGCGATGTTCACTCTCTGCCGGACGACTGGGCGGTTGCTCGTGGTCGACGCCCGTGCTTCTGGCTTCGACTTTCTTCCACCGCCCTCCCGGAGCGAATCCTTGAAGGGAAATGCAGAGTTGCAGGTAGATTCAAATCGACTTCGTCGCCACTGTTGAATCCGTGATTCTTAGAGTGTGATGTTTTCCAATAACTACACGGAGGCTGTAACTTAACAATCAACAGGTGTTTACTGGAGTAGGGTAGTCTCAAGACTGGCAGTACAGAGGCATGCTCAAGGCTTATATACAGGTGTGGTCACTGCCGGTACTACAGTATACAGGAGCTGTAAAAGTAGTTCTCTCTTAAAGGTACATACACTACAAGAGGGAGAAGCTAACATTATCTTCCTCGCCCTAATTGATTATGCTTCCTGTTCCTGAGTTGCAGAGAGGTGTGTGTGTGGCTCAGGCTGGTGATTGCTTCCACCCAATGTCTTCTACCCTCTTAGCTGAAGGCTAATGTGAAGGGGCAAGCGGCTCAAAGGGGAGAAAGAAAAAATGTTAAAACAGGAAAGTGGACGAGGACCGAAAGGCCCAATTTCATATTCTTTAAATTGCTGAACTGTGAGCACGCAGCCAGAGTCAGGCATTGAAGCTGGGGAAATGTCGTCTCCTCCCTCCCGTACTCTATTCCCAGCCCCACCCCAGTCATTTTTGTTATTGTACAGAAGCAGTGGAATGTTCGTGTGAAAAAGGAAATTGAAGCTGAAAGCAATTAAAGCTGCTTTTGACACAAGTGGAATGATTTTGTGAGATGCATTACATTGAAAGCAAGAATAGCTCAGAGGCAACAACAGAAAATCTCCATAGAAACCTCATTGAAAATTTGGAATTGATACCTCACAAGATTCACTGTTTCAAACCTTGGATATATGGCAGGAGGCAGAGGCCCTTAAACCACATGACAATGACATGAGAAAAATACTGTGGGTGGGCAATCTGAACACCCAGCGCTCAGATTTATTTACCAAAGTGTACTTGAGAGGTTACACTAACATTACTGGAGAGCCTACTAACAAGCTTGTGTTGCGATGAATGTTTTACTGAGTGGGTATTGCAATTCATACTGGCTGTTATATAAACGCACTGACCATGTTCTATGTGATTCTCCTAACTTTTGCACACACTACTGATAAGGCAACTTCTCACTTAACACTTTGCCGTAAAGATTCGGATTTGCTTGGGATTAGATTTTGTAGTGAATTAGCACCCTGCCCTTCACCTTTGATAGGTGGGCTCCAGTTCAGCCCAGACTGGTGGGATGAAAAGTCTTCCCCCTCTGCGAACAGTGAGGGTCCTGTGTTAAATAAGGTTGGGGAAGCCTCAGCATCCCAGCAGCTATGAATACACAACTATTCTAAATGTGGTGACAGGCCCAATTTATCTTCAAAATGTAAACAGCTAAATTGCATGATGTGGCTCACACCTCCAGTTTAATTTGTCTTCCCAATATCCATTTGATGCAACAGTCCAACAATTCTAAAACCAGCTAGAGAGAGAGCAATACAGCTGGGAGAGAGGGAGCAGTGCAGCATTAGAGAGAGGGAGCAGTGCAGCATTAGAGAGAGGGAGCAGTGCAGCTGGGAGAGAGGGAGCAGTGCAGCATTAGAGAGAGGGAGCAGTGCAGCATTAGAGAGAGGGAGCAGTGCAGCATTAGAGAGAGGGAGCTGTGCAGCATTAGAGAGAGGGAGCAGTGCAGCTGGGAGAGAGGGAGCAGTGCAGCATTAGAGAGAGGGAGCAGTGCAGCTGGGAGAGAGGGAGCAGTGCAGCATTAGAGAGAGGGAGCAGTGCAGCATTAGAGAGAGGGAGCAGTGCAGCATTAGAGAGAGAGAGCAGTGCAGCATTAGAGAGAGGGAGCAGTGCAGCATTAGAGAGAGAGAGCAGTGCAGCATTAGAGAGAGGGAGCTGTGCAGCATTAGAGAGAGGGAGCAGTGCAGCATTAGAGAGAGGGAGCAGTGCAGCACTAGAGAGAGGGAGCAGCGCAGCATTAGAGAGAGGGAGCAGTGCAGCATTAGAGAGAGGGAGCAGTGCAGCATTAGAGAGAGGGAGCAGTGCAGCATTAGAGAGAGGGAGCAGTGCAGCATTAGAGAGAGGGAGCAGCGCAGCTGGGAGAGAGGGAGCAGTGCAGCATTAGAGAGCGGGAGCAGTGCAGCATTAGAGAGAGAGAGCAGCGCAGCATTAGAGAGAGGGAGCAGTGCAGCATTAGAGAGAGGGAGCAGTGCAGCATTAGAGAGAGAGCAGTGCAGCATTAGAGAGAGGGAGCAGCGCAGCATTAGAGAGAGAGAGCAGTGCAGCATTAGAGAGAGGGAGCAGCGCAGCATTAGAGAGAGAGAGCAGTGCAGCATTAGAGAGAGGGAGCAGCGCAGCATTAGAGAGAGGGAGCAGCGCAGCATTAGAGAGAGGGAGCAGTGCAGCATTAGAGAGAGGGAGCAGCGCAGCATTAGAGAGAGGGAGCAGCGCAGCATTAGAGAGAGGGAGCAGTGCAGCATTAGAGAGAGGGAGCAGTGCAGCATTAGAGAGAGGGAGCAGCGCAGCATTAGAGAGAGGGAGCAGCGCAGCATTAGAGAGAGAGAGCAGTGCAGCATTAGAGAGAGGGAGCAGTGCAGCATTAGAGAGAGGGAGCAGCGCAGCATTAGAGAGAGGGAGCAGCGCAGCATTAGAGAGAGAGAGCAGTGCAGCATTAGAGAGAGGGAGCAGTGCAGCATTAGAGAGAGAGAGCAGTGCAGCATTAGAGAGAGAGAGCAGTGCAGCATTAGAGAGAGGGAGCAGTGCAGCATTAGAGAGAGAGAGCAGTGCAGCATTAGAGAGAGAGAGCAGTGCAGCATTAGAGAGAGGGAGCAGCGCAGCATTAGAGAGAGGGAGCAGCGCAGCATTAGAGAGAGGGAGCAGCGCAGCATTAGAGAGAGAGAGCAGTGCAGCATTAGAGAGAGGGAGCAGTGCAGCATTAGAGAGAGAGAGCAGTGCAGCATTAGAGAGAGGGAGCAGTGCAGCATTAGAGAGAGGGAGCAGTGCAGCATTAGAGAGAGGGAGCAGCGCAGCATTAGAGAGAGAGAGCAGTGCAGCATTAGAGAGAGGGAGCAGTGCAGCATTAGAGAGAGGGAGCAGCGCAGCATTAGAGAGAGGGAGCAGCGCAGCATTAGAGAGAGAGAGCAGTGCAGCATTAGAGAGAGGGAGCAGTGCAGCATTAGAGAGAGAGAGCAGTGCAGCATTAGAGAGAGAGAGCAGTGCAGCATTAGAGAGAGGGAGCAGTGCAGCATTAGAGAGAGAGAGCAGTGCAGCATTAGAGAGAGAGAGCAGTGCAGCATTAGAGAGAGGGAGCAGCGCAGCATTAGAGAGAGGGAGCAGCGCAGCATTAGAGAGAGGGAGCAGCGCAGCATTAGAGAGAGAGAGCAGTGCAGCATTAGAGAGAGGGAGCAGTGCAGCATTAGAGAGAGAGAGCAGTGCAGCATTAGAGAGAGGGAGCAGTGCAGCATTAGAGAGAGGGAGCAGTGCAGCATTAGAGAGAGGGAGCAGCGCAGCATTAGAGAGAGAGAGCAGTGCAGCATTAGAGAGAGGGAGCAGTGCAGCATTAGAGAGAGGGAGCAGCGCAGCATTAGAGAGAGGGAGCAGCGCAGCATTAGAGAGAGAGAGCAGTGCAGCATTAGAGAGAGGGAGCAGTGCAGCATTAGAGAGAGAGAGCAGTGCAGCATTAGAGAGAGAGAGCAGTGCAGCATTAGAGAGAGGGAGCAGTGCAGCATTAGAGAGAGAGAGCAGTGCAGCATTAGAGAGAGAGAGCAGTGCAGCATTAGAGAGAGGGAGCAGCGCAGCATTAGAGAGAGGGAGCAGCGCAGCATTAGAGAGAGGGAGCAGCGCAGCATTAGAGAGAGAGAGCAGTGCAGCATTAGAGAGAGGGAGCAGTGCAGCATTAGAGAGAGAGAGCAGTGCAGCATTAGAGAGAGGGAGCAGTGCAGCATTAGAGAGAGGGAGCAGTGCAGCATTAGAGAGAGAGAGCAGTGCAGCATTAGAGAGAGAGAGCAGTGCAGCATTAGAGAGAGGGAGCAGCGCAGCATTAGAGAGAGGGAGCAGCGCAGCATTAGAGAGAGAGAGCAGTGCAGCATTAGAGAGAGGGAGCAGTGCAGCATTAGAGAGAGAGAGCAGTGCAGCATTAGAGAGAGGGAGCAGTGCAGCATTAGAGAGAGGGAGCAGTGCAGCATTAGAGAGAGAGAGCAGTGCAGCATTAGAGAGAGAGAGCAGTGCAGCATTAGAGAGAGGGAGCAGTGCAGCATTAGAGAGAGAGAGCAGTGCAGCATTAGAGAGAGGGAGCAGTGCAGCATTAGAGAGAGGGAGCAGTGCAGCATTAGAGAGAGAGAGCAGTGCAGCATTAGAGAGAGGGAGCAGCGCAGCATTAGAGAGAGGGAGCAGCACAGCATTAGAGAGAGGGAGCAGTGCAGCATTAGAGAGAGGGAGCAGTGCAGCATTAGAGAGAGAGAGCAGCACAGCATTAGAGAGAGGGAGCAGCGCAGCATTAGAGAGAGAGAGCAGTGCAGCATTAGAGAGAGGTAGCAATGCAGCATTAGAGAGAGGGAGCAGTGCAGCATTAGAGAGAGAGAGCAGTGCAGCATTAGAGAGAGGGAGCAGTGCAGCATTAGAGAGAGAGAGCAGTGCAGCATTAGAGAGAGGGAGCAGTGCAGCATTAGCGAGAGAGAGCAGTGCAGCATCAGAGAGAGAGAGCAGTGCAGCATTAGAGAGAGGGAGCAGTGCAGCATTAGAGAGAGAGAGCAGTGCAGCATTAGAGAGAGAGAGCAGTGCAGCATTAGAGAGAGGGAGCAGTGCAGCATTAGAGAGAGGGAGCAGCGCAGCACTAGAGAGAGAGAGCAGCGCAGCATTAGAGAGAGAGCAGTGCAGCATTAGAGAGAGAGAGCAGTGCAGCATTAGAGAGAGAGAGCAGTGCAGCATTAGAGAGAGGGAGCAGCGCAGCATTAGAGAGAGGGAGCAGCGCAGCATTAGAGAGAGGGAGCAGTGCAGCATTAGAGAGAGAGAGCAGTGCAGCATTAGAGAGAGGGAGCAGCGCAGCATTAGAGAGAGGGAGCAGCGCAGCATTAGAGAGAGAGAGCAGTGCAGCATTAGAGAGAGAGAGCAGTGCAGCATTAGAGAGAGAGAGCAGTGCAGCATTAGAGAGAGGGAGCAGTGCAGCATTAGAGAGAGAGAGAGCAGTGCAGCATTAGAGAGAGGGAGCAGAGCAGCATCAGAGAGAGGGAGCAGTGCAGCATTAGAGAGAGAGAGCAGCGCAGCATTAGAGAGAGGGAGCAATGCAGCATTAGAGAGAGGGAGCAGCGCAGCATTAGAGAGAGAGAGCAGTGCAGCATTAGAGAGAGGGAGCAGTGCAGCATTAGAGAGAGGGAGCAGCGCAGCATTAGAGAGAGAGAGCAGCGCAGCATTAGAGAGAGGGAGCAGCGCAATATTAGAGAGAGGGAGCAGTGCAGCATTAGAGAGAGAGAGAGCAGCGCAGCATTAGAGAGAGGGAGCAGTGCAGCATTAGAGAGAGGAAGCAGTGCAGCATTAGAGAGAGAGAGAGCAGTGCAGCATTAGAGAGAGGGAGCAGCGCAGCATTAGAGAGAGGGAGCAGCGCAGCATTAGAGAGAGGGAGCAGCGCAGCATTAGAGAGAGGGAGCAGCGCAGCATTAGAGAGAGAGAGCAGTGCAGCATTAGAGAGAGGGAGCAGCGCAGCATTAGAGAGAGGGAGCAGCGCAGCATTAGAGAGAGACAGCAGCGCAGCATTAGAGAGAGGGAGCAGTGCAGCATTAGAGAGAGAGAGCAGTGCAGCATTAGAGAGAGAGAGCAGCGCAGCATTAGAGAGAGGGAGCAGCGCAGCATTAGAGAGAGGGAGCAGTGCAGCATTAGAGAGAGAGAGCAGTGCAGCATTAGAGAGAGGGAGCAGTGCAGCATCAGAGAGAGAGAGCAGTGCAGCATTAGAGAGAGGGAGCAGCGCAGCATTAGAGAGAGGGAGCAGCGCAGCATTAGAGAGAGGGAGCAGTGCAGCATTAGAGAGAGAGAGCAGTGCAGCATTAGAGAGAGAGAGCAGTGCAGCATTAGAGAGAGGGAGCAGTGCAGCATTAGAGAGAGAGAGCAGTGCAGCATTAGAGAGAGGGAGCAGCGCAGCATTAGAGAGAGGGAGCAGTGCAGCATTAGAGAGAGGGAGCAGCGCAGCATTAGAGAGAGGGAGCAGTGCAGCTTTAGAGAGAGAGAGCAGCGCAGCATTAGAGAGAGGGAGCAGTGCAGCATTAGAGAGAGAGAGCAGTGCAGCATTAGAGAGAGAGAGCAGTGCAGCATTAGAGAGAGAGAGCAATGCAGCATTAGAGAGAGGGAGCAGCGCAGCATTAGAGAGAGGGAGCAGCGCAGCATTAGAGAGAGGGAGCAGCGCAGCATTAGAGAGAGGGAGCAGCGCAGCATTAGAGAGAGAGAGCAGTGCAGCATTAGAGAGAGGGAGCAGTGCAGCATTAGAGAGAGAGAGCAGTGCAGCATTAGAGAGAGAGAGCAGTGCAGCATTAGAGAGAGGGAGCAGTGCAGCATTAGAGAGAGAGAGCAGTGCAGCATTAGAGAGAGAGAGCAGTGCAGCATTAGAGAGAGGGAGCAGCGCAGCATTAGAGAGAGGGAGCAGCGCAGCATTAGAGAGAGGGAGCAGCGCAGCATTAGAGAGAGAGAGCAGTGCAGCATTAGAGAGAGGGAGCAGTGCAGCATTAGAGAGAGAGAGCAGTGCAGCATTAGAGAGAGGGAGCAGTGCAGCATTAGAGAGAGGGAGCAGTGCAGCATTAGAGAGAGGGAGCAGCGCAGCATTAGAGAGAGAGAGCAGTGCAGCATTAGAGAGAGGGAGCAGTGCAGCATTAGAGAGAGGGAGCAGCGCAGCATTAGAGAGAGGGAGCAGCGCAGCATTAGAGAGAGAGAGCAGTGCAGCATTAGAGAGAGGGAGCAGTGCAGCATTAGAGAGAGAGAGCAGTGCAGCATTAGAGAGAGAGAGCAGTGCAGCATTAGAGAGAGGGAGCAGTGCAGCATTAGAGAGAGAGAGCAGTGCAGCATTAGAGAGAGAGAGCAGTGCAGCATTAGAGAGAGGGAGCAGCGCAGCATTAGAGAGAGGGAGCAGCGCAGCATTAGAGAGAGGGAGCAGCGCAGCATTAGAGAGAGAGAGCAGTGCAGCATTAGAGAGAGGGAGCAGTGCAGCATTAGAGAGAGAGAGCAGTGCAGCATTAGAGAGAGGGAGCAGTGCAGCATTAGAGAGAGGGAGCAGTGCAGCATTAGAGAGAGGGAGCAGCGCAGCATTAGAGAGAGAGAGCAGTGCAGCATTAGAGAGAGGGAGCAGTGCAGCATTAGAGAGAGGGAGCAGCGCAGCATTAGAGAGAGGGAGCAGCGCAGCATTAGAGAGAGAGAGCAGTGCAGCATTAGAGAGAGGGAGCAGTGCAGCATTAGAGAGAGAGAGCAGTGCAGCATTAGAGAGAGGGAGCAGTGCAGCATTAGAGAGAGAGAGCAGTGCAGCATTAGAGAGAGAGAGCAGTGCAGCATTAGAGAGAGGGAGCAGCGCAGCATTAGAGAGAGGGAGCAGCGCAGCATTAGAGAGAGGGAGCAGCGCAGCATTAGAGAGAGAGAGCAGTGCAGCATTAGAGAGAGGGAGCAGTGCAGCATTAGAGAGAGAGAGCAGTGCAGCATTAGAGAGAGGGAGCAGTGCAGCATTAGAGAGAGGGAGCAGTGCAGCATTAGAGAGAGAGAGCAGTGCAGCATTAGAGAGAGAGAGCAGTGCAGCATTAGAGAGAGGGAGCAGCGCAGCATTAGAGAGAGGGAGCAGCGCAGCATTAGAGAGAGAGAGCAGTGCAGCATTAGAGAGAGGGAGCAGTGCAGCATTAGAGAGAGAGAGCAGTGCAGCATTAGAGAGAGGGAGCAGTGCAGCATTAGAGAGAGGGAGCAGTGCAGCATTAGAGAGAGAGAGCAGTGCAGCATTAGAGAGAGAGAGCAGTGCAGCATTAGAGAGAGGGAGCAGTGCAGCATTAGAGAGAGAGAGCAGTGCAGCATTAGAGAGAGGGAGCAGTGCAGCATTAGAGAGAGGGAGCAGTGCAGCATTAGAGAGAGAGAGCAGTGCAGCATTAGAGAGAGGGAGCAGCGCAGCATTAGAGAGAGGGAGCAGCACAGCATTAGAGAGAGGGAGCAGTGCAGCATTAGAGAGAGGGAGCAGTGCAGCATTAGAGAGAGAGAGCAGCACAGCATTAGAGAGAGGGAGCAGCGCAGCATTAGAGAGAGAGAGCAGTGCAGCATTAGAGAGAGGTAGCAATGCAGCATTAGAGAGAGGGAGCAGTGCAGCATTAGAGAGAGAGAGCAGTGCAGCATTAGAGAGAGGGAGCAGTGCAGCATTAGCGAGAGAGAGCAGTGCAGCATCAGAGAGAGAGAGCAGTGCAGCATTAGAGAGAGGGAGCAGTGCAGCATTAGAGAGAGAGAGCAGTGCAGCATTAGAGAGAGAGAGCAGTGCAGCATTAGAGAGAGGGAGCAGTGCAGCATTAGAGAGAGGGAGCAGCGCAGCACTAGAGAGAGAGAGCAGCGCAGCATTAGAGAGAGAGCAGTGCAGCATTAGAGAGAGAGAGCAGTGCAGCATTAGAGAGAGAGAGCAGTGCAGCATTAGAGAGAGGGAGCAGCGCAGCATTAGAGAGAGGGAGCAGCGCAGCATTAGAGAGAGGGAGCAGTGCAGCATTAGAGAGAGAGAGCAGTGCAGCATTAGAGAGAGGGAGCAGCGCAGCATTAGAGAGAGGGAGCAGCGCAGCATTAGAGAGAGAGAGCAGTGCAGCATTAGAGAGAGAGAGCAGTGCAGCATTAGAGAGAGAGAGCAGTGCAGCATTAGAGAGAGGGAGCAGTGCAGCATTAGAGAGAGAGAGAGCAGTGCAGCATTAGAGAGAGGGAGCAGAGCAGCATCAGAGAGAGGGAGCAGTGCAGCATTAGAGAGAGAGAGCAGCGCAGCATTAGAGAGAGGGAGCAATGCAGCATTAGAGAGAGGGAGCAGCGCAGCATTAGAGAGAGAGAGCAGTGCAGCATTAGAGAGAGGGAGCAGTGCAGCATTAGAGAGAGGGAGCAGCGCAGCATTAGAGAGAGAGAGCAGCGCAGCATTAGAGAGAGGGAGCAGCGCAATATTAGAGAGAGGGAGCAGTGCAGCATTAGAGAGAGAGAGAGCAGCGCAGCATTAGAGAGAGGGAGCAGTGCAGCATTAGAGAGAGGAAGCAGTGCAGCATTAGAGAGAGAGAGAGCAGTGCAGCATTAGAGAGAGGGAGCAGCGCAGCATTAGAGAGAGGGAGCAGCGCAGCATTAGAGAGAGGGAGCAGCGCAGCATTAGAGAGAGGGAGCAGCGCAGCATTAGAGAGAGAGAGCAGTGCAGCATTAGAGAGAGGGAGCAGCGCAGCATTAGAGAGAGGGAGCAGCGCAGCATTAGAGAGAGACAGCAGCGAAGCATTAGAGAGAGGGAGCAGTGCAGCATTAGAGAGAGAGAGCAGTGCAGCATTAGAGAGAGAGAGCAGCGCAGCATTAGAGAGAGGGAGCAGCGCAGCATTAGAGAGAGGGAGCAGTGCAGCATTAGAGAGAGAGAGCAGTGCAGCATTAGAGAGAGGGAGCAGTGCAGCATCAGAGAGAGAGAGCAGTGCAGCATTAGAGAGAGGGAGCAGCGCAGCATTAGAGAGAGGGAGCAGCGCAGCATTAGAGAGAGGGAGCAGTGCAGCATTAGAGAGAGAGAGCAGTGCAGCATTAGAGAGAGAGAGCAGTGCAGCATTAGAGAGAGGGAGCAGTGCAGCATTAGAGAGAGAGAGCAGTGCAGCATTAGAGAGAGGGAGCAGCGCAGCATTAGAGAGAGGGAGCAGTGCAGCATTAGAGAGAGGGAGCAGCGCAGCATTAGAGAGAGGGAGCAGTGCAGCTTTAGAGAGAGAGAGCAGCGCAGCATTAGAGAGAGGGAGCAGTGCAGCATTAGAGAGAGAGAGCAGTGCAGCATTAGAGAGAGAGAGCAGTGCAGCATTAGAGAGAGAGAGCAATGCAGCATTAGAGAGAGGGAGCAGCGCAGCATTAGAGAGAGGGAGCAGCGCAGCATTAGAGAGAGAGAGCAGTGCAGCATTAGAGAGAGGGAGCAGTGCAGCATTAGAGAGAGAGAGCAGTGCAGCATTAGAGAGAGAGAGCAGTGCAGCATTAGAGAGAGAGAGCTGAGCAGCATTAGAGAGAGGGAGCAGTGCAGCATTAGAGAGAGGGAGCAGCGCAGCATTAGAGAGAGAGAGCAGTGCAGCATTAGAGAGAGAGAGCAATGCAGCATTAGAGAGAGGGAGCAGCGCAGCATTAGAGAGAGGGAGCAGTGCAGCATTAGAGAGAGGGAGCAGTGCAGCATCAGAGAGAGGGAGCAGTGCAGCATTAGAGAGAGGGAGCAGCGCAGCATTAGAGAGAGGGAGCAGTGCAGCATTAGAGAGAGAGAGCAGCGCAGCATTAGAGAGAGGGAGCAGTGCAGCATTAGAGAGAGGGAGCAGTGCAGCATTAGAGAGAGGGAGCAGTGCAGCATTAGAGAGAGAGAGCAGTGCAGCATTAGAGAGAGAGAGCAGTGCAGCATTAGAGAGAGGGAGCAGCGCAGCATTAGAGAGAGGGAGCAGCGCAGCATTAGAGTGAGAGAGCAGTGCAGCATTAGAGAGAGGGAGCAGTGCAGCATTAGAGAGAGAGAGCAGCGCAGCATTAGAGAGAGGGAGCAGTGCAGCATTAGAGAGAGAGAGCAGCGCAGCATTAGAGAGAGAGAGCAGTGCAGCATTAGAGAGAGAGAGCAGCGCAGCATTAGAGAGAGGGAGCAGTGCAGCATTAGAGAGAGAAAGCAGTGCAGCATTAGAGAGAGGGAGCAGTGCAGCATTAGAGAGAGGGAGCAGTGCAGCATTAGAGAGAGGGAGCAGCGCAGCATTAGAGAGAGGGAGCAGTGCAGCATGAGAGAGAGAGAGCAGTGCAGCATTAGAGAGAGGGAGCAATGCAGCATTAGAGAGAGAGAGCAGTGCAGCATTAGAGAGAGGGAGCAGTGCAGCATTAGAGAGTGGGAGCAGCGCAGCATTAGAGAGAGAGAGCAGTGCAGCATTAGAGAGAGAGCAGTGCAGCATTAGAGAGAGGGAGCAGCGCAGCATTAGAGAGAGACAGCAGTGCAGCTGGGAGAGAGGGAGCAGCGCAGCATTAGAGAGAGGGAGCAGTGCAGCATTAGAGAGAGAGAGCAGTGCAGCATTAGAGAGAGAGAGCAGTGCAGCATTAGAGAGAGGGAGCAGCGCAGCATTAGAGAGAGAGAGCAGTGCAGCATTAGAGAGAGGGAGCAGTGCAGCATTAGAGAGAGGGAGCAGTGCAGCATTAGAGAGAGGGAGCAGCGCAGCATTAGAGAGAGAGAGCAGTGCAGCATTAGAGAGAGAGCAGTGCAGCATTAGAGAGAGGGAGCAGCGCAGCATTAGAGAGAGGGAGCAGTGCAGCATTAGAGAGAGGGAGCAGTGCAGCATTAGAGAGAGAGAGCAGTGCAGCATTAGAGAGAGGGAGCAGCGCAGCATTAGAGAGAGAGAGCAGTGCAGCATTAGAGAGAGAGAGCAGTGCAGCATTAGAGAGAGAGAGCAGTGCAGCATTAGAGAGAGAGAGCAATGCAGCTGGGAGAGAGGGAGCAGCGCAGCATTAGAGAGAGGGAGCAATGCAGCATTAGAGAGAGGGAGCAGCGCAGCATTAGAGAGAGGGAGCAGTGCAGCATTAGAGAGAGGGAGCAGCGCAGCATTAGAGAGAGAGAGCAGTGCAGCATTAGCGAGAGGGAGCAGCGCAGCATTAGAGAGAGAGAGCAGCGCAGCATTAGAGAGAGGGAGCAGTGCAGCATTAGAGAGAGGGAGCAGCGCAGCATTAGAGAGAGGGAGCAGCGCAGCATTAGAGAGAGGGAGCAGTGCAGCATTAGAGAGAGGGAGCAATGCAGCATTAGAGAGAGAGAGCAGCGCAGCATTAGAGAGAGGGAGCAGCGCAGCATTAGAGAGAGGGAGCAGTGCAGCATTAGAGAGAGGGAGCAGCGCAGCATTAGAGAGAGGGAGCAGTGCAGCATTAGAGAGAGAGAGCAGCGCAGCATTAGAGAGAGAGAGCAGTGCAGCATTAGAGAGAGAGTGCAGTGCAGCATTAGAGAGAGAGAGCAGTGCAGCATTAGAGAGAGAGAGCAATGCAGCATTAGAGAGAGGGAGCAGCGCAGCATTAGAGAGAGGGAGCAGTGCAGCATTAGAGAGAGGGAGCAGTGCAGCATTAGAGAGAGAGCTGAGCAGCATTAGAGAGAGGGAGCAGTGCAGCATTAGAGAGAGAGAGCAGCGCAGCATTAGAGAGAGGGAGCAGTGCAGCATTAGAGAGAGAGAGCAGTGCAGCATTAGAGAGAGGGAGCAGTGCAGCATTAGAGAGAGAGAGCAGTGCAGCATTAGAGAGAGAGAGCAGTGCAGCATTAGAGAGAGGGAGCAGCGCAGCATTAGAGAGAGAGAGCAATGCAGCATTAGAGAGAGGGAGCAGCGCAGCATTAGAGAGAGGGAGCAGTGCAGCATTAGAGAGAGGGAGCAGTGCAGCATTAGAGAGAGGGAGCAGTGCAGCATTAGAGAGAGGGAGCAGTGCAGCATTAGAGAGAGGGAGCAGTGCAGCATTAGAGAGAGGGAGCAGTGCAGCATTAGAGAGAGGGAGCAGCGCAGCATTAGAGAGAGGGAGCAGTGCAGCATTAGAGAGAGAGAGCAGCGCAGCATTAGAGAGAGGGAGCAGTGCAGCATTAGAGAGAGGGAGCAGTGCAGCATTAGAGAGAGGGAGCAGTGCAGCATTAGAGAGAGGGAGCAGTGCAGCATTAGAGAGAGGGAGCAGTGCAGCATTAGAGAGAGGGAGCAGTGCAGCTGGGAGAGAGAGAGCAGCGCAGCATTAGAGAGAGGGAGCAGTGCAGCATTAGAGAGAGAGAGCAGCGCAGCATTAGAGAGAGGGAGCAGTGCAGCATTAGAGAGAGGGAGCAGTGCAGCATTGGAGAGAGGGAGCAGTGCAGCATTAGAGAGAGAGAGCAGTGCAGCATTAGAGAGAGAGAGCAGTGCAGCATTAGAGAGAGGGAGCAGCGCAGCATTAGAGAGAGGGAGCAGCGCAGCATTAGAGAGAGAGAGCAGTGCAGCATTAGAGAGAGGGAGCAGTGCAGCATTAGAGAGAGGGAGCAGTGCAGCATTAGAGAGAGAGCAGTGCAGCATTAGAGAGAGGGAGCAGTGCAGTATTAGAGAGAGGGAGCAGTGCAGCATTAGAGAGAGGGAGCAGTGCAGCATTAGAGAGAGAGAGCAGTGCAGCATTAGAGAGAGGGAGCAGTGCAGCATTAGAGAGAGGGAGCAGTGCAGCATTAGAGAGAGAGAGCAGTGCAGCATTAGAGAGAGGGAGCAGCGCAGCATTAGAGAGAGGGAGCAGTGCAGCATTAGAGAGAGGGAGCAGTGCAGCATTAGAGAGAGAGAGCAGTGCAGCATTAGAGAGAGAGAGCAGTGCAGCATTAGAGAGAGAGAGCAGTGCAGCATTAGAGAGAGGGAGCAGTGCAGCATTAGAGAGAGGGAGCAGTGCAGCATTAGAGAGAGGGAGCAGCGCAGCATTAGAGAGAGGGAGCAGTGCAGCATTAGAGAGAGGGAGCAGTGCAGCATTAGAGAGAGAGAGCAGCGCAGCATTAGAGAGAGAGAGCAGTGCAGCATTAGAGAGAGGGAGCAGCGCAGCATTAGAGAGAGAGAGCAGTGCAGCATTAGAGAGAGGGAGCAGTGCAGCATTAGAGAGAGGGAGCAGTGCAGCATTAGAGAGAGAGAGCAGTGCAGCATTAGAGAGAGGGAGCAGCGCAGCATTAGAGAGAGGGAGCAGTGCAGCATTAGAGAGAGGGAGCAGTGCAGCATTAGAGAGAGAGAGCAGTGCAGCATTAGAGAGAGGGAGCAGTGCAGCATTAGAGAGAGAGAGCAGCGCAGCATTAGAGAGAGGAGCAGTGCAGCATTAGAGAGAGAGAGCAGCGCAGCATTAGAGAGAGGGAGCAGTGCAGCATTAGAGAGAGAAAGCAGTGCAGCATTAGAGAGAGGGAGCAGTGCAGCATTAGAGAGAGGGAGCAGTGCAGCATTAGAGAGAGGGAGCAGTGCAGCATT